>NW_027461521.1:2500-314559 GCF_024713945.1 Dermatophagoides farinae | reverse complement strand
AAGAATAACAAGACTGAATTTGTAAAGAAGGGTGATAAAAATATTAAGGACAAAATTCGATGAGAGCAATACAGTAATTTTCACTACTCAATTTCTAATTCTTTGGGCCCTGAACATTTTTTCTCATATTATTACTTTCCTAGATTCAAAGAAAGATAAAAAAAGTTTTTTTAGATTAGTTTAACGAGATTCAAATAAAAAGTTACTGATGTATCCGTTTGAAGTAACCGAGCCAACCCTTTCTCAGTGTATTGACTTTAGTAAACAATTATTGAAAGAGAGCGTTTTCATTAAAGACTTTAACATCAACTTCGTCAAAACATGATGCTAATATACACAAAGAAATTATTTATTCTTTATCTATCACGCATATGTAATAATGTATGATTAATGATTTCTTGCTTCATTGAGAAACTAAATTGTAACAAAAGTTTGCAAGAAATTTTCAGCAATCTAAACTTTTGTTTTAGCTATATTATTGAAACTTCTTTCATGTAAACCTTTTGTATGGGATTTTTTTCTTTATCAGATCTAAAAAGAAAACTTGACCCTGTATGTAACTGACCCAGTTTTTATCTACGTCGAAACGATTAGTGATATTTTGTATTTTTGTTGGTTTGCTAAATTATTTCAATATTACTAATTGCGTTTCCTATCTACGACTTCATTTGTTTAAATTTTATTTAAAACTGTCTTAAGGAAACAAGCGGATTTATAGCTTTGGTCCTGCCATGGAACCGTTTGTATAAGTATTGTAAAGGGAATTTTAAAGGATCTAATTTTACAGAGCTAGACGTTTGCCGTAAAGAACTTTTGAAGTTTGCTGATACTACGCTATTCAGAGCAAATTAGCCCCGAAAAAATAGAATATTTTGAAATTACCTTCTCTTTGTATAATACTGTTAAAGATTCTCCTATTTTTTTGTCGCTTTCAAGTTTGGATTCTTGTCTTGCCAAATTTATTAAATCTAGCAAAAATGGTCAACCACTAATTCACAGTAATAATTTAGTACCCGATATTAATAAATACGAGAAAACAGCACTTTCAGCGCGTTTGCTGATGGGTTTCAAAAAAGAAGAGGTTGATCCAGAAAAATCAGAAACCACTAACAAAATCGAATTAATTGGAAAAAAAATTGGACTAGTGTACGAAATGGATTTGAAAATTTTCAAATATTTAGTTACTAGTGCGTCAGTTGACGCTGCTGTGAATCATCTATTAACTTTTTCGACCAACAAAGCAGCTATCTATAGCGTTATTTCTGTTCTAATACTGTCAATTTTGTGGTTGAAAACTAATAATAACTATTACTCTTCTGTCTTGATTCAGTTATGTTTAAATGAGTGTGAGAAAACTCGAAAAAAATTTTTAAAGGCATTGAGAGAAGCTTTGTTTGTTGTTGCTTCCAACATAAATTCGAAAAAAAATGAAAAAAATTACGAAATGCACAAAAAGAACTTCATGCGCTTGTTGGAAAGTATTGAAACTAAACTTCTTATTAGTGTTGACGTCATTTCGAAGTTAAAAACAATTTGTTTATAAGCAAAATTCTGAGCGTGCTAAATCATTTCTTCTTACGCAGTTTGATCATTTTTCTATATTTCCTTAAGCCGATACAAAAATGAATAATCATGGAAGTTAGTGTGTATTCTCTGAAGGCAAATAAAAGCGTAAGCAAGGTTACACTGAGTGGTATTATGTATTTAGAGTATTTGATTGTACTAACGAGAATCAAAATTGAAAATAATTTACAGATTGCAAAAACATTTAGTACTTTAAATTCATTGCTAGTTTTATTTAGCATTTTTCCAGTTTTTTTATCACACACTTGGAGTCTGTTAGGTGTATTCTGATCTGCTGAGACTAACTCCTCCTCTGAATTGCCGTTAGCTTTTCTACATTGTTTGTTCAAGGAGTGCATAAAAACGTCTATCATTTTTATTTTAATTTTCAAGTTCAAAGGCATGTTATTGTAAATAGGTTCGAGTAAATTAAATGCTGACTCTGAGTTTTTCAAAAAAGCTAACAATCTTTCACGTTTTTGTTCTAGTTCTGCATCCAGAGGGGCTATCAATGACATTTGAAAAAACAAATAATAAAATATATAAACTATCAGAAGCTGAACAAATGTATTATAAATTTTATTGCTTTCAAAAATAATTGGCAAGAGGGATAATATTATTAAAAAGGACTTGTCAAATATCGTATTAAGCAAATAAGCAAATCGCAGTAAAATATTTTTTTTTGTTTCTCCTTGACAAGCATTTGGTGGATCGTCTATTGAGTCTGACGTGGCTGTTTTTTGATCTACAACTTCTTTGTTAATTCGATCTTCGATAAATATTTCCGTTTTAGCATAACAGGGAAAAAAACTACGTAAAATTTTATTGAATCTGCTGTAAGGCGAAATTAGTAAATAAAAAATTAAGTCTATTGCATTATGCATAATACTTTTTTTGATAAACGAGTATTCTATATAGACATTTAGTTTTTGAATGGAATCTTCAATATTAGAATCGTGTTTTGGTTGTGATAAACAGTTAATAAAGATGAACATAGATTCAATTAATTTTGATAATGTTATTTTGTTGTCGTCAAAACTGAAATCAAGTATTTCGAGGGAAATAATTGAAACTAAGTCTGAATCATGAAAATTGCTAGACAATAAACGTTTTGGTGTCCAAAGGCTTCTGGGAAGCGAAAGTGCCACTATCTCAGATAGTACGATCGGATTATTTACAGAAAGCAACAAGGATATATATAATTTCATTGCTACTTTTATCGGACTTTGAATTTTTTTATCTACTGACTTGTTTATAAGTGTTTCAACATTATAAGTTTCAGGCATGCCGTACTCAAAACAAATTTCTAAGTCTGTTGCTACACCAGGTTCTAATGAATAAATTGGGACGGTAACGCTAGCCAAAATTGATTCGTTAAAATTAGATGAAGCTGACAAGTCTTTTTCGATTACATGAAGCGTTATGTTGCTTGCTGGGGAGTATATGTTTATTTTAGCTTCGTCATTGAACGAAAAAGTATATGCTGAATCTAATTGGTAAAAACATTGGGAGCTCATGTTTGTTTCAATCAAGTTCTCGTTATTTGCGTTTTCGTTGTCTTCACTTTCGTCAACAGCGGGGTCGATACGTTGATCTAAACATGTAACGCGTGTTTGCCATACAGGTTTGTCATTAATGTATGCACGAATCATAGGAAATATAGGAGGAGTTCCGTTGTACCGCGCATCATCGTTGAGTATGTCATTTTTGCACATAGCTTCTTTCGTTGACGTTGAATTACATTTGTTTAAATATATTTTGGTTAAACCTCCCATGCAGATCAAGCTAAGCTCAGCGTATCCTTGAGTCAGAGATGCGTTGACGTGTTCTTTTGGTTTTTTCAAAGCGTAGAACCACGTGAAACTATTGATTGGTAAAGCAGATATTTTTCTTTTCGGACGATTCTCGCTGTGTGAGCTCGTTGAATTTATAATGTTGTAACCACATGGTAATATCTGATTTTCCAAATTAAAAGATGAGAATAATTTACTTAAATTTTTGTAGTTCATTAATGTTTCAAAAATTACTGCAACTCAAATTTCTTGCTTTAGATCTTGATAAACTTTTTATCTTAAAAGATCTTCTGCCAATAAATTTAGAGAAATACAATTTAGATTTTATTTATAATTATATAAATTAGTCAAAAGCAAAGTTTTTCCCTTTTTAGTTAATATAAATTTAGAAAAGGTACAACTTTTTAATGTTTTTATGTATTTAAATAACTATAGTTTTGTGAATGACCTACTAAACTAATGATTATGTAGAATTTTTACATTATTACTCATAGTTTTTGTAAACTGTTCCTGGTTGAGATAAATCGCATTTCCAGAATTCTGTTGAGACTTTATCAGTTCTAACTTTAGACGATTATATCGATTTATTATCGAATTTTTTATTTCAGAAAAGCTTGAATCCACAAGCTCCAACCTTAAAATAGTTATAATTTTATAGTCTAGGTTTTTTTTAAATTTCAATGATATAGCTGAATCACTACGTTCAAGTGAAAGTATATATTCACTATTCACTGTTTTCTCAATATTCTGTTTTAGAACATCAAAAAATTCAACAAAATTGCACGATAAATTTTCTTCTATTGCAAAATTTGCATATTGAACGGCATCTATAATAAATTTACAGTTCAGAAACAAATCAGTTTCACAAAGAATCTGTAATGTGAGTGTCTGATTTTGATTTTCTGATGGTTCAAATGTAATTTTAATTATAAGGGGTTCTATTGTAAAAGTGGAAAATTCATAGCTCCGTGTATTAGAATCGTTTACTGATTTAAAGTTTTTATTATCATAATCATTAGTATTTTTTGATACAACCTGGGAGATGGTTTTAATTTCTGCTGGGACTTCTTTTTCGTAATATTTTGACATATCACTATTCAGGTAGAAGCTTTCGGCGTTTTTCTATTTAAACTAATTAGACAATGCACCAGCTAATTTGACACCAAAAAAATCACTAGACACATTCTCTTAAATTTGTCCCTTTTCAACTAATGAACGCGTCATTAAAGTTTTTAATTCAGTAATTTCTATTGTAGATTTAACAAAATTGTTTTCGCTCTAGTTAGTTCAATAGTTAAGTCATCTTCACCCGATATCAGTTTGTCTATATCTACCCAAAAATCTTTGAAATCGTGTCCGTCATGCTTCATATTATAAACAAATTTTTTGTTTAAAAGATAGTCTGAATTATTATTTATTAATTCAACACCTTCGCTTTTATAGTTGCTGAAATCATTTTTAGAAAACGATTTGTTGTATGGTGTATTTTTTGATTGAGTCTCTGAAAAATAAGACGTATCTAGATAATACTTGTTGTGAGGTACTTCATTTTTAATAGACACATTGTTCAACAAATTGCTGCAAAGTAGATTATAGCTATCGTTGTTTTTTTCGAATGTATCGTTTGTCGGTTTGTCTTTTTGTTCGACCAAAGCTGATTCTTCAGTAGAATATGTTTTATCAGTATATGGTGTTTCGTTATCATTGTGATTTGTTTTTACAGATCGTGTTGACTGTGGAGTTTTGAAAACTGCTTCAGATCCTTGATTCGCTTTATGAGAGAAGAAATATGATTTATTGTTGCGTTTGTTCAGTATTTGCTGTATTTGTTGATTTTGTTTATGTACAGCTTCTAAAGCAGCTGTTAACTGGGTATTACCTGAAATGCTTTTTTCTTCTTGATTAGAGTTTAATTGTTTATTTTTCCAATAATCCTGAACCAATTTCAAATATGAATCAAGCGATAACGCATTTCTTACTTCATCTAAGTTATGTGCAAAAGGACAAAATCGTCTATAACAAGATTCGTGAGATTTACACATGCGAGCTTTATACACCATTGGATGATATAATTGTTCCTCTTTTGAATGTGCATAATAACAGTTACGTCCTTTATCGCACTTTCTAATTAAGTGCATACGATTGTGTTTACGATGAAATTCAATATCTGGGCAGAGCACGGGCCTAATAAGATATTTGTTGTTTGATCATTTATCCACAGTGATGAACTGCGTAATATGATAATAAACTTTATACTTACAGATATACATGTTTCATTGGGTTCCGTCTTTGCCAGGTTAAACAATGTGAATGAGCACACCAATCAGGTTGATAACATTGACCTTCAGCTTGTTTCAAACATAGCATTGAGCGGAATTTGTAAAGCTCTTCAGTGGTTAAAACTATGTTTATTGATGTTTTATTTGATTTAGATGCCATGCTACAATATCTTACACTACTAACGCATATAGCGCGTGTTGGCAATAGAATGCGCACGGTGCGCAAATTATTACCAAATTGTAAATAGATTTTCTAAGAAACATAAAAACTGTATTATACTGGGATTTATAGGTTTTTCAAGCGAAAAGCTGTTCTAATTATTTATTTTACTATTTATGCTTTGAAGCTGCAGTTCAAGCATAAAATTTATTTAACTATTGGTCGACATATTTTTATCGGTTGATTTTAAGCATTTGTTTTTTTTCATTTTCGAACTTTTTTTTAATTATTTCATCCGTACATTTTGGTGTTATCGTGGCGTCGCGAACAATTATATGACTTGGGAGTCCTGTTTCTTTTGTCATGCACGTTGGTTCTATCATAGCTTCAAATACTGAACTTGGAAATGAAATTGTTTCAGGAATTTCACCAGCTGGTAGAGTGTATTGTTTAGTGCTTATTATTTTTGCTTTCGACATGTCGAAAGTAGCTGCGGTTTGATCATTCGGAAAAATAATCGTATGAAACACTAAATTTTGTTTATTTGTTAATACATGTTCTAGATATTTGTTCCATGTTTCTCCTTTAATAGAACCTGCGATTGGCTCTGATTCGATATTAGTTCGATGAGTCTTTGCTAGTTCAATGCACTTTTGATTGGCTTGTTCCAGTACTTGTGTTTTATATTTTTTTACAGCTTCCTTTATTGCACTTCTATCGACTACATGAGCCATTAAACTTTTGGAAACGAGATAATCTCGTTCAGCTCCGGTTAAATAAGCGTTTTTGGCCGAAGTATTTGAAAAAAACTTGTTTTTTTTTATTCCTAGCATTTCACTAATAATAAATATAGTTCGCACGCTCGTCGTGCAAATGTGTCATGATGAAATCATTGGTCAAAAATACATGCAATACGAGATTTTTTTTGATGCATATTAAAATTTAGGCTATTCTAATCATGCACCAAAAAATAATGTATGGACCCTATATTATCATGTGAAGAAAACATATTCGATAAAATTTTAATTCGGTATCCAGACTTACTACAAAGTTCTGACGAGAAATATGTTTTGAAAACGTTATCAACGAGAGATATTGCCATTTTTAATGGGTATGAAACAATTATAAAAAATGTGTATCTTTTGTATTCTTGGCTTTCGTTAGAAAATGAAACATGCTTTGAAATTAATTCGTGTTTGAAATGGCTTCATAAATTGGTGTTATTAAGTCAAGATCGCGTCACTGACATCTCGACAAATTTCAACGAAAAAGTATATCAGCAGATCGATCAGCTACTTGAAATAACAACTAAAACAAGAATATCTTCATTACAACTTTTCTTTGCCGTTGCGTTACATTTAAAAATGATTTTTACTGATTTCCAAACTTTAAAAAAAAATTATCTGTTACAGTATTTGATTTCTACAGTTATTTACGATCAAGAAGATACAACTGTAGGGTTTCTGCAATGTGTTTTGAGATCTACTCGGTCAGACATTAATCCTATGTATATTAAAGAGAGCACGCTTCTTGAACCACCTTGCGCTTTTTTTAATCAAATATATCACAATTCGGTACCTCAATTTTCGGTAAATTTGAATAAGCTTAGAAAAACGTTTTTAGCGCAAGCTGATCTAAAGTTTAACCTAGATGAAATCAATGCAAAAGTGAAAAAAATAGAATATAGCGAAAGTGATGAAAAAAAATCGTGTAATAAAACTCTTAATCAATGCTATAACGACGAAGCTATCAGATTTTTGTGTCCGATTTTAGACAATTCTCCTCAGCATGCTTTTAGTATCAAATTAAAAAAAAATCAGTATTAAACATATCCAACACATAAATTAATCGGATTTTATATAATACTGCAATCGCTTCTGTTGATTTTAGTTATTATAAGTTAAAAAGTGTGTTAGAAAATGAAATCTTGTTGTTTACTTACCATATTACTTTTGCATGAAACATCGACGGCAATCAATTTTCTAAAGAAGAGGACGGGAAAACTCGGTACGTTGCTTAAAAACTTTAGTTAATTTGCAGATATTCTAGTTTCAAACAAAATCTCTAATGATTGGAGTAAGTAAAAACAAATTATAAATCTAGTAGAAAAAGAACAACTAAACGACATTATATATGGCTTAAGGGACGATTCTTTGAATGTTTCAGACAAGATTTATAACTTTAATCGAAACATTATGGCAAATTTTCCCTATGCAGCTGTAAGACCTAGATTTGATTAATAGTTCTGTCTAAATTACTATCAAGAAATTTATTCTCTTTGCTTGAAGTTGATGTACTGCGTTCGTTAGTACGTTTTGAGTTTTCATAAGAACATGCCATGTTTGATAGCTCTGCGTCTACCTTTTCCATCCAATTTGCTGCTGGCTTGCATATTCGAACAAAATTTGTCCAAAAGCGCAGTATGTTTGGATTATTTTTGAGCAGTATGTTGGTACTAGTATCCTGTGAGGATTTATCAATGTAAAGTGCATCTATAATAAAATCGTTGTATATTAGGCCGCCAATCAAAAAATCCGGCCACGTCAATTTCCGCCCACAAGCAAACACATAGTGGTTCAACAACGTATTCAATTTTTGATAAATTTCGATTTTACATTTTCCAAAATAAACGTTTAAAAGTATCGACTCATCCATCACTTGGTCTGGATTTGCAGCTAAATTGGAAATAAAATATAGCCAAACTTCCATTCTATTGGTTACTTCTCGCTGATAAATCTGACTAACTTCTTTTGATACGGGTCGAATAGCGAGGCTTAGGTATTCGATTGCTCCAATCACGGAGGTAAAAAACATGTTGTTAATTTGAATTATATGATCATTATCATAATACAGAAAAGCAAATTCGTCCATTTCGAAGTTGTTAAGTTTACTCAACGCTGAATTAAAATCTGTACTGATTTTATATTGAATATTGTATGCTACGCAAAACAAATATAGACAAGCCAAACCACCTGGAAAGTGCGAATTAATTTTTTTGTAGATACAAACCGTAGGCGTTGACCAAATATTTTCCACGCTAACATTAAGATTTTGAGGTATAGCAAACGCTTGATGGGACGGATAATTGTTAACAAAGGAACTAGTGCTAAGAGGATCAGTAATAATTCTTGATGGCATATTATTAAAATGATTAGGCGTATGCGTGATAGAATTCTGATATGATCGGATCGGTGCGGCGTATGGCAAATTTTGCCGATTAGTTTGTCGATAATTTTCGGGTCCTATATAGTTGCTGGGCGTGACGCATCTTTGAGGAGTTGAATATCGAAGATTTTCTTGAGTGATTCGAGGATTTTGTCGACGAGGCGTCACCCCCGGCGTAATGTACCCAAGTGGCTTTAACTCGCGATTGTCTTCGACATAGCTGACCTTATCAGGCGGTAAATAATTCTGATTAAATACGGTTGGATTTAAACGTCGAAAATCGTCAAAATTATTAGTTCGATGCATATTTTAGATGTGTTAAGATTAATAATCTATTTTAATCATGCCTTTTCAAAAAAGGTTCGCAAAAAAAATTATCAGGAAATAAATTCTAGTTCAAGGTTGTTCAAGAAATCAAGTTCAATGTAAAAATAAAATCATTAAAAAAAATAATTACAAAGTTAAAAAGATAAAACATCTACTAATGATATCTTAGAGATAATTTAATGTCTAGTAACCTCGTCTAATGACACGAACGGGGTAGGAATACTGATAGCTCTTGGAAAAAGGTAAGAAACCGTTAGCTGGATAGTATGCAGAGCTGTTGCCATAATAATATGGGCGGTAGCTGTATGCAATATTGTCTTGTGTTGTTGGTACATAGTATCTAGCTTCAGAGATCAAGTTAGTGGGTTCACTGTACACTACTCGGTATGGGGTAGTGTAGTTGTAATTGGATTCAAAATTATAGTTGGGGTAGTAGGCGTAACCATTGTTGTATCTTCTTCTGTGTAGACTTCTCATTTCATTAGCGTACGGGAACAAAGTTTTGTTAGGGGTTTGGAAAACATTGTGAGTGTACTGTCCTTTATTGCACAAAACAGGAGGAGTTTGAATGTCTGTTTCAACGCATACCTTGCAGGGCGTGGGCTGAATTACTTGCGTAGGCACTGGGGTTGGGACGTATGTTGGTACTTTCTCAATAATGGTTCTGTTTTGAACGACGGAGATTGGTTCAATAACAGCACGTCTTGAGTGACCGTGATGAGAGTTAGCAAAAACCAGAGTCGATAAAGAAAGTACTAGTGAGAGTTTCATTATTTTAATGGTGCTTAGAATGTCTCACTATTTAAATTAGGTGTGAATGCTGCATTTTTGGGACTATCTTTTTTTTGCTCCAACTTGATCCAGATTTACTCCTATTTAATAAATTTGGTAAAATTTTTTAAATACCTTCTTTATCTGCTTTTCCCTATATTAAAATAAATATATGTTTAAAGATTATATAAGCTTTCATAATTTTGTACTCAATGAGTAGAAATGTGAATACTGAAACTCTTAACGACTTATTAGAAAAATTAGTTTTGGAACGACTTTATCCCTCCAATTTACAAAATACAAACTCCAATAAAAAAGAATGTGCTTTGTGTTGTAACTTGGCTTATTGCGTTTTAACAACAGACTGCCCAGATTCAAATCAACTATGTTGGATTTGCGGTTTGACGTTGATTATCCAAGCTTTGAAAGAAAAGAAGTCTCTTAAGTGTGAATTTTGTATGAAGCAGCTTGGCTATCTCAAATTTATTTTTACATACGACGGATTGAAAGATAATAGACAAGAGATAGAGGTGTTTAACAATAAATTAAATGCATATTTTGCATCTAGTGTACTTGAAAAAGCTGTTGTAAACTATATAAACTATTATTGCTGGAGTTGCCATACGTCTTACAATGACTTAATAAAATGGAAAAAACATATGCATAATGAGCACTCACTTTTTCCGTGTTCGGTTTGCATCAATTCTTCAAAAAGAAAACAACTTAACGTGTTTTTGAAGGTCTATGCTGAAACGGATTTGCGCCGTCATTTATTTGGGGAAGACATGAAAAACGAAATTTCTCATGTTGTTTGTCCCTGCTGCAAAAAAGTTTTGTATGAAAGCGAAGATTTTGTGCTACATTGGAAACAATCTGATAACCATTTTGATTGTCCCTTTTGTACGCAAGACCAAAGTAAGCCTACGCTATTTACAAGCTATAAAAAATTAGTAAATCATTTTAAGAAAAAACACGCTTATTGTGAACAATGCTCTAATGCATATCGAAACAAAAAAGAGCTGCTTGTGCACAATTCTGTAGATCATAATAAAAACTACAAAGCGACTGATTTCGATTTGATGATCACAGCTGGAAAAGATGACTCTAAGGATATTATAAATTTTGAGATCGAAGAGCTAACAACTAGACTGCGCGATAACTGCGACGCGCTTGGTCTTTGGCCAGTTGAACTGTTTGGGCAATTGGAGTCTATTTCTAACATTATGCAATTTTTAATGGAAAGAAACTTTGCCATTCCATGTTTTTCGGGTTTTTTAGATGAAGTGAATTTTCGTTCAAAAGAGCTTGACTTAATTGAAAAAGAAATAAGAACATTTTTGACTTTTTTTGGTCCATCGACAAAGTTCTTAGCCTATACTATCAGATTTCTTCATAAAATCTGCGAGAAATGCTGGCGATATTTACGTAAGGAAAACGAGGTCACGAAAGCGTACAACTTTCAGTTGGTTCGTGTTTCAATACCCTGTGAAATATTATTAGCTTATTTGTTTTCTGATGAAAGTCTTGTCGCGAGTTATAAACAATGTTTGGATTACCTTTTTGATTCATACTCTGTTCCGTATAAAAAATATAGTTTGTGGCTTGCTAACACTAAACTTTACAAGCTTTTTAATTTTGCTCACAAAGATAATCCCGTGTCGCTGATTTCCGTATTTTCGGACACTTTCCTACTTCATCTTATAGAGAAATTCAAGTTGCCGAAACTTCAGCTTGAAGACACCACTGTTGAGAACATTACCAAACTTAATCGAAAAAATGTAAATAACATGAATTTCTTATCGCTATTAGAATTGGATATGCAACCTTATTTAACAAACGTTTGTCTTGAAAGTTTTGTTAAACTGCGAACGTTATATAAGGAATTATATGATTCAGTCAAGAATTCTATTTCATCATACAATACTCTTGATGAAATATTAAAAAAAAAACAAGAACAGCTCGACGAAGCCCTTGCTAATTTTGATGAATCACTTTGTGATGAAGATCTGAACTTTATTCTAGTTTACATTTACCTAATTCATAAAAATTTGACTGATGAAAAATCAAACTTGAACACTCGGTCAAATATTAGCTTTCCTTCTTTAGGTCCGAATAAAAACATTATTTCAATCTCTTCTGCGAAATCGTTCGGTACGTATTCAAAATTAAGCAGTTCTAGCTCTATCCTTAACCAACTTGATAAGACTAAAAATGATGAGTTCGTTCCGTTACCTACTCATTCTAATAAAAGTACCAGCAGCGTTAGCTTTATAAAACCAACAAAACTTAAAAGAAACTCTGTTTCAAGAGCTGCGAAAGAACAACCGCTTACAAGGGACCTGACATTAACAGATGCGGTAAATATAGGAAAAAATATTCCAAGTGGATCAACTAAATCGGAAGAACAACAGCCACGTAAAACTGAAGAACAAAAACGGCTGGAGATGTTTTTGGAACTTTACAGTAAAAAAAATAGGTGCTACCGTAGACGGCATTGACTTCAGTCGGTAACGTTTAATTTACATTGAATATCCACCCTCCGCCCTTTCACACATGGAAAATAAAGTGTTACTTAATAAATATCTAATAACATTGGGTCCTTTTCCTTCTGTTACATTTCTACTAACTTCTGTTAATGGAGTGGTAGATAATGCGGGATAAAATTCCCCGTCGCGAACAAAGCTTAAATTCTGAATTATAAATTGTATGTTACCAGTTCCTAAAACGTCTCGAATCAGTTTCTTGGCTAAAACAATTCCAGCTTCGTATGAAGTCATGTTAAGGGATAATTTCAGAGGTCGTTTAGAAAGCTCTCTAGCCATTGAACACACAGCAGGTGAGAGGTTTTGATTAATACAAACAAGAAACGCTTCATAGTATCCGTCTTTTAATTTATCTTCATTGTTGCCCACAAGTAAAGATCCAATAGATGAGTTATATGGTGTTTTTTTTTGCCTCATCCTGGTTTTCTGTTGCTTCGGCTTATCGTAATCCAGTTCATATTCAACATCTGAAATATTGAGAAACTCCATCATTTTGCTGTCAACGTTTCGATCAGACTCGTTGTCATTAATGATATTTTCATCAAGCGAATTAGGAACTTTGTTTTCTTTTGGATCAGCGTAGAATTTTCCATAAATGATTTGCATTAAGCCGGAAATGATACGTTCCTTGCGCAACTGTCTTCGGTGTTGAATCTTGACTCCACATTTCGGACACGATTTATTTCCGAGTCGAAGCCAGCGGTTAATACAGTGATCGCAATAACGGTGTAAACACCATTTAACCATTATAGTATTTTTTAAAAGCCCATTACATAAGGAACAGCTGAAATGAGAAACTAAATTTTTTACTTCGCCAGTGTGTTGCGCAATAAGGATGTCTTGTAGTATATAATTACTAGATCGTATTGGTAAAAATAAATCTTCTAATTTTATTCCAAAGGAATTCAAGACAAACTCATTAACTTCTTTTCCCGCTACTTTTTTCCAAGGTTCACAAAAATAATTTCGGGCTGCTTCATAGTCGTTGATCAGTTTCCAATCATTATATTTCATTATCTCAAAAAAATATTTATGATCGTTGTGTATGTAAACTTTTTTAATAGAAAAAATTAATTAGAACTCTTGTTGATCTCTTTTACGTCGTTATTTTTAGATTCTGCAACACTTTGTTTAAGGCGTGTTACTTGTTTGAATTCGTATTTTAGTAAGCTGTTTATTCTGAACAAGGAAAGCCAGAGAACGAGAAGAAAACAAGATATCCACCAGTTCCGCTGTTTTCGCAAAATCGATATTCTATATTCTTGTATTGTCAAATATTTACGTTGACTTGATGTAGTTAATTTGTAAGACTCACATCCAAACATTATAAAGAAAAAGATTAGAAAAATGTGGTAAATGCGAAGCGAAACGGATGCTATGGTGAGTTTTGTATAACAAATGTTATAAGAAATTTTTTGTAATAGTTTAACTCCCGACAACACCATTAACCATAGCAGCAAAGAAAAAGGAAATATGGTACATGCTCCGATCCACCAGCCAGACATTGTATGGAAATTTGTAATTAAGCTTTAACAATTCCGATTAAAAAAATGAAAAAAAAATTATAGAATCTATATCATCTAAGTTTACAATTGGATCATTTTATTATGAAATAGAAATTGCTTGATAATAATATACTTAAATCGAAAAAATAATTGCATCATTATTTCTGGATAGGAGCTTTGGCACCATATCAAGTAAAATTCAAATGAAGTTTTTACCATAAAGATTTCAACTTTAACCTCGTTAAAATACTAAGGTATAGATTATTTAATTTTTAAATTAAAGAGATAAATGTTGAATCTGTTGAATAACATACTAGGACCCAATTTGCTGAATCAAGATTCTGATGTCGTTGATTACAAATTTTGGAAATCGATGATCCTTGCGCGTTCAATAATTTTTATTCTCTTATTGTTAATTTGCGAACTTATAATACGTTCTGTACCTACAATTTTGGTGTTTCTTTTTCCATCACTCAAATTTGAAGGCAATAAATTTATGAGTTTTGACACTCCTATATTTATGCAAAAAATAAAAAAACAAGACATAAGATTGCTGACGTGTTATTTATGGACTTTCCGCTGTTCTTTGCTTTCATTCTTTCTGATTATTTGGGAAGTAATTTTGATCTCAAACAAACTCTTACAAATTAACAACAAGTTCGCGTTTAATAAATTACATTTTCACTGTGAAACAGGCTGGAGCTGCTATCACGTCGATCTGCCAGCCGAAATAAATTTGGATGAGACTTTTGAATCTTTTAAACTTTGGTTCAACTGGAATTTCACTAATGTTTGTCAACAAGTACTGGAAAAGCCGAATACCTTTTATCGTACTTTGATGGAAAGTCAACTCAGCATTAAAAAAAACATATCATGCTTACAGATCTTCCCTTCTTCCGGAATTGAAATTATAAAAGGAATTACAATAGCGTTCGCGTTCAGCCTATGTTTATATTTATTCTTCGAGATTTTAATTGCAATTCAACTCCGTAGCTCTCGACGAAAAGTGTTTAACGGACGCCTTCTGGTATTGGTTGCATTCATCTTGATGTTTTTGGTAACTGTAGCCTCTTTCTGCATAGAGCTTTTGTGGGGCGTGACACCGTCATCTAACCGATCGCTTTTCCTGTTAATTTTACTTGTAATCATGTATCAATCGCGTTGCGCGTCTAAAATATTGCGTACGCTGAAAGCCAAGAATCATAATGATACGCTGAACAAACTTAGAAATGTTTCTGTATCGAACATCTTACAAAAAAATAAATTAAAGCCAAGTATAGAAGATGAACAGCAAGAAGCTTGTTTTCAAACGAAAATAAAAAACATGTAGATGTGAAATATAATTTATTGGCTTTTGTCGATTGAAAAGAAATAAAAAATTATTGACAAGAAGAGGTAGTTCTATGTAATAAAGAGTTTAAGAAATTGGATAAAACAACCAATAATGTAATTAATTTGCTGCAGAAACAAGCCCTTTCTCTGAAACATAAATACCATCCAAAAATTGACGAATATCCTTGTTTCTAACGAGAGCGTTTTGGCGCAAAAGAGCACATGAACGAGAGACTTTTTCAATGTCAATTCCTATCAAAATGAGTTCATCTTTAACAGTTGATGATTTTTCGCAGATAACGCCATCGCTAAGTTTTACAACACGAGTACGGCCTTCTCCTAAAAAGTGGCGAATCTCGACAACAGTTCCGTTTTCTATAATGTTAATGTTAATTGGAAAGTGGGAATATACCAATCGCATTTTGTATTGGAACTTGTTTAGAACACCTTTGAACATGTTGGAGATTCTGGAACAAAGAGTTCTCAAGCAAGCCTTACGCTTGTTGGTACAAAGCCACATTCTCGCAGTTAACTTCTCATCTTCAACAACAATTTCAATAGGTAAATGTCTGAAGTCTTTGACAATAGTTCCATGAGGTCCTGTCACAGTTATTATACGACTGTTAATTTTAATAGTAACCCCGGAAGGTATGGGAATGCTTTCCTCGCACAAAACCTCTTTCATTGTGAATGCTAAGGAAATAAGACTATAATATTCTTATTGTTTGTTTTGTCTAATTCACAAAAAAGTTCCGACTTGTTAGCGAAAATTATTTCTTTTCTTCTTTGAACAAATATGGTAAATACAACTCTAAGTCTTCTTGTTTATCAAGTTTTGTAAATTTTATAAATTTTTGATATTACAGATATAGTTGTGAAATTTATTTATTTTTTTCTTAAAGCTAGTTCATCAAGTAAAAAAAATTATTCCTCGTCATTATGATTGGACGGAAGAAAAATCATTCTTCGGCCTAAAAGATGCACGTTAGACAATTTATTTACAGCTTTTTTCAAATCTGGCAGTGAATGAAACTCTACAAAAGCGAACCCTCTGGGTGTTCCGTTTGCTTTTTTAGGCAATCTAATATTTTTTACTTTCCCAATTGAACCAAACAGCGCTTTGAGATCTTTAATGTTGGTCTCAAAGGCTAAATTCTTTATCAAAAGTTTGGTGGTCTTAAACTCGGAGAGACCTTCTACGTCTTCATCTTCCTGCTCTTCAGTGTTGATTTGTCTCTTTGCATATTCTATAACTAATAAATGTCCATCGATTGTTACAGAAGCCAGGTTTCGGACAGCATCTTGTGCATCTTCACAAGTTGCAAATGTGGCAAATCCATGGCCGATTGATTTGCTGTTTTTGCGGCTTTTTAATAACGTAAATTTTCTAAATCCGTTAAACTTCGAAAAATATTCAACAAGCTTTTTTTCAGGTGTTTCGAAATTAATGTTGCTAACGTACAAAGTGTTGTTTGTTGGTTTCTTAAAATTTTCGTCTTCTGGTAATATGTTGTTAGCAGCATTCGGTAGTTCAGCTCGTCCTTTGATTGAATCCAAACTTTTCGGAGCATATTCTAAATACAAAGGGTAACCTTTATATTCGTGTTGCAAAAGCGCATTAAAAGCATACTGGCAGTGTGCGTCAGAAAAATATGAAACAAAACCAATTGTACTAGTCGGCGCAATTTCAAACCGGGAAATGTTTCCATATTTTTTAAACAACGCGTACAATTCTTCTTTTACAACCCAAGGCCCAAGGTGTTTGATAAACAAAGTTCGTTGGCTTCGTTCTTCTTTTGAGTTTAATTGGGCTCCAAGCAACGAGTTGCCTGAAAATTCAAAAATTTTCTCGTCGAGATTCAGGCTTACAAGCCACTCTTTGACTTTTTGCAATACCAGCGATTCTGCTAATGCTGACTTTGCAACTAACGAAGATAAGTCTGTTGAGTTCTCAACTAACGAGTCGTATGATAAATCTAATTCTTTTAAAACAAGATTCATAGCAGCGTATTGCGAAACGTAAAGCAAATTGTATGACTTGACGTTGCGGGCTTTTTCTAATTTTTTTTTCAACAATTGACTTTTTGCACGACCGCAGACAACGTCACTTTCTTCAACTACGTACTTGTCGATGAATGGAGCCAATGTTATTTGCCTTCCTGCAATAATGCGTTCATTGAGCTCTGAATATAGCTTGACTGCCTCTAACGAGTCTACAAAGGTCAGTTTAACATTACCAGAAAATTTACCTTCTTTATTTGTCATGAAATAGATCGAATAACCGGAAGTATACTTATCTATAATTTCACGAATATCATTTTCAGTAGAGTCATATGGTATGTTAAACATGACTAATACAGGGTTTTTTTTTATCAGCTCAATTTTTCTATGAGCCTCTTCTTGAGTTTGACTAGTTTCAGACGTTTCCGACAAGGCTTTTAATTTTTTTTTCGATAATTTAGACCAAGGATTCGATGTAAGCAAGTCGGATTTTGGCATAGCGTATTCGACTTTAATCTTTCTGCTGTCCAGAAAAGTTCCGTCCAACTTGTTTTTCACCTCCTCGGCTTGAATATCGTTAATAAAACCAACATAACCAAACTGTCTAGACACTTTATTATGGAGAACGATTCTGACATCGGTTATTTGAGCATTATGACAAAATTTTAATATGTGGCCTTTCAGCTGCTTTTCATCAACGTATTTCAATAAGTTAGAAAAACGTAATCTCGAAGACTTGACGTCTGATTTAAATTTCATTTAGCATTGATACGAACTAGCTCGTACGTTTTCACCAAAGCCAAAATTTAGAAAAAAGTATTTTGTTAGTAAAAAGAGAGCCTAATTCCTTATAAATAACAATTTTTCTTGGTATTAATTAAAACAATAAATTTACGCATAATATACTCACATTTGTTACTTACTGTACTGAATAAATGAAAAATAAAACAAAGAACTTTAAAATATGTTACATACACTTTTTATGAATAATTGAGTTTCCGTATTCGGCGTATTCATGGTATGAGATCCACATGTCTTGGAATGTTGACAGAGATGCAAGAATGCTTCCTCCGATCCAAACAGAAAACTTTCGTTCCGTTGGTGCAACAACTTTGATTCCGATGGTACTTGGAGCGAGTTTAGATATATCTTTATCCAATCTGTCACTGATACCGGGGTATAAGGTACTTCCTCCAGACAAAACAATATTGCTGTATAAATCTTTTCTGATGTCCACATCACAGTTCATAATACTGTTGAAAGTTGTGTCGTGAATACCGTAAACTTCATGTCCAATAAGTCCAGGTTGGAACAACGCTTCTGCTGTTTGGAACCTTTCAGAACCAATGGTGATTATTTGTCCATCTGGCAATTCGTAAGCTTCTTCGATCTCTTCGTTGTTATCCGCTCGCTGAAGTTCTTCTTCGTAGTTCAAAGCTACGTAACAGTGTTTCTCCTTGATATCACGCACAATTTCTTTTTCAGCGGAAGTTGTAAACGGGTAGCCCCGTAACTGGAGCAACAGAGCTAAGTATTCAGTCAAGTCTCTTCCTGCTAAATTCATACGCATGATTGCATGTGGCAAAGCGAAACCTTCGTAGATAGGAACTGTATGCGATACTCCGTCACCACTGTCAAGCACAATACCAGTAGTTCGTCCAGACGAATATAAAGAAAGAACGGCTTGAATGCTGACAAAAGTTTGAGGTACTGAAAACACCTCAAACATCATTTGTATCATTTTCTCGCGATTTACCTTTGGATTCAATGGGGCTTCTGTTAATAAAACAGGATGCTCGTCCGGGTGAACGCGCAATTCATGGTAAAAAGTATGACTCCATATTTTTTCCATATCATCCCAGTTAGTTATGATACCATGAGCAATTGCGTACTTTAACGTGAGCACCCCACGTTTTGATTGAGCTTCATCTCCGACATACCAGTCTTTTTTCTCTAATCCTACCATTATACCATTGTGTTTAGGACGACCAACTATTGATGGAAAAACTACACTCGGAGCATCCACACCTGCTGGACCGGCTTTAACCATACCCGATCCGTTATCAATTACTATAGCATTTATATCATCCTCCATCTTTACAAATTACAGTAAGATCAATTTGAAATTATAAATTATTCTTCAAAAAAAATACATTCGCACGCTGTGTGTATAATCTCTCTATCTTAGAAGTAAAAATTTAATTTAAACAAGAATAAATATAACGCCACAAAATTTCAAAGAGGAGACGCGTTGATTTATTATAGGGCTGAGAAATAAAGTAAAAATTTATGTAAGCACTGTAAAATAAAACTAAATTCACTGTTATATTTAACTTTGAGCTGTTTGTTTAGCACTTTCTTTAAGAAGCAAAGAGTTGTGTATTTTTTGAATTTCAACTGTTACGATTTTCAATTCTTCTATCGCTTCTGCTTTTTTTTTTTCACTTGAATTATATTCATTTTCCAAAAAGTCAATTCGCTCCTTCAAATTTAACAAACTTTCTTCTTTGCTACAAACTATCAACGAAACTCCGCTTTTTTTCCAAATTCTATGATTATTGTTTAATTTCATAGTCTCGGCTTGAACTGCTTTGTTTTCATTTATTTGTATTTTCTGATTTCGTAGATTCGTTTCGAGTATTTCAACTTTTTTTGCTAAATTGACATATTTATCCTGTAATTCTTTATAATTAGCTTCCATTTCTACGGTTAGTGTGAAAGATGGCTTTAAGCAATCAAAAATATAATATGCTTGTTCTATAAACTAAATATTATTTGATAATTATAAAATTAATGAATTATGAGGAAAACAAGTCGTTGCTACAGTACTCCTCATCAGACGAGTCAGATAATTTAGTTAAAAATAAAAAAATATATAAGAGGGCCAAAAACACACGTAGTAATCCATCTAAAAAAGCTTTCTTTATCAATAATTTTGAGCAAGTGCAAAAAAACGAAATTGACATTGAACAACATTATTACAACAATGTATGTCTAAAAAAAAAAGTGAATGATACTATTGGCCAAAAATTTGATAGTTGGATGTTATTCAAGCAGAATAATTATTTATCTGTCGTTACAGAGCATTTTAATGTCCTTGTTGATCCACTAGAGAACAAACTAATTGGGTCATACAAAAACGCTTACCCAGTCTCAATTGACTTAGACGATGAAGACAGAACCAATAATTTTTCAACGAATGGAAATATTTTACTTTGTTTCAATAAGAGTTGTAGATTACAAATAATAGATCTAAACAATAAATTTCTTTCAACTAATTACCGACAAACATATAGAGGGGATATGTACTTAACAAATTTGAAAAACATCCATGGGCATACCCAGACCATTACTACAGCTGCTTTTGACCCGTTGATCGATAACTTAATTTACACAGCAGGCTATGATGGTACCTTGAGAGTTTTTTTTTTGAGTGAGTCTTATCGTAAAGGGATCGCTGAATCGTTAATTGCTGCAAAGACATATTGCATACCTAAAGGACTTGAAATTTTTCGAATATTCATAACCGCGTTGGACGAGAGTGAACGCATTATAACATGTCAAGATGCTGATTCAAGTTATACTTTTTACGAAAAAGATTTGAAATCCGTGTTTACTATTGCTTATAAAATTAATTTAAATCTTAAAAGAGCTATTAAGTCTCTTGATTATCTTGTGATCGACACAAATGAAGAACTTTATCTTAATTCTAATTTTATTATTTACGTTAAAAACGGAAATAGAACTAAAACAACATTGCACAGTAAAATCTGGCATTCAAGGTTTATTATAACCGATTCTTATATTGCTTTGCTGCTCAGAAATCAAACCTTAGTCACAATTGATACTACTGGAAAGGTTTTAGAAGAGATACTGTTGAATAGTTACTGTTCGGATAATGACCAGCTTATTAACGCAGTAACTTACAAGAGCACCACTATAATTTTATTTGCAAACTTTACAATAGCGATAAATCCAGGTCAAAATCTTCAATATAATTGGAGTAACAACGATGATATTCTAGAAACTATTAGTAAAAATGATACCTTGGTCATGGAAGCAAATATTCCAGAAAATCTTGAAGACTATCTTAAAGAAACTAAAGACGGTGAGTATTACGTACATGAAAGGAGACCTAATTATCATTAATCCCAGTTTTTTTAGATCTAAACATTTGGGGCGTCATTCTCAAGTCTTGCAATCCATTTAGATTCATATTCAGCCTCATTTCGAACATAAGAAACTAACTCAAGTGCTAACGGTCTTAACCAATGCCCTTCTGGATTATAGCTAAAACAATTTTTCTTAATTAGTTCAACATCTTCGAAAAACTCATTTGAAGACCTATATAAATGAGCCTCAGCTTTATCTAAGATTTTTTTGACCCACATTGGCTTTTTTATGGTTGAATAATATTTTGGAGCCAAAGATTCGTTAACTGGGTCCAAAAACCACGAAAACGATTTAATTCTAAGAGCTGGTTGCAGGAAACTGTATAGTGAATCGTTCAAACACTGAATGGCATCTTCGGTTGTGCCTCGATAGTTATTGTGTAAATGTCTTATCATAATTTTTTTGTGAAGGTGTATTTGAGAAGAATTATCTTTTTTCGATCTATTATTATCAGTGTAATTGGGCTGGTCAGCGTCGTTGTAGTAAAGATATTTGTCTTGGTTATAATTATCTGCATTATAATCAGTGTGAATATGCTGGTGGCTATCTTTATCATCGTTATGATGGTGATGACTGTTTTTGAGGTTTTCTTTATGAGTTAACAAGAATGTTTTCTCGTCATATGTTTTATAAATAGATTCGGAATTTACACGGTATTTTTTGTAAATACGTTTCGATCTCCAGTTGATAAACTTTAAGATAAGCTCTGCCCCTATGATGTAAACAACTTTGTTTCTTGCGTGTTTCATGGGGCATTTTCGTACCCATCTTAAAACTGGAATGCATTGGGAAGCCGCAATCTTAAGTTTTTTTAATACTTCTATGTCATCAATTAAGCGTAGCCATTCTATTGCAGATTTTATATTTTTTTCAGATGAAAAAGGAAAAACTACATTTAAAAAGTTTTTGTCGCATAGATCGGAACCGTACTTTTCTGTTTGTTCCTTCATATCTTTATTAAATGCCAGCGAAGCGGCCAAAGCAATTTTTTGGAATCTAGGGCAATTACCAGTTCTATAATCAGGATTCATTATTTTATTTATTGACCATATCTCTTTCAATAATGATTTACCTGAAGTATCAGCGCTAAAACCTTTAGTATTTTCTTCTTTTTCCACATCAGAAAATTTCATAGTTTTAATATCAGAATCGGTACTGGATACTCTAGAGTTTTCAGTATCGTCATTTGGTGATACAAAAGTACTGTTTATTTCTTCTGATAAACAATCATTTTCTAAATCATTAACCAGTAAATTTAAATCTTGTAATTCCGGATTATTGAAATCATTAAAAATGCACGCTAGATCTTTCTTTGTCATAGGCACTGTTGAATCATTTAAAAAGTCTACATGACGATCTAAAAAATTTTTATTTCCAAGCTTTGTTGAATCGGTTTTCAAATTTGGTACTACATTACGCAACGATCTAGGTCCTAATATAGCAGCAAATCTACTATAAATAGAAATCAATTCAGCACGTGAAAGTCTCGCTATAAAATTTAAATTAAAACCTGCATAAGCCATCGCTTCTTGAATTTCATCTGATGGAGTGCTCTCAGCATTGTTTCGTGTGAACTGTTCAATAAAAAGTAACTTCGTCGGATTTATTGAAGAATTACAAAGTTCCAAGACGTTAAGAGAGTCATTTAAATTATTTTTTAGATTTATCGAAGCACTTTCGCGCGTAAGAATTGAAGTTATATCATCTCTCCAAAAACACAAAAATTCACCTCTACCTACACTATATTCAAAACTTGAACCTGACAAAAATTGGATATGTTTTTTTGAGTTCACTTCACAATAGTTCCTAAAAATTTGCCATGGGGAAAAAAATACTTGTTCTTCAATAAAGCGAGCAATGATACTCTTTTTAATGTTAAAAGCTGCTTCAAGTGATCGATAAGGAAATGGTAAACTAAATAGCTGAAATTCATATTTAGATGGATTATATTTGAAATTCAAAGAAACCAGTTTTTTTCTGTATTCGGTCCACATTGCGTAAATTCTACACCAATGTGCATCACTAATTGTTTCATGTGATTGAAGCATCAATCTAGATATAGCCAAACGATCGCATGACCTGATATATTTTATACCCATTTTAGACAGCTTTTGCGAGTAATATTGAGCTGATACAATCGCACAAATTTGTTCCGGTTTAATGATTTTATATATACTTTCTTCGCTTGCCACTTTGATCATAATATCATTACAAGGGATTTTAGGTTTTTGGTTGTAATTATTGATAAAACTATCGTTATCTTTATTTTGCATCAACGGAGCGAGAATTTTTTGTATAGTTTGCATTTCAAACCAGTTTGAAAAAAATTTAAAACATTTCGCCTTATTTAAACTAAACTTTCTGATACCCAATAGACATAACCTTAATGAATAAAATTCTACCCATTGTTTTTTCCATTCCCCAATTTTTTTCCCCTCTGGACCCGGAATTTCAATGATTGGCTCAACCTGTCCGAGTAAATAAACTGAAGTTACAGGTGAAAAAGAGTTAAGTTCAGGGAGATATAGTGGACGAAGCGAACATTTTACCTCAACGTTTTTTGAAGAGATAGAAGAGGATCGAACCAGTAAGAAATTAGTGAGTCTATAATCATATAAATTTAAACCATCCGCGTATTCTTTATTTTGATAATTGTATTTTTTTGTTTCTTGCTTTCTTTGTGTAAGGTCATCAAGAAGTTTTTTTCGTAAAGTTAAGTATTCGATAGGAGTTGAGAAAGGCGTAGCTTTATCTTTAGGAAAAGCTGAAATCACTGCATTACCAAGAGAAGAGTGATAAATCAAAACTCCAGTATCTGATGCTAGTTTGTAAGTGGAATTAAATAATTTAGGATTTTCATTGTACCTGATATTTTTGTAATTAATAAAATCTCCAAAATTAGTTGTGGCTGTCGCTGGTTTCTTTTTATAGTGAGGTCTAGTATAATAACCTTTAGGTGGAAAAGGCTTTTTCTTATCAGCTTCTTCGATTTGGGATAAAATCGAACTAGATTTTTCATGATTTTCTTCCAACGAGATATTCTCTAAAACACTATTTGTTTTACCGTAGCGCTGAGTAGGATTATGTACATGAGCAAATGCAGTTTCATTTTTTTGCAAGAAAGGAGGAGTTCCTTTATAATATAATTGCAATTTCACACCCATTCCAGGCAATAACACGACAGGCGTTTCATAAGAATGTTCTACGACAGCAATGTCACAGTAATGACGTAAAGTTAACGAATCTACCGTAGTAAAATCTGACACTGATTTCTTTTTAACTTTATTTTCTGAATCAAATATCAAATCTGTACTAGGAAATTCTATATTCCACTGTCCATACAAATAGTTTTCCTTGCACCCGGATATGATATCTGTTTTTTCCTCATTTTTTTCATGATCTAATATCTCTTCAATTTTTTTTTTATAGAGATTATAATTGGATTCTTCAAAAAGATCTATTTGATAAACTTCGTGGAAATAAGCGTAATAAAGTCCTGTTCTAAACTCTCCTCGCATCATTCTATTTAAATGTGCAATTTCATTAGTTGGAACAATTCCAACAAATTTCCAAGCTACTGGCGTGGAAAAGCCTGATGCACGCGATGTATTCGACTCATAATCAGTTGAGAAATCTTGGTCAGCATTGCTTTGATTTAAAGATTTAAGAGGACGATATGTACTGTTAGCGTCACGGTAAAATAAATCATAATCTTCAATCAGATAAGAAGAAGCGACATTACCTGTCATAAACTTTTTTTTTCTCATAAACTCGTTGTTAACAAAATTTTTGTAATAAAGCCTTTTTTTGTTTGCTATTGAAAAAGGCAACTCTGACAAAATCGAATAATTGATTTTTGGAAAATCTTCAAGACTACTTCCCAACGAATTTTTCATAGCATCAATAATAGACGCTTCATTTTCAATAAACCGTTTATCACTTTTACCATACGCAAAGCATACGTCTCGAAATATTGAATAATTATGCAACAATTCGTAAATAACGCTCTGAGTTCGTAAAGAGATGGATTCTAAATTTTTAAATTTTGTGTGATATGTTGGTTCCATAATAACACAATTCAGACAATTTCCAATCATTTTTCGAATTATTGACATTAAATAATTGTCATTTGTAGTGGTTGAATTTCCAAACAACTCTTGTAAATAGTTAGTTTTATCAACACGATTAGATTGAACAGCCCTTCTTTCTAATAATGAAAAAAAATTTTTTGAACTAGTAATAACCCAAGCTGAACGTGGATTATAAATCGAATCTAAAAAATTCTTGTGATTTTGACTTGCTAACAAATGATTATAATGAAAATCTGTCACGTCTGAACTTATTTGCAAATTCATTTTATTTTTGTATGAGTCAACCGCTTCATTAAACAAATTTAATAAATAATCATCTTCACATTTCTCTCCATCCAACAAAGTTTCACTGTTATTTTCATTTATCAAATCTAAGCTGGTCAACTTTTTACTAGATAATTCACATTGATTTTTTTTTTTATAATTAGTTTTTTTGTCAACTTCTCCCCACTCATCTGATTTAATTTGAATTGCTTCTTTTCGCGACTGAACACGAAGTTTTTTTTTTTTTGATTCACCATCAATAGTATTTTTTGGACCATAAATAGAATTAATCACGTTAATATTTTTAGAATTTACGAGTTCTATATCACTTTTTTTACTTCCTTGCGTTAATTTATCCGCTTGTTCATTATTTTTAGCGGCAAAAGATTTTGAATCATTAAGTTTATCCAGTAACTTAAAAAAATACAGCTAAAAGCATTTCGTTATTTTCAACTTACTGAACCATCGAAAAAATCTTGCATTTACCCAAAAGAAACTTCAAATGAAATAGTAATTATTTTAAAGTTCTGCAAAACTGTATTTGTAAAACAGAAATTTGATGATTTGAAAGAGAAATTGAATTTACGATAAATTATTTAAAATTTTTTGGTACATATTTATATCATGGTAGAGATAGTTTTATATTGACAAAGTAGATCGTTCAGTCGTGATGTTGAATTTTTATTACCACGCGCTAGTGCGCACAATAAAAAGTTTTTACCAAAGATAACATAGGTATGCTAGATCAGGATGCTTTTCGATTGGCCAAATTTCTTATTAAAACAGTACCCATAGTGGTCAAAACCAATATTATAAATGCGATTAGAATTATTCGAATTTGGTCTAATGTTCAAGAATTAGATGAGCACAGTTATCCCAATAATATCGAAGGAAATATTATTTTAGCAAATTCAAACGATTCACTATTTAAAAATAAATTTTGCCAGCATGCAATAATCGTGATTGATTGTAATTGCGAGCTGTGTAAAGATCTCAGAAGTTCTATTAAAGATCTTAATAACGAATCGTATTGTAGGTATTGTTTAGAAATTTATAATATAATAAATGCGCATCAACTCAACAGTTTCACTCTGAAAAATGCGCTGAATTATAGAGAACGCCCTCGATTAGTTTTCATAAGAAAACTAGCTTGTGAGTTTTGGGATTTTGCTAAAATGGTATATCCAACTTGGTTTATGACATATAAGACTTCTTTGTTGAATATGCAATTATTTAACGACGAAGAAACAGATAAAAAATTTCCACATCTAAGGTGGATCATTACTGAGAAAGGAAAATTCACAAAGTATCCTTTATTTAGAATGGGTTTTGATGAGTTATTGTATCGCATAATAATAATTATTCGAGGTTCAACTAATATAAAAGATTGGATGATAAACTTCAAATGTACTCAAATAAAAGTAGGTTCCAGTTATTTTCACAAAGGAATGTATGAAAGCATGCTAAATATTTCTAAATTAATAGATGAACCTATTAAGAATATAATGAATAAATTCTCACAAAAGCATATAACTATACATATTTCAGGACATTCTTTAGGAGGAGGCTTAGCTGCAATGCTCGCGATTCATCTGCGGAGTCAATATAAAAATGTATACGCTTGGTCTTTCGGAGCACCTTGTATATGCGATTTAAATACGGCTACTATTGGGGTTTCATTCATACGTTCATTTGTTTATGGAAAAGATTTCGTTCCTAAACTTAACTTAAATATGGTGTTACGTACTTTATATTTACTGGAACGATTGTCAAATTTACAAGACGTAGAGATAAAGGAAAACTTTCCAAAAGTACTGAGAAACGTTGAAGATAAGTTTCCAAAAAAAGTAATTCCAGAAGATTTCGATGTACACAGCGAAACTGAAGAAAATGAGAATAACATTACCGTTAGTTATTTAAATAGTTATGGGCAAAAATTTTTAACTAATCAAAATGAGGAAATAACAACCTTTCAAGAAACTCAAATAAAGAAGTCAGCTTTTGCAAATATAATATTTCTCCCTAATTCAGCTCACGTTATTTCACTTTTATCGAACATAAGTTTTTTAGGCAATAATCTGAAGCTTCCCAACATAGTATCCTCTACAATAACAGGTTTGCAGAGTTTTTTGTATTCAAACAATAATAATAACATACTAAACAATGAAGAAGTTTCCAACAAGGAAAACGAAGTTTTAAATGAAACTCAAAATAAAATTACAGAGCAAATAGAAGATATATCTCAAATGACAGAAGGTACTTCTGATGAAAAGATGACTGCTTCTGAAGAAATAGAGGGGACCTCTGATTACATTTATAAAAAAATTCAAAAGATTTTATATAATAACATATTCATGCCGAAGAATTCAACAGTTTTAACACCTAAAGATAAAATCGATGAATCGGATTTATTGTCAAATGAAATAACAGAATTAGGCAGTTTATCTAAGCTAACTACTGATTCAGATCAAAAAGCATTTAATATTGAAATTAACGAGGAAGCAAAACATATTTATTATACGTTACTAAATATTAATTCCAAAGGACAAGAACAAGATTTATTTCCTGCAGGACAAATTATTCAGATTTTGCCCGTAGAACATATTAATGATAAATTTTTTAGTGAATTCGAATCAAAATATATTCAAGAACAATATGGAAACTTCATCTATATTGATGTAAGCGAAAGCAGAGAACATAATCAAGTTCCGAGTTTTTCATTGACGGCGTTATCTGATCATTTGATTCAAAGTTATGAGAAAGCTTTCAAATCTGATTAAGATTTAGGTAAAGTAGACAAATCTGGAAAATACAGAAAATCATTTGCTCCAAAATAATCTTCATTGACGTTTTTGGCCAATGTAGCTAGATCAACTTCTTCTCTCTCATTAGTTTCATGACTTTCATCGATTTCCACTCGAGGCAAAAATTTACTCGCTCCGTACCAGTGAGTTCCATCTTTAGCAATTACAAAATCGTTTTCAAGGGGGTTATAATATTTAACATAAACACCTCCTAGTTCTTTAATTCGTTTGGACCACTGATTTTTAATGGAAACAGTTTCGTTTATTAAATCATTTAGATTTACGAGTTCTTTTTCACTCAAACTTGTGTCTTGAATTTTTATCAAATGCGTAATCAAGTCTCTACTAATTTTATTTCTATAAGCCTCAGCTAAATCTAATTTATATACTGATCGAGGATCATTGGGTATTTGTAAGGTTTCGCCACCTTGGATGACATGACGCATAGTATGCCATCGATTTAGTATGAGCAAAGCCCTTTCCGAATTTCTCGCCATTATAAATTATTTACGTGTAATTAGTACATTTTCCTACCTACTTTATTAATGAGCATTAAAACTATTTTGTATAATTTAAATTTTTTATTAGTTGTACAATAACAAATATTTTCTATTGATAATTAACTCTGTAATTACAACAGGAAAAAAATCATTAAATAAACGTATCTGTATGTTATAACAAAACAATCGGTTATTTAAAATGCACATTCGAGGTTTATTTAGCTACATTGTTGATAATCGATTAACAACTACTACAAATTTTTCGACATTAAGGTATGTTTCAACTACAATCAGTCTGACTTAGTAATTCAATAATTTTAATTGATGCCCAATGGTGGCTAGAGACTCAATTGATCAAGTATCCGCTGGAAGTTCTAGCAGGTACTATTTATTTTCGAATACCTAAATTGTTAGAAGAATTAACTTCAGTAGCCAAAAATAATTCTTTCCATGTTATATTTATGTTCAGCGGGTTGAAACCCGGAGTCGAGTCTTATTTCGATAAATTTCCTAAGAAAGATGTTGAAGAATTTTGGTTGAAATATTATTCGCAGTCCAGTGACGAGTTTAGTCCTGAAAAATTGCTACCAATGATAAATCACTTGCTTAAAAAAACTACATCAAGATATAAATCAAAACTCACTTTGGAACTTGAAAAATTGCAGATTTTGTCTATCGGATGTCCTTATGATTTCAATTCGCAAGCTCATCATTATAAACAATTTTACGAAAACGTTTATATTTACTCGTCCCCAGAATGTTTAATCTATGATTATCATGAAATAATTATAGATTATAATATTTCTAACGATACTTATGATCTTTTAGAATTTGAGAAAGTATCAAGCTACACAAATCTCCTCCGGTTAAATTTAAGACAAGCTACTTTGTTAAGTGGAGGTGAATATTTACAAACGCATCCCGTAATAGACGCATTCGGACCCGCTAATACATTCAGTGCTGCGATTACAGCGCTAAACACACTTTCTTTTAATAAAATAATTAATTGTATCAACGAACCAAGCTACATAAATTACTTGAACACGGTTAAAATGGTGAGTAAATTTGAAAGAACTAAGATGTTTTTTGACGACTCAGCCAAATTAATTATAGCGAATTTGCCGGAAAAAGACATACCTAACGTGCTTCCACACACAATAGGTAAACAACTTCCAAACAATCTGTACGAAGCGTTATATTATTTGATAATTACTCCTGACAGCCTTCAACCGCTTGCTACCAATATTCTCAATGAACACATATCTAAGCCAATAATCATCAGAGAATGGTACGAAGTAATCAAAGCTTTAATACCAGCACGGTTAATGCAACTTGGGCTACTAACAAACCATTTTACCTTAGAATATAAATTTAGTGGATGTGTATTTAGAAATCCTTTCGGATGTTCCATTTACAATAATGTGAATAAGAATAACATAAACGAAATTTGTTCATTAAATCACACCAATAACCAAGAAAATAAATATTTACCTTATACTACAACCTTTGATTCAAAAGATTTATCAACTACAGCAGAGGTTTTAGTATTGTCGCTTTTGAAAAACTCAAAACGTAAAGACGATATTTTTCCACTCCGAGTTTGTTTTATAACTATTTCTAGTTTGTATTTACACGTTTTAGGCTTCATAGAACAAAACGGAAACCCTTCTCCATTGTTCCCTTGTTTGAACAACGAGATCATTCAATCCGAATTCATTAAACCGATCTTAATATACGTTACCTTGTTAAAAAGCGATCTCATTCATGGCAACAAATTAGAAGTTTGTCTTGTCAGTCTATCCAACAGTATTTCTCAATTAACACAAAAAGAAACAGACATGCTGGTTTCAAATTACAATTATATAACTAAATCTTCTTCGGTTCCTGAAATTGTTATTAATAGATTAGAAAATTACATTAAACTAATATCCCGTCTTGCTTGTTTGGTTCCGTTACTGAGTGACGATATAAGAAAAGATCTTGTTACTGCTTTTCCCAATCCTGATTTATTAGCTTTTATATCGCTCGTTAATTACATAGCTGATTTCCAAAACGAATTATTAAATTGCTGTATTTATGATACCCTTTTCAACACTGATGAAAAAACTAATGAAATCAAACAAGAACTGGAAAATCTAAAAAAGAATAATCCAGATATTAGTGATGAAAATAAATGGTTATTTAATAACCGTCCAAATTTCAACGTGCCTATAAACAGCGAAAAGAAAATTAATATCAAAGAAGTTAAATCTATAAGTTACGATCTTTTCGGTCAAGAAGAATATACTACTGAAGTAGGGATGTTTATCCGTTCCCTATTTTTATGTGACTTACAAAAAAACAATTGCTTCGACTTTTTGTTGAAACACAAGTTGTTTTGTAATCCGATACAAATTATAAAACGAGTTAAATCATTCGTCAGTATATGTTTGAAAATTCACGCAGTTTTGAAACCTCAAACTTTCAATGACTTTTTGCCGGCCTACATTTACTTCAGCAATATTTGTTCTCTACTGTTAGAGAAAAATGACCCGAAATAAATTTATAATAATCTTTTTATTATAATTTGTCATGAGGTAGCATTAAATAAGTGAAAAGAAATTTTTTGTTAACGTTTACTATCTGTATATGAATGTGCCTCCTGAGTTTCTTAGACTTTTAAGTCAGTATCTATGCTACGATTTAACTAGTATTACCAAAGAAGAATTTAAAATTTTAACAAATTTTGAACATCTTGACGAAATCAGAAACTTTTTAAATATATTGTCTTTGGAACTTCTATCAAACAAAGAATTTGATGACTTCATTTCATCAGCAAAAGAAATATTAGCTAACAATTTTAGAGACTATGATGAAGACTATGAAAATACTTCTATTCAACAGGCTGGCAATACTATCTCAATTTCTAATGATACCATAGATTGTTTAAATAAGTCCTCAGAAGTGGAGCCAATAAAATCTTTCTTATCAAATGAAGAATTAACGAGGGAAGAATTCACAAAGTATAATGACTGTGAAGAACCATTTACTTGTTATAGTAAAATTAAAAATAAATCAAACTTTAAGGGCAAAATAAATTTATGCGGTTGTGACGCTCGCCAACATTTATATCATACTAACTGCATTTTTTGTGGTTATATACATTGCAAAAAAGAATTGTCTATCAACTGTTTATGTTGTGGAAAATCGCTTTCAACTGATTTTCCAAAACAAGACAAATACAATGAGCTAGAATATCAAACAAGTAAATTAATTTACAATCAATGCAATGAAATTTCTCCTTACATAATAATAGACGAGAACTTAGATTTATTTAGTGAAATTTACAGTGATTTCACTAATGAATCAAAACAAAAAGAAATTGAGAAAATAATTTTTGAACTATCAAAAACTGAAGATGCAAAAATAAAAACAAATATAAATTGTTATGATTACAAAAATGAACTATCGTACTTAAGTTCATTGCAGAAAATTAAACCCGATACTAAAAGATTAACATCTTTTTTTAATAATAATATTTTATTAAATAATTTAAAAAATACTACTTTCAGTAAAATTATAAATCAAGTAAAAATAGAAGGTGTAGACGTTAAAACTAGTCTAGATTCGTCATTTTTTTTAGCAAATAAAAATGAAGTTCTCTCCTTTTTCGAAAAAATAAATTACTAATATTAAAATATTGTTCGATTAATAAATTAATTTTTTTAATTATTTGTCTAAACTTAACCATATAATTTATATTAAATTGATTATTAAACTCGTAGTTTCATATTAAGTCCAATATGTTAAATAATAATTAAAATTTAGGAATGTTTCATGATTAAAAATGAATGCTTAGATCAGATAGATATAACGCATAAAGCGTTAATAGATGTTTCTTCAGTTAAAATTGACACATCTGCCAAAAATTTAATTGACGACAATTTTAGCACTTTTTGGCAGACGTTTTCGTGGAGTCCGCACGTAATTACGGCTACTTTCACCGAAAGAATGGAATTTACGAAGGTTGAGCTAAATTTATCGTTAAAAATGGATGCTACTTATACACCAACAAAAATTTTGGTCAGGATTGGCGAAAACCGTTATTTTATGACTGTAAGTTATTGAGGCGATTTAATTATAGAGTGTCGGTAAATACAATTTGGAATGTCCGGAAGGCTGGATGGAATTGAAGATTAGCTCATTTGAATTTGTCAAAACAGCGATAAACTACGCAAAAAATTTAGAAGAAATGAATACAACCACAGCCAAACCGTATTTGTACCGTAGTTTAGAAGGAGTTTTTATTGATAGTAAAATTGAAAAAAAAGAACTTTACAACTACTGCGATGCTGAGTCAAAAATAAAAGGTAGCTGTCTACAAATTATTATACTTGCAAACGAGCAGAACGGCCAAGACAGTCATGTTCGCGGTATCAAAATCTTTGCGAAAAAATAAGTAATTTAAACCATTTCATCGAGAAAGTCGTCTTTAACTGTTAATGAATCTTTGAGTTCAGGCTGAAAAAATTTGTAAAGCAACGATAAGTCGCAAAGATACGCTTTGCAAGAGGCTTGGTCAAAAGCAAGAAGCCAGTTCTTTGTTCTGTTTAATTTCAAACAATCGATGTTTGTTTCCTCACAAGATGGAATAGAAGTGAAAGTATCATAATGCGATATTTTATTGTCTTCGAAAATTCCAACCTGAATTTTTTCGCTACAATCACTATAAAAAAAAAATCGATCGTCGTAGCCACAAATAACCGACGCTCCGTTTTCTAAAGGATATAAACCTCTTAATTCCAATGAATTTTCTTTTGTGCCAGAAAAATACAAACCTTTAGACGTCGCGTAAACTAAATTTTTTCCTTGGTTTATAAGACACATAGAATAAATTTCAAAATCGTATTCTTCGCTTTCATATAAAAGCTTTTGGTTTGGATATACAAGTTGGTACTTGTAAACCTGATTTCCAGCTGCCACATACATTTTGCTCTGATCCAACAGCACAAAGTTGACGATGTCGTCATTCAACGCGATTAAAGGAGGTAAATTTTTGCATAGTCGTATGTCAAAAAAGTTTATAACCCCATTATCACATCCATACAATAAAACATTGTTTTGGACCCATTGAACAGTAAATACCCTAGCAATGGTCGCGTTAGTTTTAGAAATTTTTTGACCAGTGGTTGCACATATAACAGCTATGTCGCCTTGACTGTCACCAGTAGCGATGTAGTCACCTCTGGCTGCAACTGAATAAATTGCGGTTTTCCAATCGAGTTCATTAATTTTCGTAGCTCTAAGCGATAGTTCATCAATCAAATAACTAAAGAGATGTATAATCAACAAGGTTTTCAATATTTCCTACTGTTACATTATAAAATAATCTATGTGGAGCCAACAGTTTATAGCTAATGTTTAATACTTACGTGTAAAGTTTACCTTCTGCATTACCTATATATAGTAATTTAGGATCGTCAGAAAAATCGGCACAAAATACAGGACTCGTTGATTTTACTTCTATTTTTCTAATAGGGTCCATTTTTATTGATGATTATTAATTTTATGTAATGAATGAAAACAAAATAATAATATTATGAAGCGAAGTCTAAATATTATTAATTATAAATATCTTAGACACAATAAACTATAATTAAAAAAAAAAATAAGAATTTCTTTTTGTTTTGTGCGCAATGGAAATTACTTAGGGATTTGGTGCGAGTCTAGTAATTATATTTTCACCCTTGTTCGAAATTAAATTGATAAAAAAATATAATTTCAATATCCCAAGCTTAAAAAATAATTTCTTTTAGTACTTTTTTACTTGTACAAACGTCTAAAATCAATTGTTTACTTTTTAATAAATTAGTGGTGTACCATTTTTGGGTGATCACTTTTATCATGTACGCGATTGAATACAATCAAATCTAAAAAAAAAGGTTAGATAGTGCGATTGCGAAAGCAACTTTATGTTGAATAATTGATTAGTTATTGTCGAATTAGAGTTTCAGATTGGTTTTTAATATGGAAATTCATGTAGCGGGACGTTTTTTATTAGGCAGAAAGTTAGGGAGTGGTTCTTTCGGAGAAATTTACATGGGTCGAAATTTACTGACTCAAGAAGATGTTGCGATAAAATTGGAACCGCTGCGCTCTAAGCATCAACAATTGTTATATGAATCGAAGCTTTATAAAGTGCTTAACGGTGGTGTAGGTATTCCCGTGGTATTTTATTACGGCGTGGAAGGTGACTATAATGTTATGGTGATGGAACTTTTAGGTCCTAGTTTAGAAGACTTATTTTTAATGATGGGCAAGCAGTTTTCTTTAAAAACAATTTTGATGCTGGCGGACCAAATGTTGAATCGCATTGAGTATGTGCACTCAAAGCATTTTGTACATAGAGACATCAAGCCAGACAATTTCGTAATGGGACGGGGCCGAAGGGTAGATATTGTTTATATCATAGACTTTGGATTGGCAAAAAAATACCGTGACTTTCGAAGTTACTTACATATCCCCTACAAAGAAGGCAAGACATTAATTGGCACAGCTCGGTATGCGAGTATATCTACTCATTTAGGCATTGAACAAAGCAGAAGAGACGATATGGAAGCTTTGGGATATGTGTTGATGTATTTTAACCGCGGTTTTTTGCCTTGGCAAGGCATGCGTGGAGGAAATAAGAAGGATAAATATGATAAGATCTTAGATAAAAAAATTGCTACGACAACAGAAATGCTTTGCCGAGGTTTTCCACATGAATTCATAACCTACTTGAATTACTGTAGGTCTTTGAGGTTCGAAGACAGACCTGACTATGCATATCTACGAAGACTATTTAAGATTTTATTTTTCAATGAAAATTATAGTTTTGATTTCCAATTCGATTGGTCTCAACACTTTGAGTGTGACGACTACGTTGATGAAGATAATTATTAAATTTTTCTTTATAATACAAGAAAGTAGATATATTATCTGCTATTTTTGAAAAAGAATGCCTTATTAAAAAATAACGGTGGCAATTTCTCTATACATTTTAAAATTTACATACATTTACTGAAGTAGATAATAAAACGCTGCTGAACTAAGCTTAGCATAGTTTGACGCTCTAAATATAGAAATCAAAAAGCTTAATAAAATAATCGTTTTCATTTTAATTTTTGTTAGAATATGTTTTGCAAACTATTCTTTTATCATTTTCTTGTTGTTTGCTTTTGATAAGTAATTTCTGATTGCTATTTTTATTGCGTCTTCAGCTAGCAGACTACAATGAATCTTAATCGGTTCTAAAGCCAGCTTGTCGCTGATATCTTTATTTTTCAGTTTTAAAGCGTCATTTATTGTTTTTCCTTTGATGAGTTCAGTGGCGTAAGAGGAAGAGGCTATAGCACTTCCACAGCCAAAAGCTTTAAATTTGACATCTTTAATTATACCATCATCAACTTTGATAAACAGCTTTATGACATCTCCACACGCAGCTTTACCAACAGTGGCGGTGCCTACAGAATCATCATTTGGATTTAAAGAGCCTATGTTTCTCGGATTGTTAAAATGGTCTTTTACAATATCTGAAATATGCTCTTTTTCTTTGGAAAAGTTTTGTGACGAATTCGACTTAATATTTGATGTATTAAGCATAATAAAATAATTTTACTTTTGGCGCTTATTTCATTTTGCAGAAAAAAAAGAAAAAAATATTATAAGTTAAAATATCAATCTTAAATAATACGTATAAATTTATTCAAAACAAATCATGGAAGCGTTAAACAAATACAAAGAATATTATGATGCATGGACTAGTGATAATGTAGTTTTTAGTTCAGAAGTTTTAAAAATTGCTCGTAGAAAAGTAGGCTTGTCAAACGCATACCAATCGTTGACCATATCACCAAAAGCCGTAATCGTAAGTCAAATCAGCCCTTCAGTTAGTGTTCCCAATGCTTTGAATTTGCTTCGTTTATTGTACAACAAAACTGTGTTGCTTGTTGATGGAAAGTTGACTAAACAAGTGACAAACAACGACTTAAAACCTGTTTTGGACGAGTTTAAACGGTATTTACTTCTTAAAATCGTTAATGTAATTGAAAAAAACTCTGACTTTCACGATGAAATGGACAGATATCCATCTCTCAAAAAAATCTATCTAGAGAACAAAAGCAACTAAAATTTTGTGATTTATTATTTTTTTATTTTTGAAACCCGGAGTTATTATTTATCTCGTTGATTGCACGATATAAGCCAAGTTTCTGCGTTATTTCAATAATTTATTATATTTACTTAAAATGGCTGAAAGTTTCTCTGAAGTGTTAATTAAGTTTGTCTCTTGTGTCCCGTCAATTCCATTGCCAAACGAGTTAGATGTGTCTATGGTAATGCCTGCGACAACAACTAGAGACGAACTTGTAGATTTACTTAACTTGGCTTTAAACAAAAATTCTCAGCACCAGTGGCTGCTAGTCATTAATTCAAAAATTTTTTCAACAAATTTAAAAGACTTTTTAACTACTTCTGCCTTGTCAAGTGAAAATGTATTAGAAATATGCTACTATTTACCCCAAAGTGAATCGTTGCTTGATTTCGCTTTTGACACACCCGAAATTCCTTTTAGATTATACTCTTATCAAAATAAAATACTAATTCTTAGTTATCATGGAAATTTATTTATATACAACCAAACGGAAAATCTGTCATTTAAACCGTTTGTAACAATTTACGGAAACGAATTTGGTGTTCTGAATTTAAAGGAAGTTAAAAATGGCATTTTCGTAGGAGTGACGGAATCAGGTGTCATTATAAAATATGATGTAGGTTATGCAGTTGATAATCCGTTACGTGCTCAAAAGGCCACCATAATTGCTTCTTTAGAACTTCCTAGTAAAGCGAATGCGTTCACTTTTAACAATGAAAATACTCGACTTGCAATTGGAACTCAATCTGGTGATATTTTTTTAGTTATCGATCTACTAGGAAAAACATCTTTATTTACAGATGTGGAAGGTATTACTGAAGACAATTTCCAGACAATTCACGTTGCGGACGTTCCAATCAGGTTTTTGAGTTTTTTAGAATGCAAAATAGATCGCCTTTACTATATTGTCATCTGTTTGTCAAACGGCGCTTTAGTGTTGTTTGACTACATCGTAGGAGAAATTACTCATACAGGCGCAAACGGCAGTCCAATCTCCAGTGCATGTATGGATTCAAAAAAACTCATCATTGGTTCTATGTCCGGATCTATTCGTCGATATGAGGTTTCTAACAATGGATTCTCTCTACTGAATGTGTATTCTTGCCATAGCGCCGCGATTACTTCAATAATTAGTTTTTCTGGCTCGCTGGATTCAGCTAAAAAACTTGCTGTAAGTTCAAACAGTGGACTTCTTTACATTTTTAACTCTGAAATTAATGAAAAAATTGCCACAATTGATGTCAATACAATAATGCCGAAACACGGTTTTGAACATTACTATTTCACTGCTACCGACTTGATGAAAGTAGACGAATACCTTTATATTGCAACTTCAAGAAATGAAGTACACAAAGCAAAGATATAATTAGTTTACTTATCAAGCAAGTGAATAACTAATATATTGCATAATTGTATATTATATAAAAAATATAGAATCTCTTGGTATAATACAATTAATTTGATCTAACTTAAAAAAGAAAATTTAACGCTAAAAAGTTAGTTATTTATAAACTATTTAGGCTATGTGACTGGGAATCATATTGTTGTACATGTTCCAATCATTGACACGGTTCCAGTTGTTTGATTCAGCAGCGGCGTTCATTTCTTCTTCACCTTCGTCTTCGATTTCTGATGCAATTACGCCATCATCGGAAAGTCTGACTTCTTCAACTTCTCTGTGGAAGAAGCTGTCTGGAATGACATCCCATTGTTTACCTCTAGGAAGAGTGCTTCTGATCTTAAGAACTTCTTGCGCGAGTGCCCACAAAATAAGTCCGATGGTTTCTGGACTCTTAGTGTTGACAGGAATTGCTAAGTGAATGCAACTCAAGTCGTCGTTAGAATTACACAAAGCAATGACGACAATATTTGAGTAGTAAGCTTCAATGATTGCTTGTCTGTCGGCAGATGCATCGCAAACTATGAGGATTCTAGGTTCCATGAAACGTAAAGTATTTTGATTAGTGAGGGTACCAGGAATCCATCGGTGTGGTGCGGGAGTGGCGTCGGTGTACTGACAGTACTTAAGAATTGGTCTCTTAGCGTATTGCTGGCTTCCAACAACGCAGACCGATTTAGGGTCGCTGGCACCGTTGATAATTCTAGCAGCAAACATTACGTTTTCAAATGTTTTTCTGAGGTTCAATAAAGTTTGTCCATGCTTAAGAGACGAAGCAATGTATGGCTTCATTTTGTTGTGGGTAACTGTGTTACCGATGTGGGCCTAAAAATCACTGCCGTCTAAAAACATACCTTGCATATTATTGCACGACGAATAAAGTCGTCACTCTCTGCTTTAGTGATATAACTCATCTAGAGATTTTTTGAAATTAGCAAGAAATTAAAGAAATTATTATTCCATTTGTTACGTTTTTTATTTGAATTATCTTTTAAAAGATAGCTTGTTTAAGTTTTTAAAATGGCGGTAAGTACTCTTTATAACATTTATATTCTTTTTAGGATTTGTATTTAGTAAACGAAGCATCTCTTGCATTCCAACCTAAGTCGGCAGAGCAAGAAAAAAAATTAAAGAGAAATACTGAGTTATACCATGAAAAATGCGAAGCAAAGAAGGCCCAAGCCGAAAAACAAGCTTTGCTGATGAAGGAAGCTGCTGAGAAACTTGTCCACTACGAGGATCTCTATTCTAAAGAAGCTGCCGAAATCGAAGCAAAAAAACAAAGCGCTTATGCTTCACAATCCTTCTACAAACCCGCTGAACCTAAAGTTATGTTAGTCGTTAGAATCAAGGGTGTTAACAAGCTTTGCCCACGTGTCAGAAAAATCTTCCAGCTCTTCAGACTTTTCCAAATTCACAACGCCGCTTTTGTTAGAATTAACAAAGCCACTCTTCAAATGTTGAAGCACATCGAACCTTTCGTCGCATGTGGATACCCTTCCGTCGAAACCATTAGAAAGTTAATATACAAGCGAGGTTACGTTCGTGATGGTATGGCAGGAAAACAGTCCAGAATTAGAATTTCTAACAATGAAATCATCACCAAAAAACTTGGCCACTTAGGTGTAACCTGTGTCGAAGACATGGTTTACCAAATCTACACTAGCGGTAAAGCTTTCAAGGAAGTCAACAACTTCTTGTGGACTTTCAAGTTGCGATGCCCAAAAGGCGGTTTCGTCTGTAAAAGACACGGATTTTCTGAATTCCGTAGTGGTGACTGGGGTAACCGTGAAGAATACATCAACGAATTGGTTCAACGAATGATTTAGTCAATTCTCAATTTTTACTTCGTGCGTTAGCTTTTATATTTTGATATATAGTTATATTTATATTTTTATCGTTTTGAACATACATTACTAACGTCTAATAGAAAATTATAAAATTGAAAATTAGACTCTAAAGACCTACATATTGCGCTAATTGCGTCGAAACCTTTCAGAACCAGGTTTGATTTAACTGAATCCGTGAAAGAATCGTCTTTAATTATTTCTTCAGTCAGATTTTCAATCAAATATACTAAGTTACATCCAGTTTTAACAATTTCCGAAAACAGCTCGTTGTGACTGTGATCTCCACTAGTTATTTTTTTGTATAGTGTCGTAACTAGGCCCGGATTTGGAAAGCTTGAGAGCGAGTAAATTTCGTCTGTCGTTAAACTGTTTCCATAAATTGCATGTGCGCACTGTAACAAATTCATCGAAGCTCTTATGTCTCCATTAGTTAAGGTAACAATTAATTTTAATTTATCTGAGTCAACATTTACGCCTTCAGCAGCGCAAATGCTGTTTAAGTGCGAAATATGATCAGTTAGCGATATTGGGTTAAACTTACATACAACACATCTCGAAATAATAGGTTCGATTATTTTATTTAAGTAGTTACAAATTATTATGAAACTGCTTTTGCCATTGTAATCTTCAATCACTCTGCGCAACGCAGCTTGAGCGTCGAATGTCATCATATCCGCTTCATCTAGTATGATCAGTTTAGACATTCGCTGAGTTTCGTCAGAATTCTCATCTTGTTTGGAGACGTACTGGCTCCAAGGCTTTATTCTTGTACGTACAGTAGAAATTCCACGATCATCTGACGCATTCAACTCTAAAGTGTTTTTTTTCCAATCATTTCCAAACATGGATTTTGCTAGAGCTAAGGCGGCTGAAGTTTTTCCAGACCCTGGGGGACCGAAAAATAAAAAATTCACACAACTATTGTTTGCAAGCGTTGACATTAGTATCCTTTTTGCATTTTTTTGACCTCGTAAATTCTCGATACTCGAAGGTCTACTATTACAACTGTAACGGTAACTAACTTACTATCGCTCAGTCCAAATTTCTGTCATTGTGCTGAAAGAAATTTCTCATTATTATAATACTAATTTCTCGCTATAAAAGTTAATAAGCCAAGAGGAAATTAAAAATTTTAAAAATCTAGAAAATTTTTAAACTCTTGTTCTAAATCGATGTGATTGTGTGTTACGGTGCTACATTTATTTTTATTATCGACGGCGTTGTCATTTTCAGTTAATATTTCTTCTATATATTTATTTACTACTAGATTGTCTGTATGATCTATTCTAAATAACATATTGGTTTTATTTATTTCATGATTTAGCAACAAAAGCGCATCTAAATCAGCGTTGAAATTTTTGTCTGACTTAACCAAATTTGTGTATTCGTATTTAAAGTAATGTATAAAATTAGAACAAGCGTCCACCTGTTCTAATTTGTTAATAAAGTCTAAAAAATCCTCTTCTTTATGCCGGTCATGCAGTAAGTTGAACAAAACCGTTTGTTCAAATAATTCTTCACAGCTCATTTTATTTTCAATGTATCTCTTGACCATTGAGCTATTTTGATTTTTAACGAGCAAAGCTGTTGCTAACACTAAACATTGAAATTTTTCTGAGTCCGGTTCTTCGTTAGCTAAATCAACGAGCAAGGAATGAATATCTTCATTGCTCAGCTTAACTGTGGTTAATTGTAAAAATTTTGTTATGAATGTTTTATCCCATTCTTTTCTGCAAACAAAAAAACTGTGAATTATGTTTTTAACTTTACTGGGCTCTACAATATCAAGTAAAACTAGAAATGCGACTTTCTTGAGTTCTTCATGCTTTGAAATGTGTACAAAATCTTCAAGTGCTGAAACGAGCAAGACGATTAGTTCGTTATTCTGTGTAATGTAAAAAGATTTGATCAGGTAATTCAACGCTAGTAATGTTAATTCATAATTGTCGTCAATAGCTAGCTTGTAACATTCTAAAAACATCGGAAGATCAAAAAGTCGGCAGTTCTCCAAAACGTGAGTAAAAATAGAAATGGTATAACAATAATCAAACTGCCGTAAGTGAAATAGACGCTTTAAAAGAATTTGAATGCTCGCTGTTTTATTTTGGTGATTTCGCAAAAAAAAATTAAGCAGCAATTGAATCGAATTTAATGCGATTTGATTATTGCTTTGAATGACTAGTGCCATCAATTGATCTTTAAACAAATCAGTCAAACAACTAGAATTCAGCTTTTGTAACGCGCTTATCAGAAACAATTGGGTGATCTGCGGCAGTTTTTTCACCACTTCGAAATTTGATAAATAATAAACGGCTTTTTGCGAAAATTTATCTTCATCATAGTAAGATTTAGACAAAATATAAGAAAGCACTGCAGTGGAACTAACAATATAATTATTATCATCCATCAGTTTATGAGTTTCGATATCCATTAAAGCTAATAAATAACGAAACATTATGACGTTACCACAATAAAAGTTTGACAAAACTAAATTAGAATTAAGCAATGCTAGATATTTACTCGGGTGATGTGTAGAAGATAATTCCTTATCAATTGTGTTTTGCGATAGAATGGTTAATTCTTCAGTTTTATCATTAAATTCTGAACGAAAGCTGACGTTGCACAAAGTTCGATAAGCGTAAGCTTTTACGCGCAAGTCGTCAGTTGTGGCTAACTGAGATAAAATATTGAACTTTTGATCAAGTGGGCTTTCTCCGTTTAATTCCTGTTCAACCAGTTCATCGACTTCGAGATGACTTCTAGGTTTAATATTTGAAATAAAGTTCACGACTGACTGCATGAATGCCGCATTCTCTTATTTAGCTTTAACGCAATAATTTAATAAAATATTTATTATTAACTAATAAGTGAAAAATCAGTATTTTGCAGCTGTTGAATGCGCCTATCTAACTTTTGTATAAAGTCCTTCGAATGTGATAAGCACGCAACTGCCAACTCGTTAGTGTCTAATGGTTGTATAAGCTCGTATTGTTTTTTGTAATTAGAAATATTATCGAAAAATAGTTTCCAATGTTCGTATTGGTTTAACTGATCATAAGTAACCTCTGAGCCTTCTAAATATATAAGTACCTTGTCAAACAAAAGTAAAAATTCTTGATAAGTAATATGTTTGTTGGTCAAAGAGTTAATGCATAAATGATGCAAAAAATTGACTTGTATTCCAATTATATTGATTAAACTGCAGGAAGAAACGATTTTCGCGGCTGAAGTTAAATCTTTCATCAATGTACAATTGTTGTTATCAAAATTCATTTCATTAGAATTACTAAGTACACAACAAGTAGCTACTACATTGGTCTTGCATATTAACATAAATTTACCGTAGGTGCGGGAGTTTCCAATTAAAGTTTTCAGAAAAGCATCTTTTTCGAACAGTTTGATAACAAGTTTAAACGTTTCTATCAGAACTAAATTTGAAAAAAGTATTTTGTGTTCATTTATTTTAGAATCATATTCTTGATCAATATTCTGCAATAAATTAGCTTCACAAGAATTGAGAACGTGCTTCGTATCTTTGAAAAATTCTAGAAGAGCAAAACCTAATAGTGAAGTGGACATAGAAGTTGCTGTTGTTTGAACCGTCAGAGCTGGAGTGTTTTGAAACTCAAGCAACATGTACTTGTAAATCGAAGATTGGTTACTCATTAGTTCATTTATCAGACCAAGAAATCGTTGCTTTTGCTCGAACAAAAATATGTTTTTCGATTTTTGCTTCATACCTGACTGCCTGGTTTGTTCTACAATACTCAGAAACTCATTCATAATAAATTCCACTCTTTTAGGAAAATAACGGAACAAATTGTTAAAGCTTACATATTTTTTTTCTTCGTTTGAAAGTTCCAAAATAGCTCCTGGCTCGCTGGCCGACCGTTCAAGAGCTAAATGCGCATTTATCGATACATCCCCTGGAATTAATGTCCCATCTAGTTTTCTTATTATGTCAAATATGCTATGGCTTACAGTAAGTATTTGCGTTTGATCTTCCAATATCTTCGTCGCAACTTCTGAGCAATTTATGTGCACGATAATGCTTACAGTGTCTTGAAGTTTAGCAACTATATAGTTGTCGCTTTTATTATGTATTAACGAATCTGTTGTACTTGAAGTATCTTGAGAATGTTTATTCATAGAAATATAGTTCGAATAATATGTTCTTGTGTATAAAATAGACGAAAAAAACATAAAGGGATATAAGTCAAACTTTGTGTAAGTTTGACTTGCGTTTTGTAAGCTAAATAAACTGTTTAAAACTGAAGTGAACAGATTCCTGCTTAGTTTGTCATTTTCTTTAAACAAATTAGCTAGTTTTAACGAGTAGGCAGAAAAACAAAGAGAAACGCAAAATTGTAGTACCTCGTTATTACAATTGCAGAACGCTGTTGGAAGTAATTCTATACTTGACTGTAGCTCAATTTTGTTAACCGTTAATATTAGTATTGTTGCTACAATTAGTTTTTTCGTTATTGATGTATATGTAAGCTTTTTTAATTTGTCTAGTTTAAGAAGCGATTTGACTGTGTTGTTTAGAAAATTTTCATCGAAGTTTTCGTTGAAGCTGCTTTCATAATTCTTGTAAAGAAGATAAATGATGAAGAAAACAAAAATCTCATCCACTGTGTAATAATCATGATAATTTATCAAATCTAATAGAAATGACCTGTTATCAAATAAAAAAGAACCGAAAACATTTGAAATATGCTGCACTACATTTTCCAAATAATATTCTGTAACTGAGACCGTGTTGACACAATCAATTTCTGTTTCATTATCTGTTCCTTGTTTGTCGTGACTACAATATAATATAATTCTTGTATTTAGCGATTTAAAAATAATTACCTTTAACACAGCTAAAAGTACTTCATTAGTGTGTAAATGTGTCGAAAATCTCATAAGGTTGACTAGTTTAGTATAAGTAGGTACAAGGTTTTCAGAAAAAAAATAGATCTGCAACACCCGGCTGGCTAGTTGAATCACCTGAACATTGTTAAAAAGATGTATATTTAAACTTAAAAAATCCGTTGTTAAACCATGATATAACAAATGTAGTAAAAGCAAAGCAGAAAATATAATGTGAGAGCTAGTTAAAGCTTGAATTGTGTCTATAGAGTCAATATCTTTTACATTAGAATGAAAGTCTCTGTTTGTGCGAACACAATCTGCTATTAAATAAGTAAGCAAAGCCTCGTCATGATCGCCAAAGTTTATAAACTGTTCGACTATTAGAACATCTAATGATTTTAAAAAGATCAAATTCAAGTTCGATGACGTTGCAATTAAAGCATTCACTTGTGAAACGAAAACTTTGTTCGAAAACTTTTCATGTTCCATAGTTCTGTCCTTTAAACCTTTAGCAAGGCAATTTTGTTTTAATAAAAACATTTAAAGTTTTTGTACATCGAAGTCAACTATTTTTATCCACACAGTAAGAGTAATAATTAGTTTTCGGATAAAAATATGGCTGTTTTATTTTGAAAGACGAAAATATACTAAAAATTAAATTTTGTAAGTTTTTATTAATAAGCCGACATGATCACTGAGAAAAACGTTGTTATTTGGTATTTTTTGCGTGCCTACCATTTCCAAATGATGTGAAACTGAAAACTGTTGTGAATTTTGTAAAAATTTGCTTTGCCAAAAGAAAATTCTGTCAAATCTGAATTTCTTTTTTTTATTTTGTTTGGTCCGGGATTGGTTGCCGTTAAACCAGGTTTGATAGGAACAATCTATCTTAGAATTAGGAAGAAGATAAATATCTTTTGTTTCTATATTATAGTTTTTTTTTATGTGGTTTACTTCAGTTTCTCGAAGATTTGTGTCTCCTCCAAAATATGCAGTGTCAACTTTATGTTTTTTCGCCAATTCAATCATAAAGTTGTACAGTTCTACAAACTGATCAATACGTTTTTGAGAATTTTGATTTAAACTCTCTAAATGCGTGCTACATACTAAAAGCGGCATATTTTTCTGATCAATTAATTCTAAGTAACAACAAATAAAATGTCTGCCCATACTACTGTTAGGGAAAGAGTAGTGCATGCTTTTAACGTTCGTAAAAGCGTACGTACTGACTCCAATAACGTTGTAATAGCTTTTATTTCTGTAAGAATCAAGTTGTTTCGCGTTTAGTGACTCTGAATTGGCATGTAAGAAAAAAGAGTAAGCTTTACCAAGCTTTTTTTTCAAAAACATATAGGACTTAGAAACAACTTCTTGTAGCAACAAAACATCGGGCTTTTTTTGGCAAATTTCGTAGTAAATACCCTCAATACGAGATTGAAAATTTGTTTCGTTCAAACCTTGGATGTTCCATGAAAGAACAGACATCACCAAATTTTCATCTTTGAAGTCAAACTTCATTAAATTATAAAAAGCTAAGTTTTAGCTAACAAATATGAGAATAAGCATTGGCCTGCTTGCGGACTCGAACTGAGACGTTTTAAAATTTTATGTTCTTTAATTATTTTATTTTACGATATTTTATAGATTAGAATGCTCCGTCTTTTAATCTTTCGATACGCTGTTTTTGAGAAAGTTTATAAATTCAGACAAATTTGGGATCTGAAAAGACCAATCTGGCTGGTTTTCAATGTATTTGGGTGCGTTATCTATTGAAAGAAGACTTTTTGAATACAACTGACAATATCCCTGGTACGTCTATAAAAAAGTTGCGCGTTGAAAAAACTTACTAATTTTGTCAAATCGATGGGAAACAAAGCCAACGCCGGATTAACGACGTAAATGTCATCTACCCAGTTTAGTTTGGCTTTTTTTGAGTTGTGAAATGCGAGTTTCGTCAATATTGTTATTGCTACAGAGTGGTAAATAATATGGCTGCTTTCGTTAGCGTGTTTTAAAGAGTCTCGACATGTCTTGGGGAAATCGTTCATATTTGTGGTTTTGTATAAAATCCATTTAAAAAAAACCGCGATCAAATTGCCATCAGTCTCTTCGTGTTTACTGCTAGATTTTTGCAAAAGATCATCGTCGACACTGCCAACTCCTAAAATCGAATTCATGTCTTCAGAGCCAATGACAATAATTATTTGTGAGAAAGTCGACAAAGATTGAATTAATTTTCTTTTCAACCCACGTGTAACAAGCAACGAATTATTTCTGCCAAACTCGTCTTGAGTACTACCTAGTTTAGTTAAAAAATAGTAAGAAATTTGCTTATTCTGTTCGTATCGTTCAATAATGTCATTAACTGAAGTTATCATATTTTCCCATATTTTTTCTCGCAGATAATTGCTTTTCATCGGCGATTATTATTATAATTTCTAATTTCCTTGCGCCATTAATAATTATTTCATAGATACTATGATGCAAGACAGAATTAGTAAACAAGAAAATGTGTGCGAAAAGAATTTAGAAGCACAAAAAAAGATTGCGTAAGTCCTTGAATTAGCGTTATTCATCCGGTACTTGTGATGAAAAAAGCTGCAAGTGAAACTCTGCTGTAGTGAGGAGAAAAACAAACGATTTGAAGTGTTATGTTCAATGCTTGACCATAAAGCAGTGGAACGAAGTAAGTTTTAAGTTTTTTAATTATTTTAGTTTCCTTAATTAAATTGACTAAGCCCAGTTTCTACGAAAAAATCGAAGCGTTTATTTTAAGTAACTCTCAGATAATAAGTACTGGTCAACTGATCGACGAAACTATGATGAAAAACATTCTGTTAAAATTTTCAGAGGCTGAAAAACCCACTAGAGTAGAGATAAAACACAAAAACTATATTAACGAAGAGAGTGACTGGGAAGACGAATGGGAGGTATAAAACAAATCTGACTTTTTATCGTAAAACGTGTTTATATTAAGAAACCTATATAAAAATCTGCTAGTAGTGAAATCTGGTTTTGCTCAGCAGAATTATAGTTTAATTTGTAGTATTTTTTTTGCTTTTAACTATTTTATTGAAAAACAAAAAAATTGATTTTCTAGTTTTGCTGAACTGGAATGTAAATTACATTTTTAAGGAGCAAAATTTTCTTTCTTTGAAAAAAAATGTGATAGTAATACGACTATGTCGAGCATATTCAGTCTGCAAGACGAATGCTATGAAATAGTTCCAATTATCAATTCATTTCTTACGTGTCTAAGGTCGTTTTCCTCGGTAATTTATTTAGACAACAGTGAATTAAACTGTGAAGGGCCGTTATCTTTATACTGCTTGCAGGTCTCCATGGCAACTGCCATCAATGTTAATGTAAATGAAGAAAATTCAAGTTTTAGTTTATATCCCAAAACTAGGAAGTCTCAATACGATTCAGAAGCTCTATCTACATCGCAGCTTAACTTAGCAAATCATTGTGGTGAGTTTCAAGATACGACAACTAAATTTTCTACCGTCTGTTTGACCAGTTTGGAACTTTGTTTAAATTACATATATTTTGCTATAAAAACAATTTTAGCTGATAGTGCGGACGTGGCTGAAGCGCTAAATAGTGTAATCAAATATTTTGCAATGGATTTTAAATATTTAGATGATAAACAATATGTTTCAATTGCTAGAATTGCCGTTATACCGTTTTGCTCGCTTTATGCCATGTGTCTTCTTTCTAGCTATTTGGTGACGAACCCGTTTATAGAATTTTATGCAAACTCTTTTTGGAAATCTTTACTTAGTCTATTACAAAATTATCTTTTAACTGTTAAAAGCAGCTCAAATTTAACGGCTCTTGAGCATGTGTTTTTGGAAACCCGATGTGTGAACTTTTGTCTTGCAGTAGTTAGCAACGTGATCAAAAAATGTAATACGACTAGTTTCGATGCCAAAAATTGTTTTCTTAATCTTGTGAACTTGAGCATTTCTAATATACTTAATTGTTGTAATCCATCAAAACTTCGAAACATCAATTGTGCTCATTCTACTTTATGTTCTCAGGAAGCCGAATATCTAGCTTTCCAAGAGGGTACTTCAAAACTCAAACGATTGACGCCTGAAACTGACGAAACCAAATTTAAAAATATCTTATTAAGCTATCTTCCTGTAATATTATTTAGTAAAAACCAAGTCTGTTGTTGTTCAATTGAATTTACTTGTTCTAAAACGACGAAAAAAAAAAAGTCGCTTGGCCTCGACTGTAGAAAGATTTCTCTTTGTAAACTTTTTTCTTCTTGTTCGACATATTCAGGTAACACCACTTGTTTTGGCTCGATAGTAGTTGACGTTTGCCAGATTATGGAAGCTAACTATCATTTATATCTACTGAATATTTTTCAAACCCTTCTAGACATATGTTACGAAGACATTGAAAGCTGTGCAGTTCTATCTCACTTCGTGACTACTTTGAAAATATATGTTAGTACCTTTTGCAAAAAGTTGAAATCTACGTTTGTTAAAACTCCAATGCCACCTCTTCATACTTTAACATTAAACATGATTCCTCACTATAACATATTTCAGTACCATGTGTTATTTTGGATTTTATTTGTTGGATATAAATGCGTTGAATTTAATTGGTTTGACGAATCAAGTCAGGCGAGGATCTTTTCGTCAATGGATCAACTAAAAACCGACTCGATTCAGTTGACAAATGCCAGCTTGAACAACATCGTTTTTCAACTGCTTATTTTTTGTTCGTCTTTTATGAATATCGGCTCTCTCGAAAGAATTAGAGATTACGTAGAATTTGTCAATTTTCCAAAACTTGATTTTAATGAGTTGTTGGTCACTATTCTAAACAATGTAAATTTGGAATCTATACATTTGTTATCACTACATCAATTGGTTGAAATGTGCATTAGTGATATTTGCAAACGCGAAGCTACCATGATTAATGCTAATTTTAAATTCACAGATAATTCTTTGTTTACTGAGACTATGCCTTTTTCGCAAATTTACAACCACGGTCGCGATAACATCTGTGAGGCTAACGTCAAAATACCTGAAAATCAAATTCCGGAAAAACTCAATTTTTTAGCTTCCTGTGACATCATGGGCCGATACAACTCGTTTATTTCTGAAGATGAAGTACATTATTTTGTGTTTAGCTTTTATTTAGTCTTGTTGTTATTTTCCAAACAGAACAAACTTTTCGTTAGTATTACAATGTTGGAGTTTTTAAGTTCGGTGGACTACATATCAAAATTCGTTAAGTTAAACTACAAGGATGATGATATTATTGAAATCATGGGAAACCGTCATTTCACTCCAATTTTTATCAACTTACTTTTTTTAAATGATAATTACACGCTATTGAATTGGGCTAGGTTAACTTACAATAATGTACCAAGTAAGCTGCAGTGTGCTTCAAACTCGAGATATTGTTTTTTGCTAAGGTGTGTTATCAATATTTTATTTGAACGTTTTTCTCTTTCGATCTTTGAATGCGTAATAAAGGTTTTCTTTCGTTACGAAATAAATGACGAATACGTCATTAAAAGTTTTTTGAGTATTTCTGTATGGTATAAATACAATTTATTTTACAATTTGGACGGTTTGTTCAACAAAGAAAATGCTCGATTAACCTTGTACAATCTTGACCTGCATAGAAAAAAGCTGAAATATCAAGGTAAAAATAAACAAGCTTTTGAAGAATTGTTGGAAAACATATTAAAACCAAAATATGACTGCAACTTCTTTTTCATTTACAGTACAAACTACTTAGGCGAAGAAGACAAACTGAACTATCTAGAGTGGGCACAAAACAAATATAACCACATCGCTCAGTTTTATGATAAAGTAATAACAAACGATCAGTTCGTCTTAAAACCTTACATTTCCGAGTTGTTGATTTTGATTTCTTCGTTTGAAGACTACCAAGTAAACGTATTGGATGTCAATCCGAAATCCTACTTCGCCATTCTGCACTATTTTGGCTTGGACATTGAAGGATATCGCGGTTTGTTCGTGTTGCTCAAATATTTTGAGATTAAAAATATCAAAGATAACTATTTTGACTTTAAATTTCTTTTTCACAATACTTTACAAACATTAAGAATCGAATCTTCGTTTGGATCTCGAAGAATAGAAAATAAAAATCACTATTCGATCCTCAGTACAATTTGTGCTGCCGAATGCTTGTCTAAGCTTGGAAAAATGCCAAAAGAATGTTTGCCCTTGGAGTTAAAATACTATGTCAAAAATTCTATTTTGTCAAAACCGGATTCAAAAGTGCCTAATTTACTTAGTAATTTGTATCAAAACATAAGACTGGACTGTTATTGCCACATTAAAAGCCAATTAACAGATAGGTTGTTTCATATTATTGGCTCTATTCTGAGGAGAAATGACTCGGTTTCAGGGGCTGTGGTCTATAGTATTGCGAAGAACTTGATAAGTTCTCATTTCGATAAAAAATCTGAATTTTTGTCCTTGTTATCATCGTGCCTGGAAAGCGACGTGGAGTTTAAAAATTATATTTCATTTAAAGGCTGTTTATTGCCAGATAACAGAATAAGTAATTATTACAAAGAGCTGATCAAGCTATACTTAGAATATCGTGACAATATAAATATTTTTGCTGAGTTTGATGAACTCATTATCAGTAGTATGCTTTTGTACCCAGTAATTTTGCTGCTTGTTTTAGCCTCTTTGTTAATTTCTATCTCTGAGCACGAAGTTTTACTACAAAAAGTTGCGCAACTCTTTACAAATATTATAAAAGACGTAGGCCAGCATATTGACTCGAGTTCTTCATTAGACTGCTCCGAATATGAAATGCTCGTTAATATAATAGTTGAAGGAATTTTGTCTTTTGCTTACTATCATTCAACGAAAAATAACGATAAGTGCAGAGTTTTTTTTGACGAGTTGGACTTGTTTTCAATACTCAAGTATTTTTCAAAAAATCAATATACGTTGTTTATTGATTTTCTCATTACATTTGGGTTTGACTTCCATGCGTATTTTATCAAAAACGAAAAAATAAATAGTGATTTAGACATCATAGATACTAAAGAATTTGATGTGCTCGTCGAAAAAGAAATTCTAAGTTTTCTGCAGGAGGATGACGAAATAAAGCAGAAAAAAATTGAAAACTACTTGATCTTAAATATTAACAATAAATTCAACAACATAACTACTTGCAACGCATACGATTATATCGAAAAAATTAGCAATCTTCCGTATATTAAGAGCCATATTCTAGAATCATACAAAGGGAAGCATAAAATCATTGATGCGTGGGTTGATATCTACTTGAAAAAAGAGCGTTTTGAAAACCTTTTATACATTGTCGCTTCAAAAAATGAGTTTGAAAAGTTTGTAAATGACGTAGATAAAACATTTAATTACGGTTTTATTGATTTCAGTCACGTGGACGAGACTGTTGAACCTGTACTTAGTCGTTACGACAGTCTGGAAGCGCTCGAAACTAAGTGTACCGACTACAATATTTATTCAGAACTTCTTTCTAGTATAAAATATTTGGACGCGCGGCCTATTCTGTTAGACAATCACCTCAACAGTACTTATTTTAGCTATCGACGAATTATTCTAAACACGCCCAACAATTATTCTATTCAACATGATTTTCTGTGTTACACTTACGATACATTACTCAATTATTTGTATTCGTCAGAAACCAATTTAATAAACAATCTAAAGCATTATATCAAGACGCAGTCAATTTCAAAAGTCGTAAATTCAATTTTCGATCACCAAATTCCTACTACAGGCATTTCTTTCAACAATTTATTGCATCATTTTTTAACAACAGGTTTTAGCATCTTGCTAGGGTGTAATTATTACGACGAGGATTGCATCCTTAAAGTAGTGTCTTTGCTAACCCTGCTTGAAACTCCAATTACTTCTGATTCCAATACACGAAAAACCCAGAGTTCTGACACTAGTAATTTTAACAACACTATCTACAACGTTATGCAGAAACATATTGACACAAAAGCTTTTGTTGAAAATATATTAGCTACTTATAGCTCGCTGATTATTAGTGTGCCAATCTATAAATGGTATAAAATCGTATATCTACTCATGTCACACTGCAATAACTCGAATCCTTCGATAATTTTATACGGCCCCCTTATGGGTAATATATTAATTACGTACCCAAAGTATATTGTTTGGCGTTTGACATCTTTAAAATTCATGAAAAATTCTATGTACGTTGACACTTACAATTGTATTATCAAACTCGTAATCAATATAATAACTACTTTCTTGAGCTTTTCTTCTTTAACACCGTTCACCAAAAAGCTGAACATTTGTTTAGCTTCCCTACGAAACGACATTAATGATTTCGCATATCGTTTTTTTAAGTCTACTTTAACAGAGCTCTATAACCATTATTTCCAAGAAGATTCGACAAAGTTATTGAATCAAAAATTATCCGAAGTTCTTCTCGCTATAAAAAAAAGCTCTGATCTGTTTAAAATTTTGATTGAAACAGCCAACAATACAAATATTCAAATTAAAAAACAGTATACAGCAGTAAAAGAATGTTCTAATCTATATTATTTTGACTATAAAAAATCATCGTTGATAGTCCCCGATACAACTAACTTGAAATTAGACCTTGATGAACCCATGATTGATTTTATCTCTGTCGGGCTCAAACGAAATATGAAGTATTTGTCGATTTTAAGACTCTGGGCGCGTTACAATCCAGGATTCGTTCCTGCTGTGAAATTATATCGAAAACCAGAATTGTACAAACAAAGCTCCGAACAATTGATATATATAACGCGGCTACAAGATGAAATGACAATTTACACTTCCAAACAAAAACCAAAAGTGATTAGTTTCTTATGCTCGGACGGTTACGCTAGAAATTTTTTGTTAAAATGCGAGAACAAAGGTGATATTCGGAAAGATGTTTTCGCAATGGAGTTTGGAAATTTGTCCAATAAATATTATGAATTATCTTTTTCTTTCTCAGAAGCGTCTAGAACTAGCGGAATAAACAGTGATACAGTTTCAGTTATTGACTCGACTTTGGTTAAATATTCGAAGAAAAATACAAACAAGGATAAACTGCAGCAGTACATAGATTTTGAGTTCAAAAACAACTTGAGTAATTTGGCTTTGAGAAACCAAAAATTGCTGGACACAGGTGAATCGACAATCAAGCCTTACGCTGTCATAGCACTACAGGAAGTTTGCGGATTGATAGAGTGGATCCCAATGACTTTGACTTTGAGAAAAATAATTTCAGCGGATTTAGCTCAAAATGACACTAAATTACCGAGAAAACCTATTCAACGTGGGCAACAAGAATTATACCTGAAAGAATATTACATTGCTAAAAATGCTACTAAACCAACATTGCATAGTAAATATTATCAATTGTTTGGTTTAAGTAGTTCGACTTGGATTCAGGCTAAAAATAACTTTATTTCTTCAACTGCTCATTGGAATATTTTTGGTTTTATGATTGGACTGGGAGACCGTCACCTCGATAATATTTTGGTAGATTTACGGGACGGGGCTATAATTCACGTTGACTTTGATTGCATTTTAGATAAAGGTTTCAGTTTGGTCATTCCGGAGTTAGTTCCGTTTCGTTACACACAAAACATACAGGCAATGGTTTCTTACCATACGCCTATACTATTTAATAAGATGATAAAACTTTGCAAGTACGTCTTTAGAGATAATACTAGTGAATTTATTACGTTATGTTTTTCATTTATTAACAATCCTTTAATTTATTGGAAAAGCGAAACTGTTTATACAACCGTTATTAATTCTATTAAGAAAAAGTTTTCTGGCAGAGTGAACTATTCGGCAGTCTTTACGGATCTGTCTGATAAAATGAATCCTTATAAGTTAGCAAATAGCATCAACATTGTTTATAAAAATGTACCTTGGAATTATCAAGATTTGAGTCCTAAAGCGCAGGTCGAATTGCTCTTGAAGGCTGCGTCTGATGATTTGAATTTAGCATTGATGTATGCTGGATGGACCAGCTACGTGTAAAATGTGAAATACTAATTATTTTTCCGAAACTGATTTATAAATGATAGGACTGTGTTCTGATGGCAATGGTTGTTGAGTAAACCAGGGGTGTTGCATAGCTTCTTTAGCTGAAGGTCGTTTTAGTGGGTTAGTTTTTAGAAGACCTTCGAGGAGATCAATTGCAAGTGGGTTGACATTTTGAATAAAGGTGTTTAGTGGGATCTTTTTTCGATATTCAAAAAAAATAAAATCTGGCAAGGAAGTCACATAAGGCCAGTCGCTTTCAGAACCATCAGACACACTTGGGGTTCCTAAAATGGAAAATATTTTTGCGAGTTGATCCTCTCTATTATCTCCTTTAAATAAGGCATTACCCTTTGAAAGTATTTCTGCCAGAATGCAACCAGCAGACCAGATATCAATTTTGTTTTGGTAAAAATCTGTGTGAAACAAAAGTTCAGGCGCTCTATACCATAAAGACACCACTTCTTCTTTGGGATTAAAACGGTGTTGAGAAGCATAAATAGAAGCTAAACCGAAGTCGGCCAATACAGCTCGACCCTGGTCGTTTATAAAAATGTTACTCGGGGTCAAATCTCTGTGTAAAATCCAATTACTGTGAAGGTGGTCTAGTCCTTCAAGTATGTCTAAAAAAATTCGTTTAACCTGAGACTCATCCAACAACATATTAGTTTTGAACAGAGCTCGCAAGTCGCATTTTATCAAAGGCATAACGATGTTGACAACGTTGTTTTCCACAAAAATATCGAAAATCGGCATCAAACTGGGGTGGTTAAACTCTTTTACCACCAAAAGTTCTTGGTAAAGAGATCGGGGCAATCCATACATCCAAAATATGTTGGAAAACTGATTTTTTTGGGTTTTTTCGTTGTTTTGTTGAGATTGAGTTGATGAAAGCATGGGGTAAAATTCTTTTATTGCATAATTGTGGTTATTATCAGGCCCTACAGCCTGGTAAACTTTACCGTAAGAACCCTGTCCTAATAAAGCATTATGCAATTTCGTATATTTTAAAGAGTCAGTTTCTACTACGTCATCAAGGTTCATAACAGAATTTATCGATAAACATATTTTCAATAGGTAATTTATTTTTTAATAAGAATATACAAATAAGAATGGCAACAACAAAAATGTAGCGAAGAAAAACGGCAATTTTAAGCTGGTTCAAAGGATTCAATAACCTGCTTAAGTTGTTTGTGAAACGAATCAATAATTTTTTTAATTTCTGATGTTGAAAAAAAATTAAGGTTAAGGTCACAATACAAAGTTGCTGGAACTTTTATCAGGGCACCTATGGATTAGAGTTTGTCGTGGAACTTACAACAAATTTTAGCAAAAAGCTCAGTAGCTTCGTATGAGCTGTTAGCTTGGGTAACGACGCAATACAGAGTTTTGCTGCATTCAGATGGGTAAAGTTCGAACGCAGTAGTTTCTCTTGAAGTTGAATTACTGGTTACTTTAATAATAGCGTGCTTGTTTGCTTGTTCCTCGTATGAAAAAACAGGTATGACGTTTGCCGCCGTTGAAGTGATTATTTGACTAGTTGCAGCTAGACTGGAGTTCATATACGATTTAACTGTCAAATAATATTTAAAAAAAGAAAAGTTTATTTTTTTATCCTTGTTAAAAAGGATAGAACATCTGTCTGGTTTTTATTTGTCTTGAAGCGAATGCCGAGTTATGCTGTTTTTTCGCACATTACTTTTTCTTTGAACTACATATATGAGTTTTATAACCGAATTAAACGGGGTATTTTTCCACGGAAACTAGTTAGATACTCCAACAAAGAACTAATTTTGGTTGAGAAATTGGTTGAAATTTATCGATTTCAAACTTCGTTACTGCGTATTCAAAAAGATTGTCGGCTGGCGTTGCACGAACTGTCAAACAACTTAATCAACTGTGTTGTTTGGTCACAGATAAACGAAAAAAAGTCAGAATGCAGCGAACTTAAAACTATTAAAGATGAAATAAACAAAAAAATAAAGAGTCATATTGTTAACAAAGCTACTCCAGAAATTCGCATTCTTCGAACTACTAACAAAATTAAACCGCTTTTTACGAAATCCATGTCTGAGCAAATTAAGAACAAGTTTTTTTTCCAGCTTTGTGAGCACTACTATTTAATCTTGCTGCAGGACAGTTCAATGACAACTGTTCTTGGCGAACGAAGCTCTTTGTCTAATTCAGATTTTACCACTAACAAAGAGTTGTTAAAACAAATCATAACAGAGAACTATTCAAACGAAAACCTTAAACTTTTGTTAAGTTTAGTTAACAAGGAGCTAAGTAATTACAGGTTCCCAAACCGTTTTTGGAAAAATTTTTGGTCTGAGCTGGCTAGCTCAATCGATTCAAGCGAGCACTCCAGAAACTTTCAAATTCACTGGCTCAATAACTACCACCCAAACGCGTTCAACGAGATAAAATTGGCAAAAAATGAATTTTTTCACTACTTAAACAGTGTGAATAACAATTGGAAACTGCTAGCAAAAAAACTTGACGTTCTTCCTTATAAATGTTACGAGAAATATCTGTTTTTTCAATCTCTTGACTTGTCAGATTTTTCCGAAGCGGAAAATCAAATAATACTTGATAGATTGATTCAAACCGGCGCAAAATTAGACACAGTGATTAGAAAAAACGAAATCTTGAGGTATGAAGTCGAAAATGACTTTATTTTAAAATTACAGGCACTGTTGCCAAACCGTTCGTACTATGCAATCAGTCAGCAAATAAAAAAAATATTGGCTTCTGTTAAGCGGAACAGAAAAAATAAAGGGAGCTGGCCTATTGTTTTTGACTTAAAATTAGCTTTTTTAATAATGTATTTTGGATCTTCGAATTGGCTGAAGATTTCTAACACCAAAATACTAGAGAACAAAACCGAAGGCCAAATAAGAGAAAGATTCGTGCGTAGATTGCAGTGGAATTAACACATAAGAAAATTTTGTTATTATAAGACTAATTTTTGAGTTGTGGCAAATTAATTTCCCTGAAATATTAATCTTTTATTTATTAAAATGTATATTTTACCATTAAGGTTGAAATTTTAATGGTAAAAGGATGTTCAACTAATTAAATGAAAACCAGTTTTGAAGTTTACATACTCGGGTCTGGCCCTTCGATGGGCATTCCAAACTTAAGTCACATTCTGAATTTCAAAAAAAAATGGTTAGTTTAGTTTAATATTTATAAATTAGAATAGCATTTGCTTCGACGCATTGGATGATACGAAAACTGAAAAGCTCAATATATGTTTGTTGATTCGTTTCATCGATGGCGAGAACACAATAGACTCCATAATTGATGTGGGGAAAACATTTAGAAATACAATGCTGAAATTAGCTAGAAAACTAAATATCAAACAGGTTAAAAACATTCTTCTGACACACAGCCATATGGATGCCATTGGGGGACTGGATGACATTCGCGATATACAATATTTTAAAGCCAAATCAAAGCCAGACCAAATTATAAAAAGTTACTTTCCCGATTACCGGCCTCGAATTTTTTGCAACGGTGAAACTTATGGAATGATCAAAAAACATTACGATTATATTATAAATGCTAGTGGGAGCACATTTTCCGTTAAAAAAATATCACTTTGTGATTTCAATTTATTTATTAATGGCGACGTGCTAAGCTTAACTAATCCGTTAGAAAATGTCTATTTCAACAGTTTAGACGTTGAATCGTGCAAGTTTATTTTGCCTGAAACAAATTTAGAAATACAAACACTTCCGGTCTGGCACGGCGCGAATTTTGTCTGCATAGGATATAGTATTTTTGACGGAAAGCGCCGTGTAGTAATTATTACAGATGTTTCTCAATTTGTACAAAGCACAATTGATATAATTGATGCTTTTGGCCCGTTCGATACGCTTTTGATCGACGGTTGCGGCTGGGAAAGACATTTGTACTCGCACATTTGTCTGTTCGAAGCGCTGTTCGCGGTTTATCGGTGGACCCCCAAGTCAACTTATATTTTGGGTTCTGGCTGCATGACGATCACAAAATTCGTTTCTTCCGACCAGTTAGTCGAATTTGTTAAGCAAATAGACGAATACTGTGCAAACCCAAACGCAAATTTGAATTTTGAGAAAAATTTGGAATATTTAGAACAGAGTTTTGTCAATTCCATGATTAACAATACGCCACCTCACAGACAAATTAACCGAATTGAATTAATCACACTTGGAACAGACGGTTTGAAAATCTGACACGCCTTCGAATTTCGAATTTTAATTATTAGCGTTGTTTGCGTCATCAGCGGCGAAAAGATCTTTGATATCGTCCAATTCCAGTGGAGGCTCATCTAGCCTGTCTGACGTGTACTTCGGTTTGTTTGTGATTTGACCGTCTATTTCTTTTAGTAATTGCATTTTACGAATCGTACTTGGTTCAAATAAAGTATTGTCCATAGCTTTTGCGCCGTACAATTCCGCTGAAAACCTTCGTGGAACGTAGTTCTTTTGGAATTCAGTAGTGGCGACATTGCTTCGGCGATACAATTCGTTTTCTTTCGTGTGAACGTTAACTTTTAGTGGTGTTAAATCTCTTGGCTTGAAGCCTGGTAAGATTTCTTTCTGTTTTTTCAGGAGCTGCTGATACTCTCGACTGACCATAGCACATGCATTTCTAATAGTTTCCTGCTTATCCGGTGATGCAGTCCACCAACCTAGGTCGTCATTTTCATCGTCGGACATTTCTTGGTAAGTAGTAGTGATAGTTTGATACGGAGTAGACTCCACCGCTTGTCTGAGCTGTTTGATTCGATTCCTAGCTTGTGAAGCAAACGGATCTATTAACTCCATAACACTTGTGTTTGGAGGTTCAAGCACATTAGGCAAGTAGACTACTTTACTTAGTTCAGCTTGCTGGGCTGTTGATCCCATATATTTGCCAATGTTGTATCCAACCAAGTTGTTTAGCGTTAGGTTTTCAGTTATTACATTTTCTTTACTAGTTTCTGATACTTTTTTGAATTCTTGAAGTGTTTCTGGATTCGTTGCGTTGTTAAGATAAGCACGTGCTTCAATCAAGCTGTTCAACATCGACTCTTTAAGTTCTTTGCCTAATATTTGTTCACTCATAAAGGGACACACAATTTCTGCAAACTCAGAAAAAGTTAATTTGTACGGGTCTCTAATTCTAAACTTCCTAATTTGATTTTCACTTTCTTTTTGCTTTATACATTTAATTATTTTACCGAGCGTTTTCTCCGATTCGCTGGTCATTTTAATATCTTTAGGCACCCAAATGTTATTGTGGTTATCTGAAAAAAAACTAACAATGCGGCTGCAAATCTGGTACAAAGAGCTTACTGTATTTAGCAAGTTACTCGTCACACTAGTTTTTGTTTCAGTAACGTTATGTTTGCTGGAATCAGTGCTGCTGAATAAGTCAAAAAAATTCCAAAACAATCCAGACTTTTGAAACAAGTCTGTTTGTTTGGCTTGAATATTTTTCAGCGCCCGTTCTTGATGAAAAGTTTGACCCGGAGGTTTTTTTTCTGTCAGACTAGTTTGAAACGAATTTGCGTTGTTATTATCATTATAAGAAGACATCAGTTTTTTTCCTAAATTCCCTGTTAATTGGCATAAGCCATGTATCGATTTGTCTAGTAAATCGTATGGATTTGCAGGAGTATTCGGGTCTTTTATATAGCTATGCTGAATTTTTTCTTTCTTAGAGTAATTTTGGTATAGATCGCGTGTACTGACTTGGTTCTTGTTCAAATCATTTTCCATGTAAAGTGGGTTAAATATCAGTTTGTCGAATATTGAGTTTTCTTTACAAAACGTGTTTCTATAATTGGTATTGTCCGGTTTGAAATCGAAAATGTACCAAGCTAACTTTGATCTTGATATAATTTGTTTAATGTCACTTGTCTTAGCCAGCTGTTCCACATTTCCCGTGGCAGCTAGTTGAAACAAGCTCATTGCTAAAGATAAAGGTTTTTGTAAATCGCTGAACGAGTAGCAGATGTAATTTCCTTCTCCATCTTTGAATTTACAAAACGCTGCGTTGCACTCACAATTGGCAGAAGCCTGTTTTTTTACGTTGAGTAATATTTTGTTGTAAGAATTGTTTGCAACCTTGTTTGATTCATACTTGTGGCAAGTGCACGAGATCTCTGTTGTGGGAGAGATTCCGTTTATAATTGACACACAATAGGAGCACAACGTCACAACTGGCTTGGACTTATCGTATATAATTGTGTTTGGACACGGAGACGGAGTATGAGTTTTCCACCACCCGTAAAAACCTTTGTTCTCCAATCCAATGCGAGTAGTTTCAAATGGATCATTATTTATTGCTACGTTGCTGAAATCCCATTCACCTGAGTTTCTTTGTTTGTTTAAAACTAAAAATTTTTCTGAATTGTCTAGAAATGTGACTGTTCGGTCACTTTTCTCGAGACTGTCTACATAGTCGTTGCCGTTCTCTGTGAAAACTGCGTTTGAATCTAATTTCCTGGATAAACCTTTCATTAGAAACAATTTTGATCATAATTATAACGAGTTAATTTTAATGCACCCGACTTGTGATATATATTTTTTCGATGCTTTGGAACTCAAGGCTCCTAAACCTCATAAATAGATACTGTATTCTTTGTAATTATCGTTAGGTTCCATAAACACTCAAATTGTTTTATTAAATATTCCTATATTATCAGCGTTTGAATGCATTCACAGTTTGAAGCTAGTTTTCTGAGAGGTCAATAAGATATAATTTTTCAATTTGGTTCCAGCCACATAGAACAGGTAACCATGTTCGAATATACTAAATTATGAGTGAAATAAAGCTGTATATTTGGTTAAAACCTGGCTGACGTAGTACGTTCCTTATTAAGCATTTAGGCTGAGTGATTGAAAATCAGAAAAGAGCGGAGTGTGTTGACACCTATCCACCAAAAAATCTATATTTCATATTTTAGAAACAATTTTACACAGTAACGAATAAATTATTATTGGTTTCGTTATTTAGCAACATTTCGAACACTTTGTAATCAAAAGATCAACTCTGAGATTATAAGAGATTAAAACTTTTTTTTAAACAAGTACTAGATTGATAAATAGAGTTATTCTAGATTTTTCTGTTATTATGGTTCATATGAAATTGTAAAACGCTTTAAACTAGCTAATAAATTTATCATAAGTAAAAAAATTTATTGTAAGTATTGAAAAAACATATATCCGTAACTAAAAACTATTTTTGCTAGCGTGTGAAATAATTGCCTTTAAATCGATCTAAATTTAAATGTAGAAAAAAACTCAATTTGAGTTGTAGACAAAGTTCTGTATTGTGCATTTATTCTAAATTTTTTATACATAATCAATGTGCTTATACCATTATAAAAAATTGTAAATAAACGTAAAAGTTAATTTTTGAGTTTTAATGCCTGCTAGTCGTTATTTTTGTCTATGGAACAAAGATTAAAGATCTATTAGGAATTCTGCTTACAAATATTATTTGACTAAAACTGTTTTTTTGAGCGATATTCTTCGCCATTTTAGATTGTTAATGATCGTTACACGTAAGATCTTCTTTATATTAAGTTGTTCAACGTGTTTTGTTAAATTCATCATGGGAGAATCAAATGTAGTAAGCGATGCTTATGGTACGATCTTAAAAAACGTAAAATTGTTACCAAGGTACGTTCAGGAATGCTAGATCAGTTTAGTGAAAATATATTAAGTCCACTGGACTCACAAAATTTTTATACAGGTTCAGTTAGCCAAAAAATAAACATTGTGGACTATATAGTAAATGAAAATTCGTCGGCAGATCTAAAAAAAATTAAAATGGCGAAACGACTTCAAGCTAAATTGGAAAATCTAGAAGACAAAGTTTACAACAACATTTCCGTATTAAATAACTTAATAACAAATACTCGTTTATAAACTTATTATAAGTTACTGCAAAGTAATAATAATTGATTAAAAATATAATGCATTATCATTGCATAATAACAAATCACAACATTGTAACGTACGTTATAAAAAAAAAAATCAATTCACTGTACCATACATTACAAATAATGAAGATTCTTCTTTAACCATTAGAGAAAAATTTTTACAAGATTGAAACTCGTTCGGTCATTTTTTTAAGTTGAAGTAAGTATGACTAAAAAGCATGTGGTTTTAAACTAGGATTCTTTGAATTTATATTCTTTAGAAACGAGCTGAACGATGCACTTTTCACAATCGATTTCAATTAAACCAATCCGAATAAATTAATTGGTCCGTTATTTATACTTTGAGAGTCGAAGATGTTCTTGCGGAATTTTTGTTTCCGTGGTTTATGATCAAGCTCTTGGACATTTTTCTTTGAAACACTATTTCTCCACAAACTGACGTGTGAATATTCCTTGCAAGGATATTTGACATTGCAGTGCTTTTCAATTTTTTTTCTGGATTCCAAACTAGGGCGCATGGGCAAGTAATTGGCGCATCTACCGTGGTAAATGTCGCTCGCTTTGCAGTACTTATCGTCGACTAACAGCCAGCCTATCGGACATTCCGCTTCTTCGTCGGGTTCACAGCTAGCTCCCGTGTGATATAGCGGCCATTTTAACGAATAGTTTTCTTCAAATTTTTTTTTTTCTGCTACCGATTTTATCTGGCTGATTGGCAAATCCTTGAAGTAAAAACCTCGGTAGTCTTCGTCGACTACAGTGCAGAATTGTTGGTTATTTTTTTTAATTTGTTTCCAGCCTTCCGGGCACAGTTGTGAATAGTTTCGTTCGCGCGGATTTTCGCACGGATACATGAAGTTGCATCTGTTTTCTAGACTGATTTTTTCCTGTATCGAGCGCGCAATCCCTTGAATAGGCGGACAGGGACCCATATATTCGTCTTCCACTTCACATTTCCAATCTCCTTCGATTTTTTTCAGTGACCAGCCTAGCGGACATCGAAATCTGTAATCTCGTCTGCACTTTTGAAGACTGGGCCATTTAACTTTACACTGCAAAGAGATATTTCGCTTGACGTCTTCCGGAGCGTTGGCAGCTTCAAACTGCGTAAACGCTACATTGGTCTTTGAGTAAACACCTTTTGAATTAATGTGTACAAAGGCGCAAAGAGAAATAACACTGTTGCTTATGCATACCTTATTTTCTAATAATATCCAGCCAACGGGGCAGGGTGCGGAAAAATCCTGTACATGGTTATCTACACAGGGCCAATAAGCGTTGAATTCAAGTTCTAAAAGCCGCTTCTCTTCTTCGTTTTTCGTAATTTTAAAGTACCCTGAATTTGATCCCTTGTAACTTATGTCGGCTAAACAGTATTTAGAGCTCACATGCCAATTAGTTGGGCAGTCGTCGCTGTAGTCACGAACACAAATCGAACTGTAAATGTCACCGTCTGGAATTAAAGGTCTGTGTGATTTTTCTGTAACATTAAGCATTTCATTTTTCAGATTTATATTGTCTGTAACGCTGCTTTGCTCGAGCCTTTCCAACTAACAATAGTTTTTTTGCAACACGTACGGAAAGATCGTTCAAAACGCTTTGTTTAGCACTTAGAACCTGAGCTTTTGTGAATGATAAACTAACTAAACTGATAACATACAAAAACATCAATATGATCGATTAGTTGTTCAAACTTAAAATATTTAAATATTAGTTTAATTTTGGCGTTTAAATCTGGAAGGCTTAAACAACCAAAACTACTACTACACGATATAAAATAAACTTCCTTGCCTTTAGAATATGAATTTAACAGATACACTGAATTAGTTTCAAAAATTAGCTACCATATTTATTTTTTTCAACTTTAAACTTTACTTTCAGCTTAATTGCTAAACAAGTTCGTAAAGGAATAACAGTATTCAACTTTAGCCTGATCTTGGTCACTGTCGTTTGCTGGATCTTCTGCATTTGCTGGGCCACAAGTTGAGTTTTCTTCAAGTTCTTGTTTGTTAGCGTTTGTCATATTTTTGTTGTCGATTTCTTTAGCGTCTACGCGACCTGGTTTTTTTAAATCTTTGAAAAAAGTCTTTTTGATTGAGTCTAATTCGGACGACTCGTGAAACACGGTCATTTGCTTCGCTACGTAACCAACACCATGAAATTTTTTATTATTTTTTTTTTTAGACATATCAGTAAACTTCTAAATAGTATGCCATATTACAGTATAAAAAAATTTGAAACTATTTTGAATTATTTTTTTGCGTACTATTTTATAATTCAGAGTGTTAGAACTGTTAATGACACAATTTTAGTGCTGTATAATTAACAAAATTGATAAATCGACTTTCTCGCTAAACGTTTGTTGTTGTTGATTTGTTTGCTGGTCATTCTAGTTTGGTTCTCGAGTCTTTATCGGTATATTTTGTAGGCAGCTCATAAATTCGGTAAATAAATATTTTATAACTGCCATTATATTAAATAAATTAATACTCTGTTGTATTGTAAAAGTTATTTTCCTATGCAATTGTAAACAACAATTCAACATTCATGAACTATTATAGTTCAGATTCGGAATCTGAAAGTCATGAACAACCTGCCAGAACTCAGTTTTCCAGTTGTAAAGATGATTTCGACCTAGACTTACATCGTTCTAATTATATTTTGAATTCAAAAGTGCAAGAGTAAGTTTTTATCACGCATATTTGATAGCCCATCTAGCAGATTACTCAGCTCGGCGTATGAAAGTGACGACAAGTATGATTTAATCTCTAATTATGGAGTTGGATACTTGCTGTATTCTAAAATGATATCTCAGACCGGTTCAGGTTTTTTGAGCCAAGAAAAAAAGCAAATTCAAATATCTGATAAAGACACGAACGACGAGATTTTCGACGTTTGGCCCATTTTTTTTGATTGGTGTGGGCATTTTATGCTTAATACTGACACAGAAAGCGACAGTTCATCAGAAAGTATTTTAAGTGAAGAATTCTGCTATAACAATGCTGAAACTAAAAATATTAAGATTGAACGTTCTGATTCAGACAAAACAAAGAATCTTTCTCGCGACTTGATCGAATTAATCAAACGTTCTTTAAACACATGCACGACGAGCTTAGACTTTGCCAAGCTCAAAAAAAATATAGAAAATTTCATTCGGCTTAATAATATAAGTTCTGTAAACATATTTGATTTCGAATTTCTAACTGAGTTATTTGGAGACCTGTTCTGTCAAAAACTGCTACTGACACAATTTGCAAAAGTTATGGACGCAATAAAACCTATAAGAGACGTGTGCGCTAAGCTAAAAGTAGAGAGCTACGAAAGTGCATATAAACATTTTGCAAACCAACTTATCAGTTTTTTTAGCAGTCGTAACAAGGAGTTTTGTTGGGATTTTTTTTGTCTTTTAACAAATCTACCCTTCTACTCGATGAATTCCAACGCACCAAACCTAGAATTAGTTTCGACTGTCTGTTTTTTCGCTACTAAGCAACTACTACTGTTTCTCAAAAATCCAGACGACGCCGTTGACCAGCAGCAGTTAGATCTTATTCTGTTGAAATACATAGATTCGATCTACCTCCCGTACCACAATAGTTTGAGTAAGGAAGACCGAGTTTTCACGGTTGACGTTTTCTCACGACTTGTTAACTGTAGGATCAAGTCCGGCGATATTGAAGATTCACTTAAAATTGTGAAACTGTTGATGCTTGTTAAGCCAGTGTTTCCCAAAGACAAATCCAATGAAGCACTTCATTTGTTCGAGGATAAAATTATAAATACTTTAAAAGCAGATGTACAGGGTTTTCAACACCTAGAACTTTTCACCAAACTGATTTCGAATATTCCCGCAAATATTCTGGACAAGCTGCTTCTACTGAAAGACGAGTTCTGCGTCTATTTGAAACGACATGCCAACACAGTCGTAATTGAACCAAACCAATACGCTTTGAAATTATACAAACACGTCACATTTGTCAAGCTTATAACAAAAAAAAAATTTCCTGAGCTTCGAAGCGCGAAAAAAGTTTATATGAATGTAATCACTCAGTTCTGTTTGGAAAAAAAATTGATCTAAATATTTTGACGTGCAATTATACATGCAGTAGTACCGGTTAAATGTCGAACTCTAAATCATCTCCTCAGGACCTATCCAAACTTTTCGAAGCCATACTGAAGTACAATGAAATAAAACTAATAGAGAAGAACACACATGATCTTTGGTTGTCGCTAGCGAAGTACGAAGCACAAAAAGCAATGGAAAAGAAAGATGAACAGGATCTAGAAGCGAAGAAGCTCAGACAACTGGAATTCGAGAACGCTTGGCTCAAGCAAAAGCTTGCTGGTAACCTCAATCCGCAAAAATTGTTAGTCCAAGATATGGCCGCGAATGCCGCAAAAAAAAAAAAAAAATAATTCTGAGCATCGGAATACAGCAATATTAATTTTTTAGTTCTATTAATTTCAAACAAGATCAGCCCGTTGTCAACGCTAAACATAAACTGAGACGGAAATGGATGCTTCGTATAATGTAACATTTGTACCACGAACTTTCGTTACGTTACTTTATGTTGTACTCAGCCGAAAGAATCGCTTGTCAGTATGAAAGCATTGTTTCTTCTTTACCTGAAAAAACGCTTTTAAATGTTAAAACAGAAGTAGCACTGTTCAAACAATACTTTTACGCATCCAGCTCACATCACGACGTTATCCGTTTTTTCAAAAATGTAGTCAAGAAGAAAAAAAGAAATATCAAACTCCGCTCCAGTATTCGAAAAATAGTGTCTTCAATTTTTCTCGTTCTTGAATTTCAGCAGCGAGGATCGTGCTATTTAGACATCGTGCCTGTCGCAACTTACTGTGGATTCAGCGTGCGTAGCTTGCGAAATCTGACTAGAAAAGTTGCCTTTGCCAACTACATCGTTTTGCCAAACGTTTTTTTTAATTTGTCCATAACTGCATTGTGCCAATATCACATGACAAGATTTCTGGACTCAATAGGAAACATAGAAAAAAAAAATTTTTCCAGAAGCCGAAAAAAAGCACTCAAAAATGCAGAACATGTTCGAAATCCGATTTTCGATGCAGCCCAAGATGTCACAGGTACCGACCAATCGCAAAACCATAGTGACGAAAAAATACTAGACAGTATTTTTTCAAACACAACTAGTGCGTTTGCGGTGTCCAATGTATCAAAACAGGTTATTACTGCCTCAAACGAACGGTCCAACACGCTGCAGTGGATTGACTCCGTTGAAATAATTGCTACTTACTTGGAAAAAACAAATAAAACAAAAATCACTTATAGAAATAAGATTACAATAATAGCTGCTTTGTTCTTGATAGCCGCCAAAATTTCGCCCAATACAAAAAAAATCATCACAGCAAAAGCAATTGCGGATTATTTCAGTGTACGTCTGAGTACTGTTTACAAAAAAACGAAAGAAGTAGAGCAATTGCTCACCCAGAACAAACAGCTCAGCAATCATTCGCTGCGAGTTTATTTGAAAATTCTTTCTAAAGAGGCCGATGAAAACAAGCCAAAAATCGAAGCACGGCAAAAAAATGATCAGAATCAAGACTTCCCAACAGACATAGACGTAGGGTTATATTAATTCACTTTTTTTTTAAGCTCTGCAACAAAGTTCGGTATCACCGAGTTGAATAAACCATAAGTGTATTCTGATTTTAAAAGTTGTTCAAACAATAGAGAATGCAGGGCATACCCAGTTTTGTATTGGTTTAAATCAACATTTATAATTGTGTTTTGTTCTTCGCAGAATTTTATTAAGTCCGACCAAAGCGGGTTCTTGCACAAGTATTTAACGTTTCCAACCACCCAAAGGTTTAGTCTCGCTCTTGTTAAAGCTACATTCAACCTACGTTTGTCCGCTAAAAACCCAATACTGTGTTTTTGCAGCACTTTTTTGTTGCTATTCGGAATAACCGAATCTGTTTGCGTTTCATTTATTACAGATATAGCAATTTTTTTCGAAGTTTCTGACACTAATGCCGGGTCACCTGAAATGGTCTGAATTTCACGTTTTTGAGTGTAGACAGAGTTTTGAGAGGATGATTCGGTTTTGCAAGCGTCTAAACCAGACTCATCAACAGTTTGGTCTGCATTTTTAACTAACTGCTCATTCGTCTCATTGTTTTGTTTACAACTACTTGTTTCAATTGTGCTGTCGTCATCATCTGAAATATATTGAGCTCGCACTGCGCTAAAAATGACGTAGTTTTTTTCTCGTCCTTGGAAACTGTCGACCGTATTAACGTCTATATTATTAGTTGTGCTTGCGTCAAAACCAAACGTAGTACTTATGCTTTTTCGCAACTGAAGAACCTGCTTTGCATAAGGGGTGATAACACCAGCGTGGTTCATCCAACTCCCGTGGGACTTGTTGAAATGAGAAAATAAATCATTTAAGATAAGTAAAAGCTCAGTTATGACTTGAACTTCAAGAACATTGATGTAACTATTGGTAGATTTAGTTTCAACACCCGAAATGTTGATAAAAACTAATGGAGCAAACAAAGGAAGCTTATAGTAGTCAATAAGAGGTTTCAAACTATTTACCAAATCGTGCGCGTCTTTTAACTGGCCTTTATAAAACTTATTGTTTGGAAACGCACTGATTCTTGGATGCATTCGGTATTGAGTCTGTAATAAAACTATTTTGAAATTCAGCTCCTGTAGCCTCTGGAATAAGCTTCTGTCATAATTGAGAGATAATGCAACCACACTGAAAACAGTTGCCGGCAACTGTTTCGGATCTCCGACTAAGATAACGCGTTTTGGATCCAACTTTAATGGAATCAAATTGCTTGCTTCAACACATTGAGATGCTTCATCAACAATAACTGTGTCGATAGCTCCAATAAAAGGTGTTAAGACTCGACTTCCGGCAATTGATAAAGTACAGCAGATAATAGAAGATTCCTGAATAAGTTTTCGGCTAAAATGATCGATACTTATCATTTTTCCGACAGATTTTAGTTGTGACAGACGTTCATTCAGACTCCATTTTTTAAGTTCTTTATGATATCCTGACCCTATACGTATAACATTTGGAGTGTATAGCGTACCTTTTTTATTATATATACCACCGTTCAAACGAGGGTCTGAAACTAAACGTCTCATTATTTCATCAACTGCAGCATTTGATGGCGCACAAATAAGAATTTTTTTTGTATTTTTTGCTAAATTTTGGTTAACCAGGCGAATAACACTTTGACTTGAAGTACTCGACGGGTGGTATGAAAAACATTCGTCTAATGTCATGATGTTTTCATCAATCCAGTTTGAGCCTTTTAATATAAACCCAGACCTTTCGGATTTGTTACTGTTAGGTTTCTCACAAATTTGTTTGGGGACGTTATTTTCTTTTACGTCAACTATAGAAATATCTTCTGCGCTCAAGAGAAGAGAAGTAATTGCGCTAATTGTTGAAGTTTTACCAGTTCCTGGTGGTCCTTGAATTAAGCTAACACCCTCATATTTAGTACATTCTTTAATTGCTTCCAGCTGAGAATCGTTGAATTTTGTTTCAAAAATTTTGAGTAAAGCTGGCGGAATTATAAATCGCTTGTTAGTAACGATTTTTTTTTTTTGAAATAAGAAGGGTAGCAGTGAGAACTTGGGTGTGTCTAGTAATGCGCTTACTTCTCGGAAAAGAGTCGACATATTTAAAACTTTAGTCATGGTCCAAGTGACTAAGCCTGGATTGACCAATGCGTTTGCAAGCCAATTCATTCTATAATTATCACGCTCCATCAAAAAGCCTAATAGGTCCTTATAGTGCAAAAAGTTGTCTTTGTTTTCTTCATTGACGGAGATTAATTCGTCAATAGTGTATTTTGAATCATTAATAATAACTCTAACTTCATAGTTCCCCAAACAAATTAAATTAACGATACCTAATATGTGATGGGGGTTATCACTTAAAAGATCGTTGGAAAAATCACGAGAAAATTCAGTAATTTCGTCCTTAACGTATTCTTGATTGTTGATCAAATTTAGATTATTTTGTTTAAGTAGCATGTCTATCTTTGAGTTATTATATTGATTTTTGTATTTATTGATATAATACAAACAATCTTGCGTTGGTGGAGTTCCTGACAGCAAAACTAGATCGCCTTCGTTAATTTGGTTGATAAAATTACTTCTAACTAAACTAATAGAAAATTTGTCGTCCGCAATAGACCTGACTTGAGCACATTGAACATTTTCAAATAACTCACGTCGTACTTCCATTTTTTTCGCTCTATATATTAATTGTTTGGCTTCGAGAAATATAGCTGTCAAGTAGTCGCTAATATATTCATCAACTTGATTGTATTTCACTTTCAAACTTTTTATTCGTAACTTCTGCCACAATTTAAACTCGTCTGATTCTGAGCTTAAATTTTTTGGCGGTGCCAGCGCTCTTTTCAAATTAGCTAATTCAAATGATAAATTTGAATACGTGTCATCGTAAAAATCAGTGTAAAAGTCAAAACGTATCAAGAGATTTATAAACTCATCAACATTGTTCGCAATATATTTAAAAGGTTTCATATATAAGCATTTTTAGCTTACATATCCAGTTCTTAAAGAATAATTTCGAGAAAAATCCTAAAAATAAATTCGAAAAATTCTTAAGTAACTAATGCGAATAAAAAAAGAATCTTGAATCTTTAATTTTTAAATCAATAATTTTTGTGTATTTGTTGTTTGTTTACGTTAATTATTAACTACAGTCAATATAGCCATCAACAAATGACTAACGACATCATTTGGTTAAATAATGGAGAAGTTCTGTCATTATTGGATGAACGTATGAGTCATACAAAATATCCCACAGTGAATGTTGCAAGAATAACTTATGACTATTGTAGTAAATTTACAACGGTGTACCGAGATAATTCAATTAAAAACATAAAGCATGCGCATAACACTTATTATAACAAATTAAACAGTGAGCAGCTTATGCTTCTGATAAACTTATTTCCTAGTTCAGTCGAAGAAGTTAGAGCATTGATCCCAAGTCTCTCTTCTATTGACGACGCCTTACTTGAGTCTCTGATATTAGAACTTGAAAACTTCCAATAAATGTTACTACACAATAGCTTAGGTTGTGCGCATACCATTGTTCAAACAACATTAAACTTATTACTCTCTCCATATAAATTTAGTAGCAATATTTCGTCGATATATAATGTAACTGAAGATCTTATTTACTTGATTTGATAAAAAGGTAAATTCAACAACAACGTAATACAGATTGGTCCGACCAGCGCTCCTAAAAAAAATCCAACTAGAACAGATAACCATAAGTGTTTACTATATGTTGATATTGAAAAAAAAGGTGGTAATTGATTTAGTACATTTTGGAATGTGTCTTTTACATGTTTATCAGGGCGGCTCACACTAGCGTGCGGTATGTATGAACGTATCGACTGAATAAAAATAGGTTTAGTTGTTATATTTCTACCTTTTACGACTCTGTCTTTTTTGATAGCATTATGATCAAAATATTGATTACTCAACACAGTTATGTGTTCTTCGTGCATATATGACATTTTTTTCCTATTTATGGCTGTCTTATTTCGCATTTCTGCAAAAGTATTTGCTTTGTTCTCTCTCGTAAGTTCCTCTCGACCATCTTTATCATTGAGTATTTTTTTATCATTTTTGCAAGAATTAGTTAATACCTGATCTGAATATACTGTTATAATACTCGCTTTTTCTGTATCTAGTCCTGAGTACGGATCTGGAGCTTTATTCAGCAAAGCTATATTGCAGAGGTCATGAGTGATAAACGAAGGCGTAATGTTTTCAAGTGAACTATTTAAATCGTTTAATTTTTCGTTGTCTGTTTTTATTAAAACAGACCTATTGTTTGAAAAATTTTCGCTGTTCTGTTTTTTTATCGTGTCCAGCCTTTTTTTCAGTTCGTTCAAATCGATGTTTACGAGTGATAGCGGCATTTGACGTAATGATTCTAGTGTTTCTGTGTTGGTTTTGAGCTCTTTTGAAGTGTGCTCCAGTTTGATGACCAGATTACATAAATTCATGAAAACTGACAATAAGGTTCGAAATGCAGTGGAACAAGTCACAGCTATATTGACTTTTTCTCTTATGCACATTGTTTTGTATAATTGAGCCAATTCAAAACTTAATTTTTTCAATCGATCAATGAACTCTTCACTACAAAATAGTAAACCCTCGGTTTCGGGGTCCGCAGAATTAATAAACGACATTTTGAAATCATTGTTTAGCGATTTTGACACGATATTTAAATTTTCGTTGAGACAGAATATATCACATTTCCAACATCTTAATGACATATCAGGTAGAACATTTTTTGTCGAAATAAACTGCTTCATATAGCTAGAAAGCGTTTAAACAAATTTTACTAAGACGTTAACAAAATCGAAACTTTGGCTAGGATAACTAAAATTGTTTTTTTAATAGTCACCGATCTTTACTAGGAAATAATCGTTCAAGTTTATGCCATATCAAACATTTCGACAAATAATAAAATTATAAACAAACTAATTTTTTGCTTTATTACAAATAAGACAGGAGTGTGTGTGAAATTTTCTTGGATCGTTTATTCTGATCCGTAGACATAATAATATCTGGACATTTTTATTATGAATTAATTTTTTTATATTTATAAAAACAGAAGATGATATTAACACTTAGCATTGAATGCGCGGACAAAGATCCCGTCGACCTATCCAACGAAAATGGCTATCGTGAGGCTTTAGCATATAACATGGTAAATCATGTTATGCGGTTTAAACCGAAAAACATTGTTTTGGGCTCTGGCAGAATGGCTATGAAAGTAGTAGACGCTTTTGCGAACTATTTCGCGAAAAACAAAGAACAAAACATATTTCACAACGTAAAGTTTTACAGCACAAGTGAAAAAACAACGAGCTATGCTTTGCGCAAAGGTTTAACTACAGAAAGTCAGGTTGACGAAGACACCATAATTGACGTTACTGTGGACGGAGCCGATGAAGTCGACGAAAATTTGTGCGTCCTCAAAGGCAGAGGAGCGGCCATGTTTCGAGAGAAGTTTTACGCTTCAATATCTAAAAAAGTTTTTTTGTTGATAGAAAAGAAAAAGTTCGTTCCATCTCTAGGCGTAGGTGAAATACCTATTGAAATATCTCCTTTTAATTACGAAGTAACGATAGAAAAAATTGTGAAGTTGTTCTTCATCAAAATGTACGCTTGCAAATACAGGTTAATGGCCTATTCAAGCGAATCTTACGAACGTTATGTGACTGATAATGGCAATTTTATATTACTAGTTAATTTAGATAGACCTCTAACGAAAAAACGTGAGGAAATAATAGAATTAGACAAACAATTACACATGATAACAGGTGTTTTTGAAACTGGATTTTTTACCGATGAAAGCTACAATATCTGTTACGTTGATGAACCAGAGAACAATAAATTAGAAAATAACATAATTAGAATTAAATCTTGTATTTGATAATTATTAATTAATTCATAAGCAAAGATAATTAAAACCCACATAAAAAATGCAAGAAGAGATCAAGAACATTGTTTTCCTTGCAAAAGTAAGTTCGTAGTTCGACTGAAACTATTAGAGCATCAAAAGATTATGCGTTGAGCATCATCATTACGACAAAGAAATTCAAGAACGCGAACTTCAACTAAAAAATCTGAATCAGGATGCTTTTATTTTCAAACAGCTTCAAGAAGGTATACAAGAAACGTATGCTGTACAAGAATACACAATGAAACTTGTTATATCTCACACCAACCAATTAATTAACAAATGCCTAACGAACAAAAAACTCTTTCAGCTCAGCAACTGGCCGGAAGATGACCTAACAGAAGTTATCGATGCAATAGAACATATTAAGAGTGCCGAAGACCAACTGAAGAATCTGAATAATGTGTAGGTTCAATACATTTTAGTTTTTTTAGTCCACCTAGTGTATTAGAGAGTTTAGAAACTATTGTTTCAGAGATCCTTGCCGAAAACACATCTCTATAATTTATTTTATATGTATCCATAACCCTAATCCGTTTTGATCTAACATGTTTTCCGAGTTGGAATCTAGATTCCCACTATTCAATCTTGATTTTGCGTCTCTTAACGGGTCGAATCGAGTATTACTGATCGCCACTGGATAATCAAAATCATAGATTTCTACTCCGTCGCTGTAATCGGAAGAAAAGTTTTCGTTTGTGTCATATATAACCATATTGGCGTTCAAGTGAGCTTGGGTTTGTGCAACATTCACTTTAGTCTCAGCTAATTGATCTAGATTCGCTGTTTGTTTTAAGGTTGTAGTTATTTGTGAAGCGTTGCTTGAGAAATCTGCAGAACTTAGCTCGATCTTTGGATTACTTTCTTCTTTTACTGAACTTGTGGCCTGGTCCGGACTTAAGCTTTCTTCTTGATAAGCAAGATCTAAATTTAAACAAAAGGGTAGAACGGGCTTTAAATTATACTTTTCAACAGCTTGCTTTTGTTGAATTAATAGAGATCGCATATTAGAAATAAAATTTTTAGCCTTGACATAGGGAATTAAATCGAACTCAGGGATATATCTCACATCCAGAGCGCACAACTCTAGATGTATTCCCAATTCGTCTTTCAGCCATTTAAGTAGCGCGAGCCGGTAAGTAACGTCTAGTTCTTTAAATCTTGCCGGAATGTTTTTTTTTTGTGTATTGGTTAAACCTAAAATGTTTTTTGATTCTCCAGTCGGGAGTAAAGAAATTTGAGGCTCAGGCAAAGACGATTGCGGAAAATTCTTTGTAAAGTAAGCGTCCAAAGGTGTGCCATAACACTGCGTAGTATATAAATAGTGACCATTGTCACGAACAATCACACCTTTGGGAAGTTTCTTTTTAACTTTTTTTTTCACTACTGTATTAACATTAAACGTTTTAGAATCGGCGAATCGCTTGGATTTCGAAGATAACGTCGCAGAATCGTTCAACTCTGCCAAATTGGAAGATTTATCGATTATAGCGTAGGGATTGAGACAAGTGATATCGCGACATTGCTCTTCAAATAGAGCACATAAGTCTCGTGCAGTACACCATTTGGGCGAATGTATTTCATACGCATTGAAAACATTCGCAAAAATACTGCGCATATCAAATTGCCATCTAAACCCATTTTTGTATTTGTTTTCGTTTAATTTTTTGAGGATCTGTTCAAATGAGAGGTTATTGTATATGACTTGGTAAAACATCAATTGGCTAATTTCGCTGCTTGGCAAGCAAACGATTGGTAAGTTTGTTCCACCTGAGTCTAGTATTATTTGCGTCACAATTTTTGCTTTATCTATCCAGTTATCATTAGTTTGCACCGGTGGAAGAATAATAACTGAATCTACGTCATTCGTTATAATTTTGCTGGGAAAAATTTCAATGTTTGTCACTATACATTTGTTGTCGTGTTTTGGAGGATTTAAACTGAAATATGTGACTGGTTTGCTTTGCTTTGTATGCGCGTCAGAAGGTAACTTTTCATCAATTTTACTGCTAGAACCTTTTTTGGAATTAGTAGCGTTTTTATGACTTTCATTCTCAGTTTCGAGTAGTAATCGGGATCTGGTCTGCAGACGAGTTTTTAACCTAGATATGCGTATACCATCAATGGAATTTTTTACAAATTCGTTCGAACCACTTTGATTAGACTGCACATTTAAATTTTGCAAGTTTTTCTTATCTGCAGATTGCATGAAATAGTATCATAACAGGCTTGGTATCTTTTTGTCTAGTGGACTGTTGTATATCCTGTGACTCGAATATTATAATATTTTTATTATATCGCAAAATTGGCAAATAATAATCATAAATAAACTTGACTCTTCGTAAACTGTTTAAACGTTTTTTGGGATCGTAATATGGAGCAAACAGGAAATGAAAGCAGCATTACTAGAACAATATTGCCTTCAGCTAATGTTGATGACTATCTTACGTCGTGTTTTATAATCTTTAATAACATAATTCACGAATTAAGAGAAATTTTTTATTTTTGCCCTGAACTTGCGAATTTTTCAGAAGAAACACTTAAAACGTTAAATATATCTTCTAATGGGAGCTCTTTTAAATCTTTGGAAAACATAAAGAATGAGATGCGTCAAAAAATGAGCGTGCTCAAAAATCTTGATTTAAGTACAATGTCCGACGATTTAACCCCGAACACAAGTAAGTTGTATACAGCAAAAAATTTGTAGCTTCACGAGATCAAACTAACGAAGAAGTTAAATTGTCGGAAGAAGTTCCAAAGTCAGAATTAAATAATCTTCTTGAAAATCCTAATAATACCAAACCTATTCTTCAACAAGAAGCTCAAAATGATAGTGCAAATAGGGCTCAGCGGTTGTTAGTTTTATTTGAGATTTTTCAACACTATATAGATAAGTTACCTGATAATTACATTAAAGTGAGAAATGATATGCATTATTTTGATGACCCATTTGTAAGTTATTGTTGTTAATTAATATTAGACCGATCCATTGTGCATAGAACATTTAAAAGAAAAAAATAAAGTAGCTAACGAAGCACTTAATAATTTAAAGATATTTGTTGAGTAAGTTTATAACTCTAAATTTTTTTAGAGCGTCTAACAACCTGATGAAGGCTTTAAATCAATTGATAGAAAATACTAGCCAAGCTATCATTGAAAGTAAATGATCTAAAACAGTAATCTAACGACAAACTATTAATGTAAATATAATTAATGGAAAATTATTTGCATCGTTAAATTAGTTTTCCTGTTAAGTTTTCTTGCGACTTAAAAATACATAGAAAAAATTTACCAAAATTAAATTCGCTTTTATTTAAAAACAAAATAATCAAATATGCATCAAGAATATGCAATTGATTTATTAGCAAGTACTTCACCGTTATTACGATCACATGCATATTTTATTAGTGAATATGCTTCAAAGCTTTCGTTGCTTATGCAATGTTTGTATTATTCAAAAGGTAATGAACATATAAAAGCAGAATTTTTTACTTTAATTAATAATTTTTTCGATTCAGCCAAGCTGGAGCTAGAAAAATTATTGACAAGTTCAGAAGAAAACCGTGAACAAGACGATGAACAAACAGAACTTCAGCTCATTATTGAAAAATCAAAAAAAAGTAAGTGTGTAAACGTAGATCTTGATGAAATCTCAAAAAAATATGAAGAAGAAAAGCAAAAACTTGATATTCTGATTAATGATGAAGTTATACCAGCAAGCTCTATTTTGCACAGTAAATCAGAAACGCAAAATACATATGCTTCAATTGAGAAAAAGTTGCAAGAACTCACTAATTTTATAACAAACGACCGGATGCAGTCTCGTTTCGGTTTATCTACTGGTCAACGCTATGCTTCTTCCAGAGGTTTCGAAGAATCAGATTTAAACGTACCGCAAGAACACATGGCGTCATCTAATTATGCAGCTTACAACTCTTGTAGCACACCGAACACCAACACTCATAACAGTATTAATCACAACAACTTTTATGCTAACGCTCGTGCTGTTTCACACACTACCGCAAATCTTTACAGATCAGAGTCTGTTACTCCCATGAGCACAGCTGATTTTCATTCTGATTTTAACGTACAAAACAAATATTACTACACACAAGATTATCACCAAACTGCGAATCCCAACAGTTTTGTCATTCCAAATTCTCCCTATAATTATGATCGCAACGATAATGTTAACAACAATGTGAATCAAAACAATATGGCGTACCAAGAGGTTAGATCATCGCTACCCTCTGTAAGGCATTCGTCGTATATTGAAGCTGAATTAGCTAGAAGTAATAATGTTACGTATACTGAAAACGAAATGGTATCAAGTCACTACAAAAATTCACATTCATCTAGTCTTAATTCATCTATTTACGAAAATAATACCATGTATAGAAATGTTTCTAACACTCAAAACGTTTCCTACTACAATACTCAGACTTCTAATAATGGAGATTGCACACCCAACAGAAGTAATTGGCAGCATCATAACGGTAATTTAAAAGACGTCAACGAACGATACCATATGAACGAACCATTCAATTATCAGGCATTAGAAAAAATTCTTCCGAACACCGTTAATCCACATTACAATGCCAACAAAAATAATAATCTATCAAATGAGCTGTCAGAAAATAACAAAAACTTTTCGTCTGCCAACTATGTAAAACCGAACATAAACAAAGTCAAAGCTAAGGTAAGTAAAAATAGATTACAGAATAAAACTTTATTTTTTTAGATTGGTAGAATCGCCAGCGACAATGCATTTAAATTTAATTAGGCTTGTGTTTTATTATGGTTAACACGACATATCGAAAAAACAAATCGATATAGTTTTTGTTTGTTTGTACAAACATTAGAATTTGTTACTTAAAATCTTTTTAAGATATTAGAAACAGAAAATAATTGTACATTTTTATTAAAAAAACGTCGCGAGTAGTGGAAAAATCATTTTAAATCGTTAATTTAAAGATTTGTTATGTATTGTCTGACGAATGACTTATGAATTACATGACAATCAATTCTTTTCACCATTCAGACGTTCTACATCTAGCAGTGTAGAACGCTTTACGTCGCCTCGATTCGGACGCGAAAGTCTATTTCCTTCGTCAGACGAGAATGCCAGGTTTTCTTTTATGTATCCCAATCTTTTAGAAGCAAAACAATCGAATCTGGGTTTTAAAAGAAACGATACATTGGCTAAGAATCCGGTTTTATCGGGTGAAGAAAAAAATTCTGACTCCAATGTATTCCTGGCGAATAATCTTGAAGATAAAACTTTAATAGCTTTAATGAATACGAAAAGTGATTTTGGTGTTAGCAACGTATCTAACTGCAAGACTGACGTTTTGCTAAACAGAATTTCTACTAATCCAATAAACAATACTGAAACGGTAAATGCCACAAGTCTAGAAAAAATTTTAATAATGAATTCACTTTCGCAAGATTTACCAGATAAAAATCAAAACGCGCTTGAATTATCCAATTTCCCTTTTGATTTAGGCTCTGATGAAATGCAAGAACCTCTGAAAAAAATTTTCAAACTTGACTTGGTAAAGTTCTATCAAAACGTTGAGTCAGTTGACGTATCCGAAAAGACGGATAACAATAACAGTTCTGAAACTATTAACGAAAATGCCGACGATAAGACAGCGAGTAACGCTAATTCCATAAATTCAGCCTTCAACATATTTAGACTTTCTAAGTTAAAGTGCCGTAGACGCAATAAGCAAAGCGCTACGGTATGCTATAATCCTAAGCACGATAAAAGTTGTTTCGAACAAGAACTCACAAGCGGATCCGCTATTATGTCGGACTCTGCTGGATTCGCAAGCCGAGACAAGCCAAACGTTTCAGATAAACGAAATAGTTCAAATTTGTATTCTCTAACGCCAGCACAATGCTACAAATTACGAAGATCTCAACCTATCTACAGTGAGGACAAAAGACTTGCCGTAAGAAGCAGATTTTCGATGGTGTACGATAAAATCAAATGTGGTTATGAATCTTGTATTGCTTCAGCTAGAAGTAAATACGCTAACTCGCCAAAATTTATTTCTACTCCAATAAAATTATTAAAACGCGAAAGTGCAGTTATAGACAACGTTGACGTTGAAAACCACGCTTCTCATAATACGAAAGCAAAATTGGTTTTCGATACGTTAAAATATCATCAGTCAAAATCTCTTAATTTATTTTCCCATTCTCCCATCGCCAAGCCAAGAAAAATTCGTTCGCCGAAGGAACTTTTGGAAACGCCAGACACCAGTTGCTGTTCTCTGTTTTCGCAGACTTGTTCACCACAAAATTCAACGAAACTCAAAAAATACACAATCAAACCCAGGTTCACGTCGGCTGATCAACTCTCTAATAATCCGCTAAACGTGAGAAAATCCGAGCTTAGTGTTTCAAGGGCTGAACTGACCGATTCTAACCGACACACGGTTGCTTACCAGTACTACTACTTATATAATGACGTGGTTTTTTCGTCTCGTCTCCCGGTTAACATCAGCATTCAGTGGAGTAGCAAGTTAACTTCATCCTCCGCATACACACAGTATTTCGGCACTAGTTCTAACCAAATTAACAGTTTTAAAATCGTTCTAAGCAAAAAAGTCGTAAGAAATTTTTTTCAATTAAAAAAGACTATGCTTCACGAAACATGTCACCTAGCTCAGATTTTGTTTGAAGGTTCAACAGACCCGCACGGCGCAGAATTTCAGATCTTTGCACGGAAGGCTTCTTCAATGTTTCCTGAATTGAAAGTTACACAAGCTCATTGTTATTTTTCATTAACAGAATCTTACGTATGGCGCTGCAATCATTGCCATTGCAACTACAGAAATTTATCGTCAGAGTTGGACGACACACTTACTCAATGTAAGTCTTGTCTAGTTGGTGAACTGCGACGAACAAAGTAAATTATAATTTACAACAGAGATATAGGTACATAATCAGTCTTTTTTTTATACACGTAGTTTACTGTTTATTTAGCGAGCTAACTCTGACTCTACATTGCATAGCCATTAAAAACATGCAGGACATGCTTTATTCAAGTTTATTAATCGTTTAAATTTATAAAACATGAACCAATTTAATAGTGAATTTGGGTAAGTGTCGTGCCGAAAAACTATACATAGAATTAAACCAATAGAATCTGAAATTTCTAGAGGCGAAATAGAAAAAATTTTTCATTCGCAGCACAGCTTGTATGAACCGTATATGTGGAAAAAATATCTTACAAATGATTACGAATACAACGTTGCTGTATTTTCTAGGCCGAAAATGAACTGGGTAGCACGATTATTGTGTGGATTCTGTAATTAAGAATGAGGTCATTTGTTATTGGTCTTCAGGAGAACCTGGTACAGCCGTGGTGCAGGAACCTTAAACAAAAAGCGAAGACGTATGTCTAAGTTACTTGAACTTTGCAGTTCTGTAATTAAAGAAATTCAATCAATTACCAAAATTGAAAAGACTCGCGTAGACGGAAGCGAGATAAAATTTATAACTAGGAATTATTTCATCAACAGCAATGAAAACGAATATACAAGCGAACACTCATCGTCTGATTGCAGTTCATGCACTGGCTACATGAGTTCTTATGATTCTCGCCTTAGCGAAGCTGAAAATTTTTCTTCGTCTTGTCAAGGCAGTTCGACAAAAGAAAACATTTACAAAAAAAAACAGCAGATATCTGAAAACTATATTAAGTTTTTAAAAGAGTTTTGCGAGTTCACCAAGTCTTCTCTTGACAAGCCTAATCTAAATGATTATAAGACCCTAATTGAAAAGTTTCCAAAAGTAATGTACGATTCAAACGAATGTACAGATTCGTGTTCTTATTTTTCCGTGACCGACAGTGAAAGTTACGTGTACGATCATACTGAAGCAAAAGCGATTCAAGGAACGATAGAAGCGTTAAACAGCCAAAAACAAAATGAAAATAATGATTTCTTAAACGATGTTGTTCCAGAAGAAATTTCGAGTGAACTGATAAATAACAGCAGTTCTGCACTGTCATCGACTCAGATGTACAGCGAATGTGCCTGCGCTAAGCAATTATCGGCTAATCTGACTAGTCAAAACTCTTATATTGCTGAATCAAATAAGATTTTGAATGAAACCTATAGTGCTGATGCTGAAGGATGCATGTCTATATTAAACAGTTTTTACGAAGCAGACAGTGCGAACGACAGCGCGTTCAAAGAGTTCGCCAGTGTACAGTGCACAAGAACAATAACTAAAAGCCCAAGCATTAAAAAAACAAATCCATTTTCTCTTTTGAGAACTGAGTCGATCAAAACGCATCCCGACAGGGAAGTAATTGTTAGCAGCGACGATTTGTGCGAAGTCAAAAGTTCGCCTCAGATTGATATTAATATAGAAAATGAGTTCACCCAACCGGAAAAACCAATGAAAGCTGCGAGCAAGGAGAGTTGTTACCAGTTATTTGTAATAGACGGATCGCGAATAGATAAACAGTTAACACTAATACCGAAGTACTAATGGCTGGATCATTCGAAATATTTTAGAATAGATCGCATGGCAAAATACGACAGCGGCCGTCCTGTGGTGTTTTGACTAGATAAGTATGGCATGACGACTTCGGAATCCATTTTTTCGTCTTCGTTCTTTTTTGGATCATTGAATTCGTTGTTGATTATTAAGTTTGACCAAATTTCAATAATTGACTGGCATTCTTCAATACTGCACGAAAAACTAAAGATTTTTTAACTGAAGAACTCACCCTAATTTAGTGGCAATGCTGCATAAAGACTCTGACGTGACGAAACAGTCGTCGTTTGAAATCAACTTAATAGCCCATTTTTTTCCTTCTTTGGCAACTTCACTCTATATTTACATGTCAGCAGGAGGAACATACACTTTGGCAATACTTGTAAAATCTCTGCAAGTCCATTTGTTCGAGGCCGCACAGACCGCTAATTTCTGATTTTTCAGAGCATTTGCCGAGTATCAAGCAAATGTTATCCAGTAACAGTTCAGCGTCTTCTGAAGTGACGTCAAGTTCAATCCGGTTGAACAATTCTAGAATATCATTTTTTGATATGACACCATCTTTATCGTAGTCGAGACAATCAAATATATTTTTATTAAATTCAACAGCTGATCTGTCAATTTCGACCATTTTTAAATTTGATCAGCACGATTTTTACAATAAAAATACTATTTCATTATTTTATTTTATTTTACAAAATAAAAATTATTTTTAAAAAAAAGTTTGAATGAGAAATTAGACAAGACGTTTGTAATTTGTCAAAATAAAGAATAATAAATAAAAACCATGAGCGCTGCTAGGTACCTAAGAGCTCTTTGGAACAAAAAGCAAAGCGATGTTTTTCGTTATCTTCACCGAATCCGTACTTGGGAATACCGACAACTTCCAGTAATTCATCGAGTACACACTCTAACTCGTCCCGACAAAGCCCACAGACTTGGATACAAGGCAAAGCAAGGTTACCTCGTTTACCGAGTTCGTGTCAGACGCGGAGATCGAAAGAAGAAGGTATCAAAGGGTATCGTATACGGAAAACCAGTCCACCAAGGTGTAAGAAAGCAAAAGAGCTCTGCGTCTCTCCGAGTGCTTGCTGAACAAAGAGTAGGCCGTAAAGTTTGCGGAGGATTACGCGTTTTGAACTCTTACTGGATAGGCCAAGACGCTTTCTATAAATTTTTTGAAGTAATTCTTGTAGACCCAATGCACAACACCATCAGGAACGATCCCAAAATTAATTGGATTTGCAAGGCTTCGAAAAAGCACAGAGAAATGCGTGGAGTCACTGGTGCTGGCCGCAAGAGCCGTGGTTTGCAAAGTAAGGGTCGCTGCACTTCTCGTCTGAGACCAGGTCGTCGAGCTAACTGGAAGCGCCGCAATCAGATGTCTCTGAGACGCTACCGTTAATGAGGTACTTTATATTGTAAATATTAATTATTAATTTTCATTTGCGCTTGGTATTAACTTTCTGTACAGCATATGCATTTTAGATTAAATTTCCCCGCTAAATAATAATTAATAGATATTTATTTGCTGCACCGTAAAATATTTTGATTCATTCCTTAAAACTACATGATGCATATTAGATTTGACAATTGAATATGTCGAACGAATCCCAGTCTTTGTTAGGTATTACGCGTGAAAGTCTGGCTAATGTATTTAGCACAGACGAACATGTATGGAAAATTTTGATTTTCGATGTGTACGGAAAAGAGGTTTTAGCTCCGTTATTGACAGTTGGCAAACTCAAAAGTTTTGGAGTGTCGTTGCTGTTGCCTATAAACGTCAAAAGATCGCAAATCAAAAACAGTTGTGCCGTTTATTTTGTGCAAGCAACAGAAGAAAATCTAAACTTGATCTGCCAAGACATCAAACAAAATTTGTACATGTGTTACTATATTGATTTTATTGACTACTGCGAATCAGAGTTTTTAGAACTGATGGTGACAAAGTTCAACGCAATAAAGCACGAATTTTCCATCAACAGAGTTTATGACCGGTATTCTCTGTTCATTGTAGACAAAGAAAATGTTTTCAATTTGAAAATTGCACACGTGTTGACATACCTGTACTGGAAACCGACAAACGACCTTGAAATAATCAACATAACAAAAAAGATCACCAAGGGCTTAGTTTCAATCTGTTCAACGCTTGAGTGTTTGCCGGCCGTGTATTATCAAGATTCTGTGTTGCCTTCTAATTTTATCGCGACGCAATTTATAGAAACGATGTTGGGCCATGCAAAACAAGCTCCAGAGTCGAAGTTAGGAAATCTGATGTTGCAAAACAAAGAAAGTTCGACGGCACTCGTAATCTTGGACAGACTTTTTGACTTAATTCCGATATTTGCTCATTATTGGACGTACGACCACTTGATCTCAGATTTACTAGATCGAAAAAACAACTTTGTAAGCATCAAGAACGTAAAATACGACTTGACGGACGATACGGACAAATTTTACCAAAGTCACCAGTTTTCCGAGTTTTCGACTGTGATATCAGCGTGCGCAAGTAGTTTAAAAACTTTCTCAGAGAAGGTCAAAGGGTTGCAAACTAAAAAAACCAATATAGAAAATTCTGTTGCTCAGTTCGACGTTGATCAAACGCTTAGTGACGCTTCGAACATTTTAAAAGAGAAAAGTGACTTGGATAAACACACAAACATTTGTGAAGCCATGCTTAAAAGAATAAATGCTCGAAATATTGACAAGTTCGCCGATTTGGCAGCTTCCATAATCGCCAGTTCGGAAATAAAGCAAACTCTCTTGTCACAAGTGAAAGCGTTAGCTTTGGATCCTAGCAGCGATCCTTCTGACGTGCTCCGTCTATTACTAGCGACGCAAATTCAATATTGTGGTGAAATAGAAACTTTCATAGATGAAGTAGTCTACGCTCGATTTCAGCGAATACCTTCACCTATAACTTTTTTGCGAAGCATATTGCAAAACAACTACACAAACGTTCTAAATACGGTTCAAAAAGACAAAACCGCCGAAATCCCAGACCAAAGGTCCAAACTATTTGGCAGCGTGATAAGCAAGAGTAAAGGAATTTTGAAACAGCTATCACTCACCAGTGGTTACAACAATAATATAATTTCCTTGCTGAACAAGATTCTTTGGAAGCAGATCCCTGAGAACTTCTTTGTCAAGTATTTAGCACCCGCAAGCGGCACAATCGATCGAATTATTCTGTTTATCATCGGAGGTGGAAACTACCATGAAGTCAAAGAGCTTCAGGAATGGGCGTCAAAACATAAAATAACTCTGATTTACGGTTCTACCGAATTTGACAACGCTGCAATAAACATAGAAGAAATAGAAAAACTAATATGACGGGTCGTTTTGTTGTATAACCTATAACAATGCACAGCTCTTTTAACCAAACTAGCAATTTGCTTGATAAATAGACTTAATAGGGTACAATTAATATAAAGTTATAGCATATAAAAAATTAACAAGCATATATTTAGACGCGAGTGTAAATTAGTGACCCGACGGTTCCACTAACACGTTTAATAGCGCCGTCCTGTTCGAGTTCTTTAAGAGCTGAACGAACTATAGATAAATTGAGTTTGAATTTCTCGCTGAGAATGTATGGAGTAATCACTCGCATTTTTGGTACTTCACTCTTGAATGAACTGTAGGAAGCTGGTTCGAAGTAAACGGTTTTCTTGATTTTTTCCTGACGCTTCGCTTTAGCCCATTTCTTCTTTTTGTTACGAGAACCAGCAGCAGCGGCTGCAGCGATTTGAGCCTTGGTTTTTTTTTCTTTAATGGCCATACTTGATAACAGAAATTATTTTTATAATATTTTTGTTTCGTCTAAATTTTAATGCAAAAAAATTAATTATCTCTAAATAAAGCTACTTTCAATAAATTAGAAATAATAACAATTTTCATAAACCCTTTAGACTTTGAAAATGGTTTAGTTTGTATCAACTACGAAATATTGTCCGCTCAACTTTTGCTCTCTGTCTTTTAATGAATTGTATTTATTAATTCTTGGTCTATAATTAACGGTATCTCTTCTAAACGTTGTATCCAAAATTTGTAAAAATTTGTTCATACCTTGTACTAAATGTTGCGGCGTGTTTGCGTGGCTGTCAATGCCTGGCTCACCTTCGTAAACAATAACACGGTCGGCTAGGTAAGACGCCATGACAAAGTCATGTTCGACAACGAAAGCTGCTTTTTTGCTGTGCAAGATAAATCTTTTGATCATACGAGCCGCATCGATTCTTCTCTCACAGTCTAAATAAGCGCTAGGCTCATCAAGCAAGTACAAATCGGCTGGTTTACCTAGAGCAAGCACGAGAGCGACTCTTTGCAGTTCTCCTCCCGATAAGTTTTTAACGTAGAGAGACTTTAATTCGTCGATGTCCATGGGTTTTACACAGTCGGCAATGAATTGCGGATGAGTATAACTTTCACGTATTCTAGACATAAAGAGTTCTTCAACGGTTCCCTCGAACTTCGCGGAGATCATTTGAGGTTTGTACGAAACGCTTAACTTAGGGAACTGCACAGAATCGTCATCCGGAGCTAAAAGCCCTGCGAGAATTCGAATAAACGTGGTTTTACCCGTTCCATTTTGTCCTAACAAAACAGTAATTTGAGAATCACTAAAAGAACCTGGGTCTATCGTGAGGCTGAAGCTACCCAAGGTTTTCTTCATTGCTGGATATTTATACCTATTCAGAGATGAGTTGAAGTCATCAACCTCTTGCGCCATGTGAAACGAGATTGCTTCGTCTCTGAAACGCATATTTTCTGACGGCAGAAATCCGTTCAAATAATTGTTTATTCCTTCTTTAACAGTCATAGGCTGAGATATCACACCGTAAGCACTAGCGTGTCCCCATAGTGCACAAACCATGTCGCTTAAGTAGTCACAAACTGCTAAATCGTGCTCAACGCAAATAACGTAATTTGAGTCGTTTGAACGTTCTCTAATAAGCCTAGCAGCGTTCATTCGCTGTTTAATATCAAGGTAAGACGATGGTTCGTCAATAATGTAAATGTCTCTTTCATTTAATAGCGTTATCAAGATAGAAAATCGTTGTAATTCTCCTCCAGAAAGATCGCTAATGTTACGATCATAAAGTTTTTCGATTTCTAAGAAATGAATTAAAGATTTTTGAAAATCAGACAACTCGCTTGACTCTTTAAACACCAAATCTCTTACTTTTTTCATACTCTTTTTCGCGATAGCATCAACATATTGTGGTTTAACAACCACTCGTAAATCTCCTTTGGATAACTGAGTAAAATAATTCTGCAAATCGCTTCCCCGGTAGTACTTAATAATATCTTTCCAAGTGGGTGGATCGTCAATTTTCCCCAAGTTGGGCATGCATTTACCACTAAGAATAGCAACTGCAGTTGACTTTCCCATACCGTTTCTTCCGAGCAGACTAAGTACCACGCCGGGTCGCGGCTGAGGAAGCCTGTGTAATTTAAAACTATTTTCTCCATATCGATGTGAAACATCGGAAGATAGATCTTTTGGCAAGTTTATAATTTGTATAGCTTCAAAAGGACATTTTTTTGTGCAAATACCGCAACCAATGCACAAAATTTCGCTAATATAAGCTATTTTAGAAGCTGGAGTTACTTCAATACATTGCTTTCCTACCCTGACAACTGGACAAAACTTTCTACACTCTTGGTTACACTTTTTTGGTTTACACCGATTGGCATTAATTATGGCAATTCTTAACTTTGCAGTATTCTGAGTTTCAGTTTTTCTAGCCATTTCTTTTTTATAAAATAAAAATACTATTCTATTTTGCTTCCTCGAGAAAAACCATATTTAGAAAAACTGCTTAATCAAAAAAAATATATACTTTTGGATTATTTTTATTTTTAATCGTTAAAATCATCTGAAAAATCATCTTCATCCGCTGAGCATGTGAATTCTTCTATCAAGCGATTTCTTTCTTCCAATTTTTTAGTAGCAATTGCGCTAAAGTGTGCAATTTCTGCATTATCTAAATCTAGTTCATCCATTTCCGTTATAATATCATCAAACAACATTGGATCATTCGAATGAATTTTATAATTAATCGAATAAATACGTTTTTCAAATTTAAAAAGGTCGGAAAGTTCTCCAACTGAACTAAATGTTAATAATAAATGCTTGCACACAATTAAAAGGCACAATCCGAATTTTATTAGTGTTAGCAAAGTTGGATTGTTTAAAAGAATGTAGAGCCATTCGTAAATATGAAAAAACGGTAATACGGTGACTCCAAGAGAAATCCAGTATTTGGATAAATATTGACCACTAACAACTTTTCCAAACAGCCGACTCCAAACGTCTGGTAATTTCTCGTTGACCATTTCGTCAAAAATCATAGTGTCGCGTAAATAGTTATTATTTTGAAACATGTAATAACCTGCACAGCAATTTTCATTGAGGTAAGCAATAATATAAATAATATTCTGCCTTTCTAAAAACAACGACAAATACGATACTAAGTAACCAAGTCCTTGGTGGTAGTCTCCAATGAATTGATATATCACACAAAGTATTTCATAATGACACTGTTGAAACTTTTTAGTTAAAAAAGTTCGCGCAGCGTCCGCACGAAATATGTAGTCAACCTCGTCGACTTTTACAGGAACAGAAACTAAATCGTTTAGCTGGTTGTACTTAGTTTTAAAATCACAGGGTATTAGGTCTAGCAACTTTTGAAACTTTTCTACCACGTATTTTGCATTTGCGGGAGTCACAAAATCATAATTACGTTCTAATAAAACACAATCCCTTTCGTTATCCCAAAATTCTTGTTTCAATACATAAGGAAAAGCTGTTCTATCGTTGAATTCCATGCTTCCAAAGAATTCTCGAAACATCTTACAAAAAATTATTTAAAAACATATTAGAAATAATTTTAGAATCATAATATTCTTTCTCTAAGTCAAGATTTCTGATACATGAACGATAAGTAATAACTTGCCTTCTCAATATATGTTATTTCTGACAGTTTTAGGTTTGATCCATGGTATAGTTCACGCTAGCAATACATTTGATAGATGTTCAAGTGATTCTGTGCGCAGGCATGAAAATAATATTTTTGAACCCGAAAATTCTATACAAAATGGTCTTGGTTTTTGGTGTTCAGAAGCTACCTCGACTAATGTTACATGGAAAGGAGAGTTTGATCTTCCTTATGTGTTAGCTGGGTTGCAGATCCAATGGAAATATTCTCCTTCCAAATACAAAGTAATGTACTCGTTAGACTCAAAACAAACTGAAACTATTATTGATTGGAAAAAAACTCAGGTAGAAAATACGGATTACACAGAGACTATTTCCTTTACTGGGATGTCAGAAGGTGTTTGGTTGAACCAAATAATAATTTTAATGTCTTCGAGTACCCAAAGCTACATCGGAATAACTTTGATCACTCCTATTTTCCATCCAACCGTACCCTTTTTGTTAATATCAGGAATACAATCGAAATCTCAATCTGAATATTGTATCGCAACAACATCTAGTAACGCGTTAAATACTGAAACTGCAGTTGTTGATAAGTGTTCATTTCTAATTGCAAAAGGAAATAAGTCTTATTTATGGCAATTCAACCAAAATAATCAATTAATCAACATGATAAATAACAAATGTCTTTCGGTAAACGAGAACGATAATGTGGTTCAATTAACCGACTGTAACGATTTTTCAGCTTTAACCACTAAATTCACACTTAGAGATGAAATCAAAGTAACGGGACATTCCATAGGTACAAAATGTTTGGTGCTAAAACAGAATCATAAATTTAGCAGTGAAGTATTAAATCTAGGCAGCGTGAAAGCAGAAGCTTCAAGTACAAGTGATAATGAACATACTCCACAGTATGGAATTGATGGAAAGTTAAACACTTATTGGGCCAGTCTTTCATCTGCTAGTCCAACTAATTTTAGAGTTCATTTTGATATTATTTTTTTAGAGACCATAAAATTTAATAAACTAATCATTGACTGGGAATTCGTGGCTTCCAGGTTTATTATTGAAAAAAGTTTAGATGGAATAAACTTTTCACATGTTTATAAAAATTATTTTAACGCGTCAACGACATCTTTCATAGATTTAGAATTGGTTGAAGCAAAAGTCTTGCGTTTAAATCTGATTCATTCACATACGATTCTGGGAAAATTTGAAAACCAATTTTTGTATGGAATTCGAAATGTTTCAATTTTACGAAATACCTTTGATCTCACAATTGACGATTGCCAAGACAAAATTGAACTCGTTGTGTCAAACAACAAATGGTTTATTGATCACGTTCCCTTAAACGGCCAGGATGCTGCAACGACCCTAATTCACGAAAAACAACAAATCACTGAAAATCTTGAACGGTTGGAAAAAAAAAATCAACTAACTTCTGCAAACAAAATAGAAAACTGTCGAAAAGACTTTCAAAAGATTCAAGAAAATTTTAAAAAAAAACGTGCTACGTCGAATCGTGAACGAGCAGCTACGTTAGTTAGAACAGATTCTGATTTTTCAGGTTTAACTCTTCATACTCCAAAACGAGCATGCTACAAGGATCAGATTGGATTTTATTATGTAACAAATAACTGTTCTCCAGAAATTGTACAAAGGGTATTTTGTCAAAGTGGTAAAGCGCTTAAGTTGGAACCATTAAACAATACAAGTGATTTGTTAGACTCCATAAATGGATCTTGTGCGGTCGACGGAATGGTCCCAGCTTCGATAACATCAGCTGGTACACTTAAACAATTGATAAGCTTTAAAAATTTATCGGATAACAAGACACATCCCGCACTTATCGGAGTTGACTATGCTTGCTTAAATTACGGCAGGTGTAAAAACGATTATATTGATGTGCCAATGAGCAAGTCATTAAATAACATTATTAGTGAGTATACGCAGATTCCAGTTCAAAACGCTTCGCTTATTTACTTAGAATCAGATAGTCTTTCGGTTGGTAATATTGGTGATTTGAATAAAGACTTCTTTTTATTTTGTGAAATACCGACAAAAAAGTTTTCAGGCTTTGTCGTTACATTAACTTGTAATACTAAAGGCACTGATCAGATATTTGCTGCAATGCCGCTGTCTTCTCATATTAAAGTTATATGTCCCGACAACTGTTCATTATCACCCGTTTACGGAACAGAAATATATTCACCAGAATCGAACATATGTACTGCAATGCGTCATAGCGGCGTTAAAATCAATTATGATGGTATTTTTATAGTGCACAAAATAAATCAGATTGGGTATTATAAAAGTTCAGAACATAACAACATTGTTTCTAAATCTGCTATTGCGTCAAATACTTATTCGCTAATGTTTGGTGAAATCGACGTAATTTGTCCTATTTTAAATTATATTTCAACAAGTAACAAGCTAAAAACTGGAAAGAGAATAGAACAAAGCGCTGAATTTCAACACAGTTCTAATAATGCGTCTGGACAAAAAGAAAATTCAAGCACGCTTATGAAAGATAATCATAAAAATCTTGAGTTAGTTAAAAATCTAAACGTAGAAACACTAAACAATAGCTCTATCGCAATCTACAATACTGTGCAGAAATATCAAGAACAATTGCTATCACTAAGCCCTACGACAATACAAGATCAACGGATAACTTCTATCCAAAAAGGTATCGCTATTGGGTCTAATATTAAAAGTATTAATGCAATAAACAATGGCCTTACAAATAAACTGGCAAGCTTGAGAAAAAATTTCGAAAGAGAATTAGTTGAAGAACGAAATATTTTAGCTAAGCATTACACGGAGCAAGAAGATTTAGAAACTCATAACGAACGAATTCAACGAAAAATTGAACAAACTAAGAAAATTTCATTCACTATACCTGCAGATTGGAAATCAAAACATTTTATTTACAACGCTCATTCAAAGGAATTTCACATAAAGGCTGATAAATCTCAACAAATTAGTAGCATTCTGCCAGATAAAATTGATAATATTTTTCAGCACATTGAAATATTTCGTAACAATGTACTATATGATTTCATCGCTACTTTTGAACTCTTATTTGAAAAACCAAATAACTATTTATCGTTTTTTTATCATTATAAAGAAACTTTTGGAAATGGATATATATTAAATCTGTTTGGTCCATCTTGCCATCTGCTGAACAACTTTCGAAAAAATCACGTAGACAACAAAGGTCTAAACCTTCCAGTTGTATATGTGGTTATTTTGTTTGTGAGAAATCATAAAGTAGACATACTTAATAGTCTTATCGAAGAGGTAGAGATTGTATCTTTGAATAAAATACAAATTCAACTAAAAGTTCGAAAAGGGCTGCATGAGGTATACTTAGATGATAAATTGAGCTTCCGTTTTTACGATCATCAATTTAACAATGGTTCTCTTGGTTTTGCGACTTATAAAAGTGACACAAGTTTGTCATACAAAATAAAAAATTTAAAAGTAAAACCAATCGCTTGTAAACATAAAAATATTAAAATAGTTAAAGTAATTCCACATCAGTGTCAATACTTCAAAGAAGAAACTGTAAATTTAAAAACACTTCAAGCTCTAGAACATTCGGATGCCGTAATTATACTGACTGAAAACAACGTTTTAGTCATAAATAAGATGAAATCCGACTTTTTTACTAGTAAGAAAAATAACTATCTCGATTTTTCGATTGATAACGGACTCTTATGCAGCCAAGGGACTATTTTTTTTAAGTATAAACTTATAAAATCGATAAGTCAAAAGCCAGCACTAGGTATTGTGTTATACAGCGATAAGAAAAATATTTTTGCAAGAATTGTGTTAGACTGCGATGGTTTATCCTTACACATCGAGCAGCAGAAAAAACAACTACTTAGTTCGGAGTTAAAGCTGCCAGATGCAAATGATATTTGGTACGATATGACAATAGATATTAATATTCCAAATCAATCGATACGAATCAACACATCGCAAGAGCTAAAATTGCCAAAGCTCCAATCGAATTATTATTATGTTGGGCTCACAATACAAAACATAGAGCATATGGAGCTACAACAGATTTTTAGCCGTCCAGCCTAGCTTGCTAGTTTCTTGGCGGTTTATTTTCTTTATTCCCAGGTTGTGTAATTGGGTATTTTTTATCTCCCATTACAAATATTTCTATACTCGCTTTAATGAAAAGGAAACTGATCGCTTTATCGCACAGTCATCATAAAGAAATTACTTTAGCGCTTAAGTATGTGTCGGTGACGTGCGTTACAATCGGATGCCTGTATCTGCTTTACTTGTTTATCATGCTGACGAGAATAATCCATAATAAAACGTGGATTAAAGCATATGAATACGTTCCATTAAATGTAAGTTTTAAAACTTAAACAACACGTTTAGCCAAACAACAAAAACGACACTACAGTCATCAAAGTATTTCGAGACCACTATGCTATGAAATCTGACTCGTTGGATGCCAAACTTAAATTTGACAATATACCTGAAATTTGCGAAGATAAAGAAGAATGTATCGAAGAAAGACTTTTGAAAAATCTACAGTTCGTTTTGAACATCAACTACGGCTTACTAGTCGTAGCCTTGTTTACTTACTGTTTTATGCTCATAAACGCAACTTCGTCTAAACCAATAAAATATAACACTCTAGGCGCACGCTGCATAGCAGGCTCGTTTTGTTTAGGACTACTCTACATATCTTACAGATTAATTGCAAGTCTAAACAATTATGTTTCGCTGTCCGACACAGTTCTTCAGACTCAAAATGCAAACAACGAACTGAGTTATTCTGTCACCAACCCTTTAATAGCGGTTTTTTTAGAACGCTCTATTGCTATATTAGCAGCAACTGGTTTGCTGTTTATTGAAATGGTAGCTCAAAAACTTGAAAAATTAATTAGAAAATACACTAATACGAACGACGTCAATATGGTTAAAACCCAACTAGCTGCTCATAACCCAAATGCTTTACCCGGCCTAGACACCTTATAAGTTGCATAACACCGCGTCTAATTCATCGTGACTTCTTAATAGTTTAGTTAATGTCAATCAATTTACATGTAGATCTTTTGTATTTTTCTAATATAAGATAAGTGATAAATCATTTGATAAATTGATTAAAACAAGCTTTTCAATCGCTTTAACATTTCGCTTTATAAAACAAAATAAAACTTTTATTGCTCGTCTGAATAATTTATTATATATCTTTATACAATCCTATAAATTTTTTTCTAGCGACAACTAAACTAGTTTTTGGCTTTTTCAGTTTAGTGCTCTAAATTAATATACATATTGCGACAAAAATTTTTGAGTCTAATCTATGCTGTTCACTTCAGTTTCTTTACAAAAAGATACAAGTAAGAGATAGTTTCTACAGATATTAGTACTATTCTTTTTGTTGAACTTCTGAAAAGTAAATACTGATAGTAAATTAATACGTGGCGTTTCATGTTTATTTGTAGTTTTATCTTTATTACATAGAATTAAAAACTTTGATCATCTTAATTATCTTCAGATATAAAGGTGCTTTACAGTATGTTTAATAGTTTTTGGGGCCAAACCGTCATTGGAACGTGTATCTGTTAGCTCATTATTTAATTTTACTGATTTTTAAGATTATATACAATTATACGAAACACAATACATGATCAGATATACTATTTATTCATGACTTCTAACGGTGTCAAGAAATAAACACGAAAGAGTTTATTTGTTTGTTTAGAGTACGAATTTCGTGATAATTGATAAACTAAATATGATTCTTTATTTTCCGTACTTGATACGTTGAACTGTTAGGTTATTTGAGCTCTGAGAGTTTACATTTCATTACAGTGGCGTAATGTATGATAAGAAATAGTACATTTAGAATAAGTAATAAGAAATTAAATTTTTTAGGAATTAAGCACTTTTTTATAACTGCAATTCATGCACTCAAACAATATAGTGGAACCTTCATCAGCACTTCTAGCTTGGAAAGTGGAATAATATGCTTTGTTATGGTTGCATTTTTCGCAGACTTCTTCAACAATAGCTCGATTGTCCAAGACTTCCAACGTCTCATCTAGTAATGTTTCTGAATCTTGAGAACTTGAAAAGGTAGACTTGAAGCGAGACTGCCACCATTTTTTTTTCTTGGGATCGAAAGAGACAATTTTCTCAGTAGTTTTAAATACGTAATAATTATTATTTTCGTTGCACTTCAAGTTATTAGCTCCGTAATGATACGATGCGTCGAGTTTTTGAACTTCAATGTCTTTATGGTTGCAATTTGAACAAGTCACGAGTAATTTTTCGTCTTCTATCTTAAAATTATCCGACACTTTAAGCTTGTGTCCACATAAATTACAACCCAAACTATTTAAAATTTGCTTGTCTGTAGGTAAATATTTAGTTTCTGGAGACTCAGCTGAAAACAACACTTCTTCATCTTTACTAATTAAGTCATTTCCTTTGAACAGTTGTGTTAACAAATTCTTGTTAATTTCTAGTGTATTATTAAAAACAGTGCTCCAAAGTGTATTTTCTACTATCTCTTGTTGAAAATTTTCCATTTCGAGCACAAATTTATTTGCGAATAAGATAAATCGCTGTTGTTAAAAAATATTTAATTTCCATATTCAATTTTTTTCGTTTTTGAATTTCCGCCTAATCGAAACATACAGTACTTTTGCACATAGGGCAATTTTCAGATTTGTAAATCCAAGGAGTAAGACAGTTCAAGTGATATGTATGTTCACATGATAGTTTGACCATGCAGTCGCTTTGATTTTCTACTAAACATATAGGGCACATCTCGGTAGAGTTTGTGTTTTTAGAAAGCAAGAAACCTCGTTTCAGTTTTTCTTTTGTTTCTTCCAAGCTGTTAGGGTATTCATAAGCTTCATTATTCAACAAATTATTAGCATCTAGAATACGTTCAAAGGTAACGGCGCTTTGCTTTTTAACCATATTAATCATAGCTTTAGCTTGCAAGCTAGCGGGAAGAGCGAGAATCAAACGATAATATTCTTTTGGTAACACATCCAGCCAACTTGGTATTATTGGCGAACCAAAAAATATTCTAGTGGTTTGACTAACTCTACGCATTTTACTTTCAACGTCAACTTTATCTACGAGCTCGCAAATGTTGCTAACCCAACAAGATTCCGTATGCAATTGAGTGGGCAAACTTCTTGGAACAGTTTTTAATATTTTAAACTCAACACCTAAATGAGTAAACCTGTCGCCTTCTACGTATCGATTGACATTGTTAATTTGTAGGTAAGGCAATACAAATTCACGAAGTAAGTCTTGCGATCTAGTAATGGAAATCGTGTCGAAAAAAGGACTAATATATACTTCTTTAAATTCTCCTTTATCGTCTATATCATAACTAATACCCACGTCTGAATTTATCGCAGTTATTTCGTTATCTGAAGAATTATTTGAAATTATTTTTGTTACAATATATCTTATCTTATTAATACGAATATTTATGCCGTTCGTTAAATATACTACTTTAGCTCTATCAATATATTTACTAATTACTTTAGTAGCCTTTTCAGCTACTTTTGTTGAAACAAGGAATGCATCAACGTTCACTTCTTTTTTCTCCTTAGAACCGCTATTAAAGGTTATTATTGATTTAATTTTTTTTTTCGTATCTTCAACTATTTTATTTATTGACCGTTTTTCATTATTCATGTCATAGTTTTTGGCTAATCTAATCCGTTTGCTTCGCTTATAATTTTGCAAATCACTAAAACTGGCAAAACAAATTTTAATTTCTTTTGCAAATTCTTTAATACATGGACCTATTCTAGGATCCACTGATTGGTTACGAAGGTATACAATTCTCTTTACAAAAAATATATACTTGTCCACGTACAGTAAGAAATCAAGCTCATCAATTGTTTGACAATAAACTTCGACTGAATCAAGTAGCACAGACATGTTGTAGTAACTTAGTTTGTCATAATAAATATCTGTTGTGTCCAAAGACTTTATTGACTCTCCGTTAGTATAAATATTATATTTTTTCTCAAATACTTTTGCGATCTCGGAAGTTGTTATTTGATGAAACAAATACGACTTTGTCATTATATTGATTAATCAGAAAATCTAATTAATTTGATGAATTTTATTTTAGTTTCTTTTGTCAAAAATATTAGTCAAATTAAACGCATTTGAATCTAACAATCTTTGTGATAAAAAATGAATTTAATTTGACAAATGGAACTCAATATTAACGAAACTAAAAAAAAACGAGATCAATTATCAAGTCACAATCGACTGATCTCTCAGTCACTTAGTATTAAAAATGATAATAAGAGTATTTTACCAGAGCAAGAAATAGATAACGCAAATGAAGCTATAGTAAATAATTTGAAAATTTGTAACAACGATGCTATTTGCAATTCGGACAATCAAGAAAATACAGAATGTAACAATTATGCTCATGTTCAAAGAACAACACGAAATCAAATCCAAAAACTGACTAAAGATTTTGAAGTAAAAACAGATTTAAGTTATGTGACCATTCCGGATTTGTCTGATAGTGAACTGAGCGAACAATTATCAAATTTTTCCGCTGAGTATAACGATAATTTAGAAATGTTGTCAAAACCTGAAAACAATCCACTTTTTGGCATTCTTGCATCTGAAACAAAAAAAAAAAATGTATCCAGATGCAAATTGTTTACGACGATAAACGAATATAACGTTTGTATTCAAAGTAATAAATCTAAGCAAATCGAAAAAGGCGTTCAAACAGAAACCAGTCAAACTTATACAAACAAACTTTTTTCCATGTTAAATAATTTGAGTCACTCTTTGATTAGTCAGTCAGCTCCTCCAAATATTTCTACGAGTGATCAAACGAAGACGATAACTCGAAGTGACGGAAATAAATCTAGTTTTAATTCTAAAATTTTTTCTCACAGTTCTGAATCTTCTCGAAACGAAAATAAAACTAACCTAAAATTAAATACAAATTTTTTAGCTAGTAAACAATTCAACAAGGAAAGTTCACCACACGATGTTAAAAAAATAGATGATGACAAAATAACTTATGCTGACATTTATGTTATGAATCAGAGAATTGATGAAGAAGATATATATAAACCAAATAAATTTATGAGTACGAAATATACACAATCTCATCAACAAAAAGATTATTATCAAACATCAGAATCCGTAGACACTATTGATTATAAATTGATATACACTCCAAGTTTGAGTAATCTTAAACAAATAAAAAAATTTAATTTACCTAATTAATTTAAAAGTAGCGTTCAAAAAAATATTTAAAACTAGGTAATAAGAAGTGAGTTATTTAAATACTTATGTCTTCGTCGTGTCAACAACGAAATAAATAACGTCGAACTAACAACGCAATAATATACGATTATGCTTTAAAAAATAAATATTTGAATTTACAATTTTTAGTTTTATTATTATAATCAATAAAGAAACGCGATTTATCAACAAAGTTGCCAATGTGCTTCGATAAATTACTCAATTACTATAAGCAGAACCATAAATCGTTAAGTTATTAATGAGTAAGCATGATAAGGAAGATAAGAAACATTCATTAAAAAACTTAGCCAACCGTCTAGGCAGATTTATTTCAGACAAACATTCTAACAAAGACGAAAATGAAAGTGCTAGATCCAATTCTTTTATAAATTCTCATCCTATCTGTAGTTGTATACTGGAAGGGTTGTCGATAGACGAAGATGCTTTGATAGCTTCAAAACTTGAGCCTAATGAACTTTTATCAGTTTCTAAATTATTTAATGAGCTTACAAACAGAGGTAGTAATAGTATGGGTATTGATAGGATTGGATTTCGAGCTTATATTAGAATGCCTTTAATGTGGTCTGAGCAACTTTTTTCAGTGTTCGATACGGACCAGAAACAATATATTACCTTGAAAAATTTTCAGTACGGTTTGGCTTTGACTTGTCGTGGATCAAAAACAGAGAAAATTGCAGTTTTGTTTAAAATGTTCGATTTAGACAACGACAATACTGTTAATAAGCACGACTTAACAGTTATGCTTAATAATGCTCCTGGTCTTTTAGATTATTTTATCTATGAAAATGCCTCTAAAAGATCGCCACATTTTTTAACTCATCTAGACAGTTCCACGAGTCGCAGTACAAATGATTTATTCCAAGATAATAAGCTTAAGTCTTTAAAATTTTCAAGTATAGACGACCTTTCAAGTAATTCAAAATCAAGTTTGTTAGTCGTAAATAATTCTTTGACACAAACACCGTTAGTTTCTAAAGCTTCTGATAATATTAATTCTCATACTAATGAATATAATTCTTTTTTACAATCTGGCTCTGACAACTTAATTTTCGAAAACAAGCAATTTTCTCATGTAAATACAAAAAAATATGAATTTTCGTTTCCAGACTGCAACCAAACGGATTTTGAAAATGATTTATTATTTAGTTCGCATCGTTTGCCTCAGGGATCGAATAAATTCAATTTAAGTTCTAGTTATATTTTTCCTAATAATGATCAAGGCAATTCATCGCTATACGTGTCAGACGTTATTAATGAATCTAACCAAATTGAATCTCCTAACATTCAACTACATCAACTAGAATTAATAATTAATAATATAATCGATACTTTTGATGCAACTGGAACAAACTCGTTGTTTTTTGATGAATTTAAATCTTTTATCGAGCACAATCAAATTATTTTAGACATGTTTGAATATGGATTGGCAGAACACATCTGGAGCATCGAAGGTTTAAGAGAATCAAAGAAAGAAATCGATCATAGTTTCAAGAAAATTTTTTTGCAGCGGATTTATGACATTTTCACATGTAACGATTTTAGAACTTGTTCTTTACTGGGAAACAACTTTCCGATAAGTTCAAAAGAACAGATAGGTTTGCATAAATTTGCTACACAAAACTATTCAAATCCAAATGTTCTTGAAAATGCAGAAAGCAAGAGTAGCTATACTAAACCGTCCATTTCTATTACAACAAATAAAGCATCTTCTAATCTTGTAAAATCATCTACGAAAAAATGTAATGGAGATGTAAATTGTCCCAACTGTAATGAATATTACATTGTTTGTCCTACCTGTCAAAAATCACAACCAAAGTTAGTGTTTGATGATAAATTGAACGTCTCTATTGATTATGCCTCTTGTTTACATGGTTCTTATACAAAATTTAACACTTGTTGGAAATGTAATTGGTCTTTCAATGAAATATTTCATTTACTAAATGTGAACCCTGTCGATTTACTTACTCATTCTTTAAATTACGTTTATTATTATAACAATGGTGTTACTAAAAAAATCAAGTGTATCATAAAAGACATGTTTTCTTTATTACTATGAGAATGATACTTCCACCATTCCCGTAAATTACATTTTACTTAACAGTTGTTTTTTAGAGCAATTTAAGTTTTCTTATTTTGAATTGCAAGCACTGACTAAAAATGCGTTAGAAGATTTTAATCAAGAACTTGATTATCACATACTAAAATTAGCGCCTAACGATTCAAACGAAAAGAAAAACGTTCATTATTTTATTTTTACCAATCAGGCAGTTTATAATTTTTGGCTATCAACGCTACAATATGTTTTAGCTCAGGAATCTGTTTCAGATCTTTATGACATGCACGAGCCTATTGGTTATGGTCGTTATAGTGTAGTTTATAAAGCGACAAATAGGCGAACTAGAGAAATTGTTTCTATTAAAGTAATTAACCAGAAAAAGTTAAGCGATCTCGATAGAAGTTTACTCTTTAGTGAATTAAACATTTTACGAATTATCTCACATCCAAATGTAGTATCATCTAGAAACGTCTTTAGTTCTAAAAATACGATTTTCATTATAATGGAATATGTTTCAGGAGGAACTTTATTTCAGTCAATATCAATTAATTTAACTTTTTCTGAATCAATTGTGCACAGATTTTCAGTCCAAATATTGAAAACTTTAGAATATTTGCATAGATGTGGCATAATACACAGAGATATCAAACCTGAAAATCTGTTATTGACCTCTGAAAATTTAGCTGTTTCCAACATAAAAATCGCTGATTTCGGCTTATCATGTCTTTGTTCCCACACAACAAAGTTAACGCAGGCTTGTGGTACACTAGTTTATGCCGCACCGGAAATCATTTCCAACCAAGGATACGATCACAAAGTCGATATTTGGTCTGTTGGGGTTATTTTATATTTAATGATTTCGTCAAAATTTCCATTCCCAATGTGTCAAAACTCACTGAACGAGCCCATTGATAAACTAAAAAATATATTTAAATTAAAATTTGAGGAGCCTGAATGGAATAATATAAGCGGTTCTTGCAAAGATTTCATTTCAAAACTTTTGCAATTCGATGCAAATTCTCGATTTTCTTCAGAAGAAGCATTAAAACACGTTTGGATTAAGCATCCTTGCGCTGTTTCAACTAACTAATTAAGTATAAATTTTATTATTTAAATATTCTAAAATTTAAATTCTACTATCTAACCATGACTCAAGATATATTGTAGTAACTCTATGAAGCGAAAAATACTCCGCAGAACATGTTTAGACGAAGAAGAAAATATTTCCTCACAAATTACTGATATTATAACTAAATTAGAACACAATAAATTGACAAACAATGTCGAAGTATTCAAGAACAAAATTAATACGTTTAATGAAAACAACAAAAACACACATATAAAAGAAATTTTAAACAAATCTACGTCTGATGAAAAACTTACAATTTTTGATAAAATTAGTATCACATCTTTTTTACCAGTTTTCATTCGAAAAACATTACCTCAATATCAGCAACTTTATACTGATTATGACTATGTTTTTAGTAGTTCAAAATTTAGTTTTTATAAAGCTTACGTGAACGTTACAATAATAGATTTTACACGAGCTAAAATAAATAATACTAAAAAAATTTGTCAAATCATCAAACAATGCCCAAATACCAGAGCAGTACTAACAACTACTTTAAATATACAAATTATTCGAACTATTCAAACTAATTTAACTTTTTTTGAATCGATCGATTTTTCTAAGTCTCAGATTATTGAAGAGTTTAACAGTATTATAAATTATCTTTTTACCAGTGATACAAAAAATTGGAATATTGTTGTTTTAAATTATCCACAATTTATTAGTTTACTCGTCCTTGACGTTTTAAAAAACATCACAGTCAAATCAGTATTTATTCATATTAATTCAAATGTGGAGCTTCTTGAAATTTTAAATCACAACAACCAGTACCTCATAAGAAACGTACAAAAAATCACATTTCACATTAATAATGGCACCTCAATTAAGTTTCCCAGTTTTTATTCAATCGATTTAGAAGTACTTACAATACAGGGCTGTGCTGAATATTCTGTATTTGAACAACTGTTGTCAGCTTGTAATTTTAGCAATTTAATTGAATTAAATTTGCTTTGTGATAATATTTATCCGTGTAAAAGCCAGATAGGTCTACATTTTCCTTTAATAAACTTAAATGCTAAGTTTAAAACAATTAAGAAATTAAAACTAAATCAACAAATCGTAAATATATTATTGGTCTTAAAACTTATTTCAATTTTTTCTTTTTTAACAAGTTGTTACGTTAGTGAAATTGAGTCAAGTGATTTTAACGACGACGCTCATATTGTTAATAAAAATAAACGAAATATTATACTTTTTTGTTCAGGTATTGATAACAATTGTAAAAAGACTTTTACTGTTAATAAAATTATATACCGAAAAACTCCTGGTATTAGTTACAGCAAACAAATACTTTACAATTATTATAACAGAATTCACCCATTTTATTTACATTTTTAACTTATTAAAGTAAATTGCGTTTAGTATAATTCAATCACATATTTTTTTAAATGCTATTTTTAACAATTCTTTTGAATATGTTTTTTACCAGCATAAAGTTTATAAAAACAATATACAACAAACCATTGCAATTTTTTAATTTTTACAAACATTGATTACGAAATAACATAAATTTCTTTTTGCCAAGCACCCATGGAGTCGACTGAGCGGTTTTCGAAAGAATAGTTCGCAACTCTTTTAGCAATGTTTTCGATATTCTTTTTGTTTTTTTTAATAAAGAATAATACCACTAACGACATTAACACACTAACTCCAAATATACTTATTACTCCAGGAATCATCATGATTAAAAATAATTTTTTTAATTTCGCAATAGTTTCTACACGCTTATCTTTATCTCGTTTCAATTTTTGTTTTTCAGACTCGATAGTGTCATTATGGGCCTGAAGTAATTTTATGTTTTCGTACGTATTTTTAGTTTTTTGATTTAACCCATTAGCCAGACTGTTGAGACGGTCGATACCTACAGCTTCTTTTGCTTCTTTTTGTCTAAGTTGAAGATCTACATAAGTTGTATACAATTGTTGAACTATGACTTTGATTGAATTTGTATAAACTTCGGACTCACTTGACTTATACTTGTTATATAAACTTTCCCAGTTATTTATAATCGACTGAATGTTATTTTTAACTTCATTAAAGTTAGCAAGGGCATTATAAAAATTATTTGTTCGACGAGAAATCTCTTTCATCGTTTCATTGAGAGTATCTATGGAAGATTTATTTTCGGCGATTAATTTATTCATTTGAACTTCGACAATTTTTTTATGTTTTTCATCAATTACTTTGTCACGGGCCTTCGGTGAAAGATTATGTGCTTCTGAGTCATTTCTATCTATAGCCAAAGTGATTTTAGATATCATAATAAAAACAATTATAAGTTTAGATAGTTTTGAAGAAAGAAGCTTCATTTCCTGAACACAAATTATTACTATTCTATTCTAAAGGAGCATGCTCCTATTTACAAATCAAACAATTTGTATAAAAAAAAGATACGTATTTAGCAACAATAAATAGTGTAGTTATTTGATTACATAAAAATTTGGCAAGTTAAAATATTATATAAGAATGATCACATCGGAATTTTTAATTTAATTTCATAAAAATTCAAAATATGTATTAACTGATCAAAAATTCTTGAGTTCGTAATATTGAAAATAAATCGTAATATATTCTATACCAAAAATTTTTCAGCTTTGTAGTTGGAAATTTCTTAGATCAAGTCAGTATTTGATATTATTCCCAATTCTTAAGATCTTTATGATGTTCCGCTAATGTCTCTTCGTTGTTTAAATCATTTTGAGATTCTTCTATGTCAACGTTGTCATTTTGACTTTCATCGTCAAACGTTTGATCGTAATCATTTGTTTCAAGTTCATAATCGTCTTGATTTTCTTCATTATAATCGTGATTTTCTTCGTTATAATCTTGATTTTCTTCATAATCGTAATAAACTTGTGATGATTGATCATTATATTCATCATATCCTTCCTCGCCATATTCTGCATTATCGATATCTTGATCATTTTTAAGAGAGTATTCAGATTCAGCTAATACATCCTCGTTAATCAAATTTGAATTTTGTTCGTAGTCTGGGGCCTCCATATTTACTTCTGCGTTTAACTGTGAAGATTGATCTACGTTTGATAAAACTCCAGAATTGTTGGCATTATAAACAGATGAATTAATATTTATATCGTTCGTAGCATCATAATTACCGTGATCTTCCAATTCAGACTGTACTGCCAGAGAAGGTTGTTCTTGCTGAACATAATTCATATTATCAACAATTTCTGCTTCATTGTAATATGGCGCATCAGGATCGACGTAATTATTATTTTTAATCGCTTTTTGATTAGTTTTATCGACGAATCTTTTATTGTCTTTAACAATCTTTACTGTAAGTATAATTTCTAATATAATAAAAATAACTTGTATACCAAATATAATTGCTCCGTAAAAGTAAATATTCTTTTCAAATAATTTGAAATTGTTCAAAATTTGTTTAGATCTTGAGATTCTATATGCAGAATTATTATTGAACTCATCTGTTAAACTTTGCAATTTATTAACTACCGTGGTTAATGGAGCGTACCGACTACCAAGATCAGATAAACCATTTGCTACAGTATGCATAACATACTCTATGTCTTTAGACAAAAGAAGTGATTTATCACTGAGTTGCGTCATTGTATTATATATATTTTTAATATAGTTTGAGTAATCCGAATTTTTTGATAGTACATTGTAAACTTCCAATGTCTCTTGAAACTTAACAAGTTTTGCATTAGCAATTGAAATTTGGTTTTTTAGAAAGTTCATTTTTTCCTTGGCATCTAGGGAGTTTAAAGAATTTTTAGCTAAATTATTTAAATTTGTTAATAATATTGCTAGTGAAGACGATATGGTTGTTGCAGTTTGTTTATAATCTGAGTCACTAAGACTCTTGTAATAATCGCCAATAAAATCTGCGCCATTCTTTTTTAATAAATTTTCTGTTAGATAATACGCTTTTTTAATTGTTTCAGGATAAAATTCTTGTAAAGCGTGCGAACTAGCAGACATTATCACCAATTTACCCGCATACGTTTTCTCATTGTTAAAATAAGTAGCAGTAGCTTCTCTTGTATCTGTACCTGGTAAAACTAAAAAAATTTTTTTAGTAGAATTTATCTGAGTTATGTTCGGTAGCAATAAACTTTCAATAATTGGTTCGACACTTTGATAATTTTTTATAGCATTTCTGGAATCCCACCAAATTTTTTCATCATTTATCTGATCTAACTCATCTTTTTGTAATGCTGGATCGAAAAAAACGATATCCCATTCATCGTTCTCCGATGATGGATCTAGCTGAGAAATTTCAGTACATCCGAGTTCATTTAACGTTGTGATATTTTTTTCTTGATCGTGAAGTATATAATGGCAGTGTTTTATTTTATCAGTAGCAATAACATTATGTGAAAATAAAATCGCCAATGTGAGTATAATAGCTCTCATTAGGCAATAACATCCGGCAAAACGTTGTTATAATAAAAACAACTGCACCTAAGAGTGCATTTCATAAATAGATTAAAAAATAGATTTATCACATTTCGAATCATATAAAATTAGCTAACAAATTATAGAGCGTTAATAGTTAATTGTAGGTTTTATGTAATACCCAACAAGCAATCATACCTAAAAATTTTTATTACAAAAACTCATCCTCATAATCATAATCATTAACAAAGTCATTTGTTGGTTCTAAATCAACTTTGTATCGTAAAATAGCGCCAATACCGCCAAAACCTTTAACAAATTGCTGTCCTTCTTGACTAGAATCAGTGATTATTTCTACAATTAAACCATAATCTTTGTAATTTTCTACTATCCATTCTACAAACGATTCCTGTTCAACTACTTCATAATCTTGATTAGTTTCAGGATCTGTATACGTTGAAACATTGTTAGAGTGAGCGACAAATTGATAAAAAATAGTTTGCTGATTATTATCTTTTAAAGTCAATCTTTGAACCTCTAAATTTTCCCAAAGAATAAGAGTTTCAATGCAGCCAACGTCAAGTAACTTGAGCGTTTCATTTAATCCATAAACAAATTTTCCTGAATCAGTTGCAATTTCTTCAAAAAACGATTTTATCAATGCTTTTTCATGCAATATTTTTAAATTTGATAAACAGTCTCTGGATAATTCAATTGCCTGATAAAAACCATTTAAGCCGCCATATGAAATATCGACTATTTTAAGTATTTTTGAACTCAACCGTGAATCAAACATATCACTTTGCGCTAGTTCCGATTTAAAATCTGCAGATCCGGCCAATACTAGCCCGACTACATTGGGTTTGTCGTTCGTGATGAATAATTTTGTAGCGACTTCAGCTACTCGTCTAACATAATTATGGCGTTTTTCTACTCTAAGTCGAGCGAATCTAACTGCTGATTGCCCTCCACGACCATGTTTTTTTGGTAAATCGATAGTGAACTTGTATAAAACTTCACTCCGGCTTCCTTGAAGTTGGCCGAAAAGAGAACCATTACCATCCATAACAATAAAGCCAATTTTATCATTGCTATCAAGTAATTCGTTTAAAGGTTCTACATGAAATTTATTATCACACAAATACAATGACGCATTTATCGGTTTATAAGGTTCAAAGCCTATATTGATTTTTTTTTCTTTTCCATCGTCTGTTAAAACTGTTCCACAAAATATAACTAACCCATTAGGAGGAGTTCGAGAAAAAGTTTTTAGCTTCTGTTGAGTTGATGTGATTGCTGAAAGAACAGACAATCTATTAACTCTACTTTTTATATTTGAAGCTGTACCATATTCATCCGTTAACAACCTATTGATACGACTAATATCATCTTTAGGTCTGATAATCAACGAAATCATTGATGTACCATTTCCTCTTGATTGAGATAATTGTTTTATTATTTTTTTCAGTTTAAAATGTGCTATTTGTTCTTCATGTTCTGCTTCAGTCAATTCCTTCGTCATTATAATTTATTGTGAATATCAAACTAATTTAAACGAATTCATCTAAGTAATTTAATTTTTTTTTTATGAAGGTTCTGTATTTTTTTATATATCAAAAATTTTTATAGCTATTAATAGTTATTATTTATGATGCATAATAAAAGATGTTTAAAAAATGGCGATGATCAATTGATAAATTTTTTCCCTGCGAATAGTGAAGAATATCATGTAAAGTAAGTTTGACAGTTTAAAATTTTATAGTTTTTAGAGCAGGACCCGTTGCTAAATTGCAGGAAAAAGATTTCCAAGATGAATATACCTTGAGACACTTAAATTCACATGTAGAAAATATGAACAAGTGGAATTTATTAGATCAGAAGTTTGACGTTTCAGATCAGCAAGTCAACTACTTTAAATATATTTTAAGTCATGTAGATGAAATCACTTCTGTTGAAAAATTTGAAAAAATTTCTAGAAACGCTAGAAAAACTTATAAATGTATCCTATCCAAGCAACAATTAAACTATTTATATAAAAAATATATCAAAGAACACCCTCAGGTGTCTAATTCTGTTTACAATTTGGAGAAGTATTTAATCACTAAACAAGTTCGAACAACAAGTGGTGTTTGTGTAATAACTGCCTTGACATCTCCGGGAGCATTTAGTTGTCCAATGGATTGTTACTATTGTCCTAACGAACCTGGCCAACCTCGTTCATATCTGAGCACTGAGCCGGCAGTACTTAGAGGAAATCAATGTAAATGGGATCCAGTTATTCAATTTTGGGATCGTGCTCATACATTGTTAAAAAATGGCCATACAATCGACAAGATAGAACTTTTAGTTTTAGGAGGTACTTGGAGCGGATATCCACAAAATTATCAAGAAGAATTTTGTCGTGATTTATTTTTCGCAGCAAACACTTTTTACGACTGTATGGATTTAATCAATCTTGAAAGTGACTGTATTAATAATCAAAAAGATTTTTCAGAAAAGTTATTTTTCTATAGAAATCAAATTGTAGAACCAAAAACATTATCTGAAGAGCAAACCATAAATGAGAATTCTCGTTGTAAAATTATCGGTCTAACGCTCGAAACAAGGCCTGATTATATTAATCTTGAAGAAATTAGAAATCTCCGTCGGTTTGGTTGCACTAGAGTGCAAATTGGTATGCAACACACTAATGATACAATATTAAAGTACATTAATAGAGGCCATGACTTGATGACTGTTAAAAAAGCAATAAATTTACTAAAAACTAATGGTTTCAAAGTAGATTTACATATTATGCTTGACTTACCCGGCAGTGATATTTCTTTAGATACAAAAATGATGATCCAAGTTCTTTCTGATCCTCATTTACAAGTCGATCAGTGGAAAATATATCCCTGTGAGGTAACACCTTTTTCTAAAATCAAAGAATGGTTTGACGATGGTATTTATATTCCTTACACTAATACTAAGGAAGGACTTAAATCTCTTTTTAATCTAATTTTATTAGTTAAACATGATATACATCCATGGATTAGATTAAATAGAATTATTCGGGATATACCTTTAGAAAGTATCGTTGCTGGCACGCAAAGTACTAATATGCGTCAACTATTAATGGAAGCGTCTAACAGGCTGGGTTGGTCTTGTTCCTGTATGCGTTGTCGTGAAATAAGAACCTATAATCTTAAAAATAGCTCTACTTTTGTAATTAGGTCTTATGCACAAACTGAGGAAGGGATTGAATATTTTATTTCTATGGAGTCAGAAGACAGACGTTATTTATTAGGTTTTTGTCGACTTAGACTCAATACAAAATTAGCTAAATCTAATATAGCTTTCGACGCCTTTAAAGATTATACTGCTTATGTACGTGAATTACACGTTTACGGTACTTTAGTTGCTACGACTGAAAATAAAGATATTAAAGATAAAAGAATTCAACATAGCGGTGTTGGTTCAACTTTGATGATGGTTGCTGAAATTATTGCAATTTTAAAGGGCGAAAAAAAATTGGCGATTATAGCAGGTGTTGGAACAAGAAAATATTATTCAAAACTTGGCTTCACTTTAGAAAACACATATATGACTAAAAATATCGAATCCGTTGAATATAAAAACAAAGTATTTGCGAGCTTTTATACCAATCAATATTTTAATAAAAAATCTGCATTGGTAATTGAACATATAAATACAGACGAATTTAAATATTGTGAAGATAAATCTTGGAATTCTGAAACAATTGATAAAATTTTAGGTATCACCTCATCACGTGTAAAAGTGCAAAAAATAAAACCTCAAGAATTACAATTAAATTCAGTGAACCGAACTTCATGGATTGAGAACTTAACAATTCCAAAACCGAACATAAAACTAAACGCACTTAAGTCGCTATTTAATATAAGTTTCTTTAAATAAAATGACTTTGTATTTGCTTTATAATATTTATTTTCTACAAATAAATAATTAATTCGAGTGAAGTTCATGATTTACATTTATAAGCTAATTATTGATGCTAATTATAATAGCATGATTTTCAATTAGTTGAATTTCTTCAATCTCGTCAATTAATTCAAGTTTTTCAATTCTTTTTCTTTCTTCGGCATCGATTTGTTGATAATAATCGTTTAACGTGATAACCGACACTTTATCTTCGAAAATTTTATCGACAAATGATTTAAACAAAGATTTTACAAATTTAATTGAGTTCCATTCTTTCGGTGCAAGGATAGGAGAACCTGCAATGGAAAAGTTGTGTTCCATTGCTTTGCCAAATTTATCCTGAACGTTAAATATATCAAAACTGATTAATGCGCTTTCTTGATGTGTCAGCGAATGTTCACTTATACTCTGGATCATTTCTCGTGTGAGGTATGTGAAAAAACACTCACAAATTGTAATAGTTGGAATTTTAATATCACATACTTTCGTATATATATAATCGAGATCTTTGTTAGTAGTGATATGCAAAGGAACATATGTACAATCTATATTAGTTAATTTTAGATGCTTCATCGCCACTTTTAATAGTTCGACTATTTTAGCTGTATCAACATTGATTAATAAAATCTTTGTATTGTCATATTTTTCAACCAAAGTGTTGAGGTATAAATGTAATGGATCTAATCCACAACCAAGATTTACAACTTGAAGTACATTATTGTTCAACGAACGTGTGTTAATAAAATTTTTAAGCTCATTTCTGATAGCTGCCATTCGAGTATAATATGCTCGATTTATAGTTGGTAATTTTGGAGCAACCTCTACTAAATTTTTTGGTAAATAAGATAAATAATTAGTCAAACCTTGGTATTTAATGTATCCAGCATATATACAGCTAAGTTTAGCTTTTAAAGCTTCTATAGAAGTTTGCTCAATTGGAGATAACTCAGATAAAATATAATCTGTAACTAATACGTTATCTAAAAACATATGTTAGTAACTATTTTTCCTGACTCATTCGAATAAATAATTGATTGAAAATAATTACCATTCTTTATAATATATAAACAAACAACACGTGAGCGCCGGAAAAAGTAAAAAATATTTTAATTGATACAAAATAAAAATAATATATTAAACTTACCTGACGCTATTTTAAGGTGATCAATAAGGCCTTAAAATAATGACTGAACAACCATTGCACACAGGTATTGTGATGTCATTTGTGTGTCGTTATGGTAACACAAGCGTATAATTTATTACAGGCTATTTTCTGTTGTTACAGTATAGCTTCAATTATTTTTATGAAGTATAAATTAATATTATTATATCCTGATTCCTTTTGTCTTGCCTCGGAAAGTGATTTTCCTCAATGTATCGTTTGTGTTCAAGGATTTTGCTGCTCCGAGGTCCAACCGATGGTTCAAGGAAAAAAATTAGAACATCTAAATGTGATTTTACGAACAAAACAATCCTATAAGAAACAAAAATTTCAAAATTTTTTAAACTCCGTGCGTATAGATCTTTATGATTGGTATACTCAAATGTCAAGAAACCATACATCTGATTCTGTTTTAACTTTATTCCGGACTTTATTAATAAATAGTCAGAAAACTAAATTAAAAATATTAAATGAAGAAAATCAGTTTAGTTATATGTAAAGCTATCGTTTAAAATTATTTAGAAATGAAAGTTAAAAGATATGTAAACCTTTTTCTAGTCTTCTTTTGTTTTTTATATTACTCTAGTTCTTTCCCATTTTCTCATTCCTCGACAGATTGCGATAAACTAAAATCATTTGACTTACTTTTTTCAGAGAAAAAAAACGTTGATCTTTTCCCAAAAATAGTCGAAACCATAAAAATCATTGATGAAATTATATCAAATCAGAATAAACATATACTAGTAGCGTTTAATGGAGGGAAAGATTCTATAATTACCTTGCTCTTAGTAAGAAATAGGTTAAATACTATTAATAAAAAAAGAAAAGTAAACAATCAATTATCGCTGTATACATTTGATATCTCAAATTATAATACTTTTAAAGAAATTAAGTCTTACAAATCTATGGTCATTTCTTGTTTGAGGCTAAATCATAAAACATTTGTCGGTGAAATGAATAAGTCTATGTATAAAAAAGTTGAAAAATTTTATAGTAAAAAATTAAATGATGAAAATTTGCTGATAGTTTTAGGCTGTAGAAGATGTGACAACGAAAACTATCAGCTGATTCAGCCAAGTTCATATAAAGAAACAAACTTTGTGAGATTTCACCCAATTGTTGATTGGAACTATCAAGAAGTTTGGCAATTTATTCTTTATTTTGGAATTCCTTTTTGTTCACTATACTTGAATGGTTACTCATCAATTGGAGAAAAAAACAATACAAAAAAAAATAAATATCTGGTAGATAGAAAATTAACAGCATTTCACTTGCCACAAGATAAATGGAATACAGAACGAACAAATCGTTTCTAACCAACAGTACAGTTCTTCATTGAGTCGCATTTGACTGGCTGATTTTTTATTAGAAGTTTATGACTTTTCAACAAGACAAATCCTTCGTTATCAACTACAAACTTATCTAACAATGTGCTGACTGAGTCATTATTTTTCTTCTGACTTAACACACTATCTGGTTCTCCTGACAAACCTTCAAAAGATACTACATCACCAACCTCAGCATGCTTAGGAGGTTCTAATAAAATTACCTGATCATTCTTTTTATTAGACACACAAATCACCATACCGTTAGATGTAAAACCTGCTAAATTTTTCGGTTTCAAATTAGCAAGGATGAAGACAGTTTTTCCAATAAAATCCTCTTTTTTTATATACTTACGCAAGCCAGAACCAATTAAACGAAGATTTTCTTCTCCAATATCAATCTTCTCACACCAAAGCTTATCACTTTCGGGATGTTCTATTACTTCAACTACTTTTCCAACTACAATTTTCCATCTCGTTGGATCATCTACTGGTCTCGTTGTTTCAATTTTTTTTTTGTTTACCTGAAATACGGGTAATGCTTTCATTCTTTTGATGTATGCTTTTATATTTTCGTATTTAGATCTTTCAGAAATAGGACAATTGCGTATCCAGTAATCGTAGTACGTAAACAAAACATAATCTATTGATGTAGGTATCTCACCCATCAAAAATTGTTTATCACTTGCTTTTAAGTAATTATCGATTTTTGTTAATAAATTTTCAGTTAATAATAACTCATCATGCAATATATTTGTGCAAATAGATTTTAAGTCTCCTTCCATGTTTAAGGTATTGATAAGTTTTGAAAAAATTTTTTTAATGATTTCACTACCCTGATTTTCTTGAAGACTCTTTAGATAAGTGTCATATTCAATTGAGTTTATGATATCAGTTTTTTTAAAGATATCAATTATTTTATTCAAGATTTCGTCTACGTACATTAAATTATTGATAAATTAAGAAAAAAAAATAAAACTTCTATATATGTTATAATGCAATCGCAGTGTAAATTATTTGGTGTTATAAAATATTAAATTTGAAAAAAAATTGATCACACACGAGTTCTAGAAGTAAAACAAAAATGAAAGTAAAACTAATCATTTCATTGGCTTTTTTACGATTGGCGTTAGGCCAGGGTTCTGGAAGCTATGAGTCATATTTAGTAAATGATCCACCTGCTGAAGTAATTCATAAAGACCACTCTGAAAATGTATTTGAAGTTCAAATAGACTGTAAGGAAAATTTTTTTCCAATAGAAGACTTTAATAGTCAAAATGACAGCAATAAAGTCTATTTTGAGCCTGCAGAATTTTCTGAAGAATCAACAATGAAAAAACTTGGATTTAAAAAATTTGTTTCTGTTTTTGGGCTGAGAATTATTGCTGATGAAAGTGTTAGTGACGAACAAATGGCTTATGTAGTTAAAAAATACTATTTATTACTAGTATCTAATGACGAGGGAAAGCCAGATAATAAGAACCTAGTTAAATATTTACGAGATAACAACGCATCAATTTTTATTGTTAAAAGCTTTGATGTTATCCAATCCGCCCTCAACGAAAATGACCCAAATTCATTTTTCTTTAAAGCTCATTATTGTAATTTACCGATTGATTTTGAAGAATCTTCTAGGATCCAACCAAATGGTCAGAAACAACTTGCGAAAAATGAAGAAAACGATGAAAGTAAAAATGACCGAACACTTGCAATTATTAGTGATCACGTAATAGGACGAGGTTTTTTCCAACTTTTCACAGAAGAGGAATACAAAAAACTTGAAGAAAGAACGATTTTAGCAGTAAATGAAAAACGATTTTATCCAGCAAACGCAAGCTGTCCTCAAGACGATATTGTTTGTGCTGTTATTATTTATCTCAGCTGGACATTTTCATTAGTTCATGGCTACGATAGCGCCTGGTGTTCCGATTTCAACATAATGCCGGTTTGTTCTAAAAACGAAATTATAAAACATGAACCTTATATAATTAATTTGTTGAATCAACACTTTCCGAATTTCAAGGTTAATTAATTTTTAATTTTATAACATGATAGTAATTTTTTATTCCATCATTGATATAGTCAAACGATTGTCTAATTAAAAAAAATTATGACAAAATCTCAACTGAGTTAATTGAAGTTTGCCCCTATGACATTTACAAACGCAGGATAATAGAGAGAAACAAGTTTCGGATTTTTTCTAATGACTTTTGTATCTGAGATGTTAATAATTTCATCATAACAGGCAAGAAAAGTATTTTTCATTTCTGTCATTAATTCATTATGAAATTGAAATATGGAACCAACGACAATGAGGCTAAAACTATTTAGAGTGAATTTTAAAACTTACAAATCACAATTGTTTGAAATGAGATAAAGTGTTAGTATATGACAAAAATCTGAAATTAGACTGGTAGTAATATTATCGACAGTTTCCAATTCGAAAATACGCTTTATACCGCTTAATGTAGTCGCTCCTAAACAAGTGCCACCTATACGTTTGATTTCTAACTGTTCGTCAATTAATAATAATGATGTGCCAGTTCCGAAACTAGCAACCAATATTTTCTTACCTAATAGCTGATGCTCTTCTTTGGAATTCCCGTAGGCGTACCAATTATTTTTAATACAGGTAATAACGCCAGATGAAAGGGCTGTCATTTCGTCGATCTGACGAAGTGTCAAGTTACTGTCAATGCTGAGTGTTTTATATATAGAATTCGACTTTATGCCTACTAAAATAATTTCATCAGATATGTTTAAATCGCGAATGAACGAAGTTAAGGCGCGAGAATCATTTCTCAAGTCTGCTATAAGTAAAAGGCAATCATTGTCATTATCCAGCATCGGTTTGCAAGTTAGTTTTATCTTCGATGCTATAAGTTGGTTTTGATATATATGAGATATTAAAGTCTCAAATTTGTCTGACTGAACAAATATACCTATTTTAACTGAAGTAGCTCCATAATCTATCGCCACTTTGGTAACATTCATTTCACCTTTAATTCTGTTTTTATAATAAAAGATTTGTAACTGAAAAAAGAAAATAATTAACAATTATGATATATTAAGTATTTTTTAGTCTGAATCTGAAAAAAAAATAGAATTAGACTGTTCACCAATTGTTCCACTACCAGTCCAAACAGAATTTTTTTTTTTTCGCTTTTCTTTGTTAAATTTTTTTCCTTGACATGAAGAAAATTTTTCTGCAGTTTGTTTATTATAACTATTATTAATGACCATGAGTTTTTGTTTTTTGAAGGATTCTAAATTAACATTATCGGTAGGCTTGATTCTTTTGAGTTCAGCGATTTTGATCTTTTTTTTTTGGTCTTGCGCATTGTTTTTACACGAAATTTGATCGTTATCATTTAGGTCTGCGCTTAATATTAATTTATTATCTGACACGTTAAAATTTTCTATTGTAGTTAACTCAGATTGTTCCGCAGGTTCAGCAGATGTGGGAACTGATTCTAAGTGTTTTGTTTTTTTTTTCTTTTTTGTTACTTTGGATTTCTGTTTTGTGGAACTCTTTTTATAAGTTTCGTATTCGATTTCGATTTTATTGAAAAGTCGATCTAGGCGTAAATCATTTCCTTCGACATGAGCAAAATCAACCCCATATTCCTTTTGAAATCTTTTGGCAGTCTTCAAAAAATCATTTTCATTTAAATAGTTATACAAGGCTTTTGCTAGTTCCGGGCTTAACTTTTTTTTTTCGCCGTTAAAATTCATAATTTTGTTTTAAGATATGAAAAAAAAGTAGTGCTTGAAAAATTATTTAGTCCAGACCTGGAACTTTAAATTCGTAGTACTAAAATAAATACAAAATAAATTTAAAGAAATATTTTTTTGTAAGTCTAATTTATTATTATTTCAAAATAAAAAACTAATCGTGTTTATGCAAAAAACATTTTAGAGCATATATGAAGCTTGATTCGGTTAGTCCACACAAGAGAGAAAGTTCATTGTTGGCGAATTACCGCAGGCGAAAATCAATAGAAACATTTTTTGTGGCAAAGACTACAAAACGGGTTTGCAAACTTAACAAAGAAACTAATAAAAATCATACAAGCGATTCGGTTGAGAACTCTAATTTTTTTAAAGCTGCATTATATAATGAATCTCCATTTATAAAAGAAAATAATGATAATGAATTAGATAATGTTCAAAAATTACATTTTAAGTATACTTGCCTTCGAGCATTTCGGGATAAATTTATGCCACTCTGTGACGCGTTAAAGAATTCAAAAGAAAAGTTGTCGCCTTATTCACCCATTCCGATTACAAGAATTAGTAATTTAAGTATTCTCTCTGATTACGACAACGTTGAAAGTAAAAGAATATGCCACAGATGTAGTTGCGGCATACCAGAAGATTCATTTTTTCAAAATGATATTAAACCGATAAGAAGAAAGCGTCTAACTTTATCTGCAACTGAATGTATCATTGAAGATTCGTTAGAGGAAGAACTACAGAAAAAATGCGTAACTGATTTGCTTTATTCGCTAGTGGATAAAAAACGCGGCTTTGTTAGATACGCAAATTTAAAAATGATCAGACCACACATCCGATCTACGGATTGGTTTTGCGTTTTTGGCCGAAGAATAGATGCATTAGATAAAGATTTTCTTACTGAATCAGTTATTGCCTATACTAGTCAATCTACTAGGCGGATTCGCGATTACCATTACTATTCTAATTTGATGAATTCTCATGATATTGCGGTTATTTGCAAAAAAGGCATTAAGTTACAATATACAAACCAAGACGATTTTTTCATTCTGAAAACTCCTGAATATGCACTTTATGGAATTTTTGACGGTCATGGACAGCATGGACACTTAATAAGTAATTTTGTGCAGAAACTTTTGCCTTATTTAATATTAAGTGACGTCGAGTTCGAAACTAATATTCATTCTGCTATGACGCGCGCTTTTTCGCAAACTCAAGAGTTGATCGAAATAACGTCTGGTCACATAGTCGGAGGTTTCAACGCTAAACTAAGTGGAACTACGGCCGTTATTGTACTTGTTAGAGGAGAATCAATTACAGTTGGCCACGTTGGAGATAGTAGAGCTATTGTAACGAAGAAAAGTGGCAAGAACGTAATTGGTGTTTCTTTAACTCAAGATCATAAACCAGAAATGCCAGAAGAACGAGCGAGGATTGAGCAAGCGGGCGCGTCAGTTAAACTTTTGGAAGGTGATGTGTGTCATCGAGTTTTCGCTCCCGGTGTTAAGTTACCTGGTCTTTCAATGTCGCGTGCTCTCGGAGATATCAAAGCGTCAGTGTGCGGGGTTTCTTCAATCCCTGCAGTTAACACATATAGAATTGACCCTGATGATTTGTTGGTAATCCTGGCTTCAGACGGAGTTTGGGAATTCATTTCTACTCAGAAATGTGCTTCGATCAGTGGTAGGCACGGTCCTAAAGAATCTGCTGGTAAGTATTTTTTTTTTCAAATTTTTTTAGACTTGATTATTAAAGCTTCTTGTGAAGTATGGTTAGCTGAAGAAGGTATCGTTGATGATATCACTTGTATTTGTGCTAGCCTATAATTTTTCATACATATTTCTTTGCATTAAAGCTAAACTGCTTAAATTTGCAAGCACACACGTGTTTCTATCTTACCATTACGTACCATGCCTGACTGTGAACTTAGTTTGAGGATAACTAAACTAGAAGAAGCTGTTGAAAAACTCCAGCAGACCGTTATTTTAAATCAGGAAACCTGTATGAGTGCTATTTCTTTAGTTTTCGGAGAAATTAAAAATATTTACACTCGGCTAAAAACTGATAATAATTTAGTTAAGTACGTTAAAAAAAAATTTAACTTTTAGAATTTACTCAAATTCTTCATTAATTGAAAATTTTTCGGGCAACAGCAAGCAAATTGATCCTGTAATATGCAACTTGATTTCTTTGTCGAAGTCCAGTGAATTAACTGACCCTGTTACTAATTTGAACCAAACTAGCTTACCTGAACTATCTTCTCCTATTCGAAAAATCTTGGATCAAACTTCAAAAATTTACTCTGGCTTACAAACTAACAACCACAGTATTGATAAAAAACATGGTGAACTCAGCGACGCAGACGAACACATACATTTGCACGATTCTCGCGGCAATCTGCGATACGATGTTATTCAAGATTTAGAAAATCATTTGCATCAAAGTAGCAACAATGCTAATGCTTACTTGGCTAATCTTGATAGTTTGAATGCAGTATTGGATGGAAAGATAAACAACACTGAAAAAATGAACAAATCTAGTCCTTCCGGAGCTTTTTTCGATGTGAATTCCAAGTTGTTGTGGGTTGAGAAACAGATTCTTGGAGAATTGAAACAAGACATCAAATTTCTAAACTCGTGTTTCTTACTTAAACAGTGGTATTGTTTTGTTTGCAATACAACTGTTATCAATGAAAAACCTGGCGTCCATTTTTGCTATTCGCGCGTTTCGAAAGGTGTCGTTTGCAATTATTGTGGGAAATTCACTTCACGAATGCCGGACTTACGTGTCCACTTCAGAAAAATTGTTTACTGCAAATTAACAAGAAAGCATTTAGAAAGTCAGTATTGGAAGTATTTAAGTTACCTCATTAATAAAATTAATTCTATGGGAAAGCAATCCGGTTGTACGATTGACCTTGCAATACCAGAGAACGTTGAATCAACAATTTTAAATGAAAACGCTTTAGAGATGAAGAAAATTAACAAAAAAGTCGCTAATGATTAGCATTTTTTAAACCATGATATTAGCTGAGTTCAACATTTTTCTTATGATCAATGATTTTTATTTTGTTGACGTGTAGCTCGTAAAATTTTTGTAATAAATAATTAAAAATTCACTTTCATGATATAACTATATTAATTAATTTATAGATGGTTGGAATCATTTATGTTTCAAATCTACCTAGTTTAATAACACCAAAAGAAGTTCGAACTTTGTTTGAAAAGTCAGGAAAAATCACTAGATTGTATTTGAAATCTCGGAATGAGTCCGAAACTGCGAACAAATCAAGCTCAGTGAAGAAGTTAGCAAAAAAAAAAAAAAATTTTGATGAGGGCTGGATTGAGTACGAAAACAAGCGAGATGCGAAGAAAGCAGCGTGTTTATTTAATCAACAAATGTTGAGTTCTAAAAGTAAGTCGCAAAAAAATGAAGTTTTAATCCATGTTACATATTTAAAGGGTGTCGAGTGGAAGGATATAAAGAACTATGGCTATCTTAAAGCTCATTACCAACGTGCAAGAATTGCCAGTGAAAAATCGCTTAGAGACATCGAACTTAATAAATATCTCGAGGACAGATATGAACACAAGAAACAGATTCAGAATAATGCGGTTAAATAATTAAGTAATAATGTGATTTTTCTTTTTTTCGAAAAAAAAAATAAGTGCCTGTGAATAATGCTTAAAATTGATGGTTAAGGTAGAAAAAAAAAATCACACGTTTATAGGATTCTATGAAACTCTTAGAAACTTAAACGTTAGTCCATATGCTGCGTTTTTTAATTTTCAAAAACAAGATGGACTACGTGTACACTCCCTTAAACCTTTGCACGACTCCAGTCTAGCAGCTGACGATACTTACGAATCGTATTTTCACGCTAACCTTGAATTTCAATTAAAAGAAGTCAAAGAAGAGTGCTTTAAGCAGTTTTACTTGGCCGTGTCTCCATTATGTACCAACATTGTGGGGATTTTGTACTATTCCAAAGAAATTTACGCTAAAATTATCTCGTGTATAATTGATGCTAGAACGTTTCCGTGTTTTTTGTTCGGTTTGATTATAGCTTTGGTGCGAGATTTAAACAAGAACATCAATTTGGAGTTTTTGTGCGACGTTATTAAACTTGCGTTTTATTTCTTATCTACGCTTTCGAATTCAGCGCTAATAGTAGAGCTATTAGAATTTTTAAGCTACCTTTTGTTTGTTTTTAGCGACTATCACCGAGATTTTGACAATATTTACGTCGAAACTTATGTTCAGTTTTTTCTGCATTCCAAAAAACTGTATGTTCGAGAATTTTCTGCTCAATCGCTTGGATACGCTTTACGAAAAACTGCGAACGATAAAATCTTGTTTAGCAAAAACGTAAAAAAAATAATTAACACTGTCATTTCAGACGATTTAGCTCATAGCGTTTTCGCAAACTTGGTGTTCGGGTTAGAGTTAGATACGAGTGCAACCTTAAATGAAACACATGAAATTGATGATGAATGTTTTGAAAGCAGTTTTAATTCGACTGATACCAACTCAGCAGATGATGAGTTTGCCTACCACAATATGAATTTGAAAAAAATTATGGATGTTATTACTGCATCTAGAGAATGGAGTCTGAACAAAGAAAAATTTCACGACTATGCTTACATTTTTCTTTCTTGTTCATTCAACTCAAAAACTAGTTTCGATGCTAATATAGTGTTCACTATACTTGATTTTTTCTCTCAGTTTTTTGAAAACTATTCGTCTGACAAACCTGATCAGTATTACATCTTCTGTTCAATTTTTTATTACTACACTGTACTTATGAGAAATCAGCTAAAGGAATGTTTAGAAGGTAATTTGGAAAAATTTCTAGACTCAATATGTAAATCTAACTTACCGTTAAGTTTTAAACGTTTGATCCATTATTTATTGTTAATCGCTGAATGTGATTGGAAGTCAGAAAAAAATGCTCTTTTATTTAACTACTACAAAGAATCTAAATATAAGGAATCCATATATTACTGCTTGGCAGTTCTAATAATTAACGACACAATGCTACCGATTGAAAATCGAATTTTGCTTTTGAAACGTTCGTTTCAACTGTTGCCTCTCGATCAATTTGTACACATCTATAATTCTTTGAACGAAAATTTTTTTTCTGACGCGACCTACGTTCCTGATTCAGCGCTATTCTGTTTAAGTTTTTTCAGCGATTTGCTTCTACCTTCCTATGTTGTCAAAGCACAGAAGAAATATGTTACTCAAATTGATATATTTTTTTATCTAAGTGAGAATGTATTTAATCGTTACGAATGCCAGCTTGACGAAACAAGTTTGACCAAAACTTTACAGTTTTTAACTTCGCTCTTGGAAAATAACTTTACTGACATGAAGGAAGTTTCGAAAAAAACCTTAGCACTTATAGAATCTTGTTTGTTTTATACGGTAGGTGACAGAAACAGCCTCAAGTTGAATAATTCACTGAGTTCTAACGCGATACTCCAGCAACTGTCTTGTTTCCGTAATGAGGGTTCAAAAAAGTCTTTGCTTTTCTTGACAGATATCTTGCGCGATAAAAAAAACTTCTCCCATTTGAATGAAGTTTTATTCCATTGGAGAAATTTAATGAAAGGCGTTGACCTGAGCTTTCACGACTTCGCATCACTGGTTAATGATCATTTGTGTATCAACAACAAGTTGACTTGTTGTCCGTATTTCAATGCTGTTAAAACTGCAGCGTTCAATTATCTAGACTTAGACTTCCGGTTTGTTCTGACTTCTGTTTGCGTTTTTTCAGTTTTTTCGAAATTCATAGAAAACTCGAAACTATCAAATCTCGAACTTACAATAGGCAATGATACGTTAAATAATTTAATTGAAAATCTAATTTCGTGCGTAAGTTTTCCTAATTTAGCTGTTTCCTACTCTGCTCAAAATTTACTTGCAAAACTTTTAGAGTCTCTGGTTCAAAAGGTTCGCACATTCGCCAGCAGCCACAGCGAAAACACGAAGCTACAAACCCAAAGTACGCTCCAAAATTCGTTGTCAGCTTTGTTAAAAAATCAAATGGAGCTCGTAAGCTTACCAAATGCTTTAGATTCTGCTAGAACAAAAAGTGATTTAATTGACAAATGCATAAAATGTTATGATTCGATTAAAAGTTTCGATTACAACAAATCTTCTGACGCGTCTCTGGAGTTCAAAAACAAATTCACTTACTATGTATATTCTATGATGTTTAACGCTTTTTGGTTTCAAAGCTATTATTCATTTTCTCCGGTGATAAACCAGTTAATTGCCACAGCTGTTCGATTAAACGTCAACATTAAAGATCTTCACTCAAACTTGTTTTTTTTGCAATTGTATTGTTTAAAAAAAATCGTTTCTACATTTTCTAATACCAAAGTATCAAATCATAATTTGGTTGACGAATTAAATTTAAGCTTTGAAAGATCTTATGATGAACAAGAACCGTACACAACGCTTTTAAATTATTATCTCAAGTTCAATGTGCAACAAGTTAAGATTTTAGCAAATAGATTGCCTGATGTATCTATCATTAACTTCAGTACTGCAAACATCGTGATAAATCGAATCCGATACCTGGAATTCATGATTAACTTTGTTAGACAAATTGTTTCTAGCTTTAAAAATGAGATGAATTACGAGTATCAACGTTCTGAAGCGACGTTTGCAGATCTACAACTAATTTTGGCAACTGAGCTGATCAGTTTATTACTTAAAAAAATCAGTGTTGTTCATTCTAAAAAAATTATTTCACTTGTTTTTACAACCGAACAATTAAATGACTTATACGATAATATTGCTACCGAGTCTAAGCAAAGTATTATCAATTCACTTCTTGAAATTGTAAATGAGCTTATGCCACTTTCTAAAAATTCAATGCTTGCAACCAAAAAAAAATCTGCCGATGATGTAAACATTTATCAAGTTGTTTATGATTTGGTGTTGAATCACCTTTTACTTTTGGACAATAAAAAGTGCCATATTCTTTGTTTAAAATTTATCAAACAAAACAGCACTGCAATTTTCGGTCGCCGAGTTGTTACCGCGGACTTATACGAAAAGTTAGAACTGTGTATTAACTCAAAGCACGGGTTTTTAAAGGCTATACAAACTGAACTAGGATCAATGTCTTTCGCGCTAGGCGACGACGTTAACAAAGAAATTTTAATGTATTTGATTTTTACCAACGTCACCAGAAGTAGATCTAAAAAGTCACGTTGCTTCCTAAGTACTTTGTTTACGAGGTTTGATATTGTTTGGAATAAAGAAGCTTTGAAAATGATTAGCCTGATAATGAATAAACTGTTGCTCGAAACTTCATACGATTTAAATATTTCTTATGTATCGAAAGCAACTCATTTTATTAATCAATGTATTTCTAACGTAAAATCTCAGATGACTTACAAATCTATCTTTGAATCCGCACCTGTTCACGATATAATGATTCATGAAAAACTAGCTTTACTGTACAAAATAAGCAAAGGGAATGTTTCCATTCGAGAAATTATTAAATTTCCTTTTGAACTGTTCAAAACATTGGAATTGGTTTTAGAAATGTTTACTTTACTATATTCTAAAAGCTTTGTTGACGATTCTTTTTGTTATCTATTTTTTAATCTTTTAGTGGTTTCATTGTTTGAGCTTTTCAGCACGCTATCACGCAAGATCAGTAGTTTAAAACAAACCGACAATGAGTTCTCAGATTTTATTGATGAGAATACTGCTTTTTTTGCATGTTTAACGAAAAGCACAAAAACAGTCTTGAAGTCATGTTTGAACTACACTACCCGTTGCATTATTCAATGCAATCATTTTGAAGAAATGCAAAAACTGTGCACACCATTTATTTATGAAATGATTGATTTAATTAGTGAGGAGATTAATGGTTATTGTGTGAACTTCCACTGTTTACCGTCATATCAAACTACAAAATTTTTATACTTTTTCTTTACCAATGAACAAGCATGTTGGTGTTATTCTCTGTATTCAGAAGTCATCGCAAAAATTTTTTCTGCGGTTGATGTGTCGACTTTTCAACTGCCAAAGAATATTTCGACAAATTCATTGGCAAACTTCAACGGAGTATTTGACTTAATAACCGTCGTGAACATTCTGATAAAAAATATTTTACGCAGCAACAACGTCAGGCTTTTTGAGGTTATGACTAAAGAAATTTCTAGAGGTAAGAAAGAAATAGTTACAAAAATTTCAAAAAAAGAACTAGATGAAGCAGACTATGTTTCCAGTGACGATGAAGACGAACTCAGTGCAGAGGACAACCCAGAAGTTTTGACTAAATCACAATCAATCATGTTTAGTTGTAACCAACAATTGTGGGACTGCTTAATTTTAAATTATTCTTGCGTTATTAACTTGCTAACATTCGCTACTAAAGTTTCTTCAGCTCTTTTGTTAAACCATGAAATGTTGGTTTTTCGAAAAATGAAACATTCTATTGAGGTTATCATTAACACGATTCGTTATTCCAAAGTGAGCAACGCTGCTTCTTTGATTAACAAAGACAATATGGATAAATTACTCAAGATTCTTGTTTTTTCTTTACCACATTACAACGAGTTCGTTGAGTCTAATGTGCAGATTATTAGTCTGAAAAAATTTAAGAATAAAGAATATTTTTACATTGTACTGTTGACTACGATTACGTCTCTGCTTGAGTCTGTTTTTAATGTAGTAAGCTTTTCTGTTAGCGCTGAAAAATCTTTATTGGCACTTGATAATTTTGAGTTTTATTCACAGCTGTTTAAATACTTTATTTTCATTTACAAGATGACTACATTGGACACCATTGAAATAAATAGATTACTGTTTAAACTTATCATACTAATTTCCATAGGGTACAATATATCTGAAATTGAAAACTTATCGCAATTTTGGAACGAAGCAACTAATATTGGAAGTATTGTTAAATATATCAACTCTTCAGAAGATGCTTACGCTGTTCAATTTTTTTCCATACTCAGCATCAAGGTTGTTAAAAAATTAAACGAAAACTCGCTTAAAAAGGCTCAAGAAGTTTTTTTGACTCTGATTTTTTCTTATTTACTTGTGCATGCCGGCGGCTCGACCAGTCTAGAAGACCTAAAAATAAATATTATCAGCTATTTATTGAACCACGGACTTATTTTTTCGATAACTACTAAAAATAACGATAAGTACCACATTCAGAAGTTAGTTTCTTCTTCTGCCCGAAACACTTGGTTTTTCGATTATGCTCCGGTATTACTGGAAACTATTTCTAAAATCCAATCAGACAGCAACACTAATATAAGTCTCTTACTTTGTTTACAAAGATTTTGGAGTTATTTCTTCTCTTCATTGGCCTCTTCAATTACTGAAAGTAAGCTTGACGATGAAAATCAGGTTTCAGCTTCAGCTGGATTTATCTACTCATATTTGCGTTTTTTGAAAAACGTTCAGGTGGAGTCACGCAACGCAGATGCTTGGGTTACTTCTCGAAAGGTTTACGAATTTTATATTATGGTGGTCCAAATGGTGATTAAATATTTACAACCTTGCGCAAACTCGATAAGTTGTTCGATGAACGAATCTGAATGTATAGATCTTTACTTCGACATATCAGCATCATTCAGTGAAATGGTTTGTAACGATCCGGACGTCAGCTGTAAAAGCTTAGATGTTTTTTTTTCAAAACTAATTTCAATTCAAAGCGTCGAAAGACAAGATGCACTTCAACTATTGTTCAAGATGAAGGATAATTTGTCCATGCATACTATCGAGACTTTTCTCTATCCGGTAGCTTTGACTAACTTAATTCAGAAAAAATGCTACGACCAACAATCCTACCATGGAGAACTTGCTCTAGCAGCGCAGAGATTGTTATATTTCTGTTTCACGAAGATTTACGACAAATCTTTTTTAAATACTTTGATTTTGGTACACAAAGACATCCGTGACGAAACTTTGGCTAAAAACCACAGAGAGTCGCTTTTGAGGTTTTTCATCGGGCTTCCATCCGTAATCAATACTCAGCTAGATCAAGAGGTTAAGTCTACAAAGATACACACAAATAACCTGTTCCAAGTCGTTCTTCCAATTTTGCGTTACATCGCTTTTCCAACGCTTTTTGCAAAACACCGCGTAGCTGGGAAAAGATATGTACAACGCGATAAATCTATGGTGAAGACAGGCGAAAAGTTAGCAATAAACTCGCTTGCGGTGGGCGCTCTACTGAAAAGTATTCAGTATTTAGAGGAAATTCACAAGCGGAAAGAACTTGTGATGTTGATTGGCGCAATAATCAAATGTTTAGTATGCACTGATGTAAAAATTCGGGAAGCTGCGCGTAAATCGTTGCGTTATTATGTTGAAAATCTTCCGTTCAGTGACACTTTGTTTTTATTTTCGAAGTTGAAGCAAAAAATGCAGAAGGGTTTAGCTCGAGTCTCTTATAATGTAACTGTTTCTGCTTTGCTGCAAGTAATCTTGCCGATTGAAAAAGCGCGGAAAAACGAGCATCGACAACTCAAGTCTGAAGATGAGAAATTAGTGCCGTCTTTCTTGCCTATCGGACTGGAAATTTGTGAAGAAGAAATGCACAGAATTTTTTTGAACGAGTCAAATTACGCCGTTGTGGTGGGAAAAAATACGAAGAAAAGTATGGATCCAACCAAGAAGGCTTTGGCTAAGGAATATTACAAATTAGAAGCTCACAACATTATTGCCTGCTTGGTTGCGTACCTTGACTTAAGCTACATATCGACCAGAATCATAAATTTCTTGCTAGGCATGTTGTCTGGAAAATCGTTTTACTTTAAAGATACTTTTACAGGATTAACTATACCATTTCTAACGCGGATTTCGGACTTGATTAAAAATGTTCTGCTGATGGCACTCAACAGAAGTGATAGGTCTCCTGAAAAGTACATTTCTTTTTTCATTGAACAAATGAAGGAAACTTTGAAAATGCATTTAGAAATTGCTTTACGCCAAGAAAATTACAAAAATTTCAAAACGTTTATGCAAGTATTTGGTATCAAGATCGACTCTACGCCGATTTCTAAAAAAAATAACAAACTAACTTACGAGGAAAAAAAGTCTTTGGTTTACACGTTGCAACCTTGTGTCGCCTCAGGCGAGCGTCTGGAAAATCATTTCGTGCAAAAAAAGTCTACTTATGACAAGTCGATTCAAGCAAAACTTCTTGCTCAATATTTGATTGACTTTTTGCTAACTTTTATCAGGTCAAACGTCGTTAGTAATCCTGACTACCAGCAGAGATTGCTCGAACTTCCGAATTTAAACGAGCTGTATGTAATATTGTTTGATATTTTATCATCAGAGCTTTATACGCTTAAATCTGGCTGCGCTTCCATTATTTACTACTTAATCGAGACAAAAATGAAGACCCTGACCAAATTATCTACTGATAGCTTCGCTCAAGATTCTCTGTTATCGCTGGAAAAGATAAAACTCTTGCTCCAATACGTTTCGGATTCTTTCTCGAGACTTCCTACCGTTTTGAACGAAAGTTCCGCAACTGTTGTCACGGTCAACAATAAACTGGTTCTGCGGCTCATAGTTCTTTTTTCTTGCAAAAAATACAAAGATGTTTATGGAAGTTTATATGTACTGCTGAGCGAGTTAAACTTTATCAAAAGCCTATTAACAACTCTTAGCTTATTTTTAACGAACCAAAAAGTTTTCTCAAACAAAATCCTACAGGCGATTTCGAGCTCTCTAGAGATATTTAATTACATCATTTCTCAACAGCCAATCAATTACAAAGTAGCCTTGTTTGAAAATAAAAACGTTGCGTCGTCTGAAGATAAAACTGTAGCCGTTAAAAAGTCTCCATTTTCCGAAGATAGCGTAAAAATGATTCATAATATCTCAAATAATACGCTTAAATTACTCGTAGCCAATGCACATAGCCAACTTTCGTATAAAGATAACTTCATTGAAAATAAAATACTTCGCATAGCTAAAGTAACTCTCGCTAATTATCTTTTGAGGTTTCCTTTGAGCAGAAAGAGGATTCTAGACTTTTTTAATAATATTCTAGTTCAACTTAACTCCACCGATGAACGCGTTCATTTTATCGCTTTGACAATACTGATGAACATTTTTTTAAACATTCCTGCTTCTTTCCTTTTGGGTCCAGTTGTATTGCCGTCGCTTGTTTTGGTTGCTTCGCTTCTCGACAAATTGGCACGGGAAAAAGAGTTAAATTTTGAAGCAAACAATTCGATCGAGCATGTTTACTACGTCTATTTGTTCAAGATATTAACCAAACTCTCTAGTACGTTGGACACTTATGATTTAGTGATTAAATGTGCTCAAGCCATATCAAAAAACATTTACGGCTTGATTTTGCTCTGTCTAATTACTATGAAAGTATCGATCGAGAACAAAATTTACAACACTCACTACGAGTTGCAAAATAAAATGTTTAGTATCTTCTTAAACTTTGGAGACCTCTCGCCCAGTTCTTCTAAGCTCTATGCTAAACAAGAGAGTAAATATCAGTCAGAACATATGATTTATGCGTATTCAGCTGATAAAACCGATCTCGTACTGTGGAACACAAACAAAAACAACGATAGTAGAGATTTATTACTTTTACATGACTACTATTATCATTATAATATACTAAGCGCTCTAGCGGATTATTTATTATTTGCATTATCGCACGAATCAACAGATCTCATTAGTTATTATTGCAAAAATAATACTAAGTTCTTATTGATGATTGAAAAGCTCACAATTCTCGTAGTTGAGTCAGCTCTCTCAGCTGACCCTGTTCCTCTCCCAATGAGCCTGCTTTTCAAATTTCTTGTTGGCATAATAAAAAACAAATTGGATGCAGATCACGACAGAAACGCTGTAATAAATTCCACATATAGTATTTTAATGCAAATTAACAAGCTTGGCAGTTCCATTATCGAAGATGTCTTAAACAAAGCTATCAATAATTTTAAAGTCGCAGAGCCAGATAACTTGATCTTTTTGTATCCTAACGGTTTAGGCTCGTTGATAGTTGCTGCTAATCATTTAGAATAATTTCTTATTTTTCAACATATGATATAACAAAGTTTGTGATATTTAATTTTTGCTTGTTAAAATTTAATGCCATTTATGACATTTTGGAAGTAATCGTATAAACTAGTTGTTATTGCATTTAGACTTCCATTTATCTGTTTACTCATGTATTTTAACGCTTCTTTATGCGACTGAGACTGTTGCAATCTAGTATTTAGTTTTTTTATGGTGGAGGCTTTAATACTATTTAATTCAAGGTCTGAAAATTTCTTGACTATGTCGACTATAACTTCCGGATTTTCTCGTAAAATAGAATAACCTTCGTTCATTAATATTCTAAATAATATTTCACCAGCCTTTGTATTACCGTTGTTTGTATTGATAGAGTTGAAATTTACTTCGTAAATATGCTTATTGTTTAACAGCTCGTCAAAAACGCTTTTTAGATTTTCGACCGAAAAACCCGTCGTCTCTTCTAAGTAAGAATTGTCATATTCATTGGTCAAGTTAATAACACCGAGGCCAAACATTTCAGTTTGTAAAAAGCCGTCAAATTCAAGCATCTTAGACGCTACAATATGATTTATCTGATTATCGAGATCGAGACTAAATTTATTTTCTCGACTACGCGAAATGAGATCAAGACTATAGCTTTTCGAGCTTCGCGTTAATTCATCTTCTGTATCTTGCTGAGATATATACATTAGTTTGTCGTAAATTTTTTTTTTGGGCGCCAAGTCTAAAAAGTTGCAGTATTTTTTTATTAAATGATCGAAATTAGCTTTGACGCTATATCCAGTCAAAATTAAAACGTTGTTTATTTTGGATTTTAAGCAATAAACTCGACCTTTTACCACTGCAAGCATTTCATTTGTTAATTTGAACGCAGCCCGTTCAAACCCAAAATCATTACCTGGAGACGAATCCAAAATAAAACCAAAGTCAATGTGTGCTATGCTTCCGACATCTTTGATCATTATATTTGCATTATGTCTGTCTTTAATTTTTAGTATAAAGGAAATTAACGACGCTCCTACTAGACTTGTTAAGAATTTCCACTGCAATCTCTGTAACTTCTGAAAATCAAATTTGCTCAATACGGTAAAGTAAGCATTGATTGTTGAATAGCCTTCTTCAGCTATTTCATGTCTACTTTTGCATGATTCTAAAACTTCTATTATTCCTCCCTCATATATTAATAAATTGTCTGTTTTGCTGTCATGGTCTTTTTTGTGTCTACAACATACGGCACAAGAAAGCACGTCGTATGTTAGCAGCTGAACTGGAAAACTGAATTTTGTGAAAAGTCGATTAATTTGTTTTGAGACTTGGCAAACCAGATCATCATTACGAATTTCGTCTTTTGACTTCACAATGAAAGCTTTACTTGAGTTATCTTCATAAATAAACTTAATTAAATAAGGAGCCTTAGCCGCGCTTTTCATGGGTTTCAAAGATTCAATATCTATTGCTCGTATTAATTTGTTGGTAAAAAAGAAATCAACCACCTGATTGTTAGTACAATGTTTATCTAATGACGCTTTCATGATTAACTCTTGAAGGATTGTTTTTCGTTCGCAAACTGGCACGAAACTTAACTTGTATGAAACTTCAACCAAGCCGATATAAAACTGAATTGAGGTTTCCAATGTATTATATTTAGATAACATTTCGTCAAGTGATAATAATTTAAGCAGTAGATTTTTGATTTCAACATTGGAAAGATCAATGTGTTTTGTTCTATTGCCACAAACTGGCTTACATAACACCTTTTGCGATGTTATGCAATTGGTGGGGTTTTGTTTGTACACTTCAATAACACATAATATGGTACTTAAAACTCTGTTGTATTTACTTGTTAAATGCCAAATCCAATTAAGTCTTAAGTGCGGCGACCAAACAAATTTGTAAAATACTTTACATATTCGTTGATCGTCATGTTTCATTGAAAGTTCAATTAACCACGGTATCTGCAATTTTAAGGCTTGTTGAAAACTGTCAGCTTTATGAACTGTTTTAGGGTCCTGGAGAAGTAAAAATATCACGCTCAGTACTCTTTTTATAAAAATCAAATACTCATCATAAGTTAAATTAAGTATATTCATCGAAGTTATTATGTCAATTGTAATGGGCAATTTATTAATTAATTTTGTGTAATCTTGCTTCAACTTTATACTTTTCGTCTGTTTTGGACTTTTTGCTTGGCTAGAAGACTTATCAGCATTGTCTTTAGCATTATTTTTGACGTTTCTTAGAAAACGTAATACGTGGCTAATGTATAAATTGAAATATACATTTTGACTAAAATTGATAGGAAAACCTACTACGTCTTGAAAGATTGATTCAAAAAGGTAGAAGTTTGAATCATTTATAATTTGTTGAATTAATTTATTTGGCTTTAAGATATTTGATCTTTTGGGAATGATTAAGGCAAGTAAATTATTTATTTCACTTTTGAGTTGGTTGAGTAGAAAATATTCAACTTCTTCATGCTTTGAACTGCAACACTCACTATGCAACAATTTACTGCTTATTCTGGTTTTGCTCTTTGTACTAATGTTTACGTTTTGCGAATTTGGCCCTCGTTTTTCCAATCTAGTAAACAAAGCCATGTATAACTTTTCAATTTCTAAGTCTTGAATAGCCAGTAAAAATCGGCTGTATTCTAAAAAAAAATTCTTTTTACATTTCTCAAAGGTCGTTTTAATTATATCAAATAAATCTTTGAGCAAGTTCAACTGTGACATTAACATTCTTAAACGCACTACTGAACACAAAGAAGTTATTTCAATGTTTTCTAAATGACTGTATCTGACTTGAAATACCTGAATTAATAAATTTAAAACAAGATTTTTCAAGCTAAGTTGTATTGAGGAGCAGAAAGCATCGTCAAACATGGTTATTTTTTCAAATCCTATGCGCGGATTTTTCACAGTAATATGTTTATTTTGTTCAATAATGTAGTTGCTTTTGCTAATAAAATTTTTTAGTTGAGGGATGTTCAAACGGTTATAGCCCAGATCAGCGCTTAGTGATTCTATATAAGCAGATACATTCAAGATTTTTTTGTATTGTTGGTTTGTGCCATTGCTTTTTTGATGAGCCAAAAATGAGGTTGTCGCAATAATATTTTTTAAAGTGCAAATGACTTTTAATATGTTACAGTATATCGAAACGATTGATTTCAAATATTCTATTTTATTGTTGTCAGTACAAGTTGCTACAGTTAAGATAAATGTAACATTAGTGTTCTGATCCGTTCGTCCTGATACAATGTCGAGAAAGTAATGATAAATTTTGATCAGCTCTCTTGTTAAATTAACTGTATGGTCTGATAAATTTATAAAGTCAAAGAAGTTTAAAATAACTCGAAACAAACTATCGAGTATTATTAATTCTTCGGCATTTGTTTCGTATAAACATGAAAGCCTCGTTTCGTTTGTCTCGTTTTTTATGTAATCATATAAATAAGCTTCGGGTAAAATGGTTGATTTTAATTCAGTAGCTTTTGATAAAACTAGATGTGCGGGATAAAAACTTAACGCTCTTCGAAGGTAAAACTGATGTTTTGCATTTAAAATGATTATCAAGTCAAGAATGAACGCTTCATAGGTGAATAATGCTTTACTTTTTGGTTCAAACATCATAAAGTTTGTTTTTTCTTGAGTGGAATAAAAGTTAAACAAATAGTCTAGAAGGATTTGTAAAATTTTGATCACAACATTTGCGGTATCTAGCTTGAGTAAAGAATTAATCCATTCTTCTCGATAAATATCTAGTAAAGATATAATTAACAGAAATTTCAAAACGTCTATATTGTCTGAATACTGTTTTTTTAATAAGTTACAGACGAAACATAATATATCATATAATTTTCTATTACTGTCATGCAAAATTTTTTTGATAAAATCTTCGTCTGTGAGTAAACTGAGTGCTGAATTGATATTGCTAAAAGAATTGAAATCAAATTTTTTTATGTACTCGTGGTATTTCAAATAACAGCTAGAAACGAATACAAAAGATAAATTGAAATTTAAAAGAACAGATTGTATGATTTTTACCGAAAATAAATCATTTGTTAATAGTTCTTCCAACAAATTTTTGTTACACGTGAGATTGCTTACTTTTTGAACAATGGTCAAAATAAGAATTTCAATTTTATTTTTAATGTCGACTAAAGTAAATGACTGTTCAGTGAAGTTAAGAAGAATATTATCTTTGAAATATCTTTTGAATTCACGATTAAGTTCATTATGGGTTGTTTTTTCGTTTAAAGTGTTTTTCCATGTAATTAAATTATCGATTTCTCTGCTCAAATAGTTATCTGGGAACTTGGATTGATACTCAGCAATGAGCATCATTGTAATTGGCAGATTGTAATTTAGGTTACGGTACAAAAAGAGAAGATTGTTGTTGAGTTTAAACGTATGACGCCACACGGCTATCGTGATAACTAATGTGCTCATCAATTGAGAATAAGATACATTGATGTTTGATTTGTTTAAATTGTCTTGTTGGGTAAGATCTAGTATTATTGTGTTTAATTTCTTTTTATAATCAAAAGAGTTTGCATTAAGGACATCCTTCATGGCTGAGTGACTAGTCAACAAACTTCGAGTGTATACTGTGTGATGTCTTAGACAGTAGTCTTGCAAATTTAAATGCACGTTCAGATTTGAAAATGATGCTAATTTTTCAATAATTTTGTTAGATACCACAATTAAGTTATTTATTAGTACGTTGTATTTGGAATGCTTGTAAAATCCTTGCAGTCGTTTTCCGCACGGCAGCAACTTTGGCAAGGAGAGGCTCGTAATTAATAATATAGCTCGACTAAACAACAATTCGAGTAACGGTGGAATTGATAAATAATTATATTTGTAATGATTTGTACGCATTTGATGGGCACAAGTACGCTCTTGTTTTATATCAGTATCGTTAAATTTTTCTTTTTTTGAACTTAGGCGTGATTTTTGCTTGGTCATATTTCGTAAATAATAAGCTTGTCTGTTTGATATGTCATTATAGTAATCGTCATAATCGTTGCATTGACGTGATGTGATATTACACGGGATGTATAGTTCGGAATGATATGGAAAAGTTTCTTTTTTGGGCTGGTAACCGTGTAAAAAGCTAAAATTATTTTCTTTTTCTTTAGCATTGACCAATGAAAAATCTGTTACTTCTTCCGATATGTCACTTTTTTTCGACGGCAAACTATTCGTTAAGTAGCAATAACTACTAAAAATACTTGTTAAATCAATTTTTTCAATCAACTGAGTTAGCCATTTTATATTTAAATATTCTAACAAACTAATTCTAAGTTTTCTCTTGATCGTTCTATTAGCACAACTAAATAATATGTCAAACAAATTATTTAATATAATTAATTTACATTTCAAACACTGTATTTCGCCTAATCTATGACTTGCAAATATTGAATATACCGTTAGTAGCACACGCAGTTTTTTTATTACGTCCTCATTGTAACTGGTTTTTACATTTTTAGGTGATTTAAACTTATTTAAAAACTTAACAGATTTGTTCAATATTGTTGTAGCATCTGATGAATGTCTTTTATTACAAGCTTTAATTAAATAATCCAATGGTTCGACAAAGTTTAGATGCAAAACTGAATTATAAATCAAAAATAAATTTTCATCTACAACAATTTTATCAGTTTTCAATGACTTGAAATTTGTATTTATGTGATCGATATTTTCCGGGTTGTTTTTCGAGAATAAACAGTTTGAATTATTATTGTAAATTATATCTAGAAGTGGTTTGAAAACGTAGTAATTATTGATAATAGTTAGGATAGACGGTCCGTCTTTTTTTCTTGCTTTAAATATGACACTTAATAATTCATTGCGAAAACTATTGTCAACTTCAATTGGCATTTAAAAAACTCCAAGTTGAAATTGGAAATTCAAACCGACTGATTCAATTATTTATTGTTAAATATCAAATATGACCTTTAATAAGTACGTGCTTAATTGATCAAAATTAATAAATATTTATTATTAAATAGCTGGATTGTATTTAAGCTTTCAATGCTATATTTATTCAAAAGTCTAGTAATTATTAGTTTAATATTTTATCGGAAAAATCAGATTAAACTTTCGTTTTGCTGTTTAGCCAGTTACAAAGTTAGTGTTCCGGATTTTGGACCTCTTGTACTGTATTTAGATCAATCAATTAATGAAGAAAATAATGACGAAAAAAACGAACACGGCCAAGTCAACCAAAATAATTTGAAGGAAAATTTGGATAAATTTATTCAAGAAAAGAAGCAACACGAACAAAATTTGCTTTATAAAAATATAGAAAACTATATAACGAAAAATTGTTTTGTAATTCTAAACAATGCAGAAAAATCCTGTGTTACGTGTTCATCAGATATTTTTTCTGTGTTAATTCCTTATATAAATAACAACTATTTGATTGAAGGCTTAAAGATCAAGAAATATTATAAACATTTAATATTATGTAATACTTTTGATATTACATACCCAGAGGTTCATTATTACTTGCTGTCTTCTTCGTCAAGAAACTATATCAAAAAATATAAAGATACCAAAAACTCAATGTGGCCTGATGATCTAGATATGAACGTACCGACTAATAAATCCAGCGCTTCAGTATCATTACCTTCTGCAAAAAAATCGAAAGAAAAAGTAGCAGAGCTAATTAAAAAAGTCAGCGAGAAATCTACTTTAAATTTAGTTCCACTATTATATGCTAATATAGTAAAAGCAATAAGTACGTATTTTTATTCTAAAGCGTGTCAACGCGATTACAAACCCAATTGCCCGTTGAAATACAGTGAAAAAAAAATCAACAATAAAATATATTGTATTGCGAATTTTGATTATAATGGATTGTGTCAAAAACTGGATTTCACCGAATACAAAAACAGAGAAGACCCAAACACCATAGCTAAGTTGAAAAAACTTTCAGTGAATTGTCAATTCGAATTTCCTTGTGTTACTCATGTTGATTATGATTATAAAGCATGTCCTATTAACTATAGACCATTTACCGATAAATCTACAAAAAAAAATATTGCTTACTGTATTAGACTAGGTGACAATGGTAAGTGTAGTCCAATAATAAAAAAATTCGACAATCTACTCGAAGCTGCGTCTTGGGCTGCCAGATGTGACGAAAGCTTTCCAATTATACAAGTTCAAAGTGAAACACAAAATTTGAGTAGATCTGGCGATAGGTGGCAAATGCAAAAAATTGATTCTGAAACTAAAATAAAATTATTAAATGAAAAAAAAAATTTTGATATCAGTAAAAAGTTGAAAAATAGTCAAGTTATTCTAGAAAAATACGAAGGCCCGATCAATTCTTTGTCCGGTTTAGCTCAAAAAAAAATAGTTTCAGAGTCTTTTGAGAAAAACCAACATTAATTTTTTCTCGAAAAAAAATTGATGAATTTCAAGGTTAAATTAGCCGATTTGAATGATTTTATACGTCAGGAAAACAACTGTGTTATTACAGCAAATAGTTTAATTAAAAACTTTACGGATGACGGCAAAAAATCGGTAATTTCGACTAGAGATTGTTTAGCTTGTACGTCTTGCATCTCTGACGCCGAATCTGCATTATTAGAATCATCCAGTTTAGACACATTTGAGAGCATTTTACAAGATAGGCTACAAAAAAATGATTTTCAAAATAACGTAGTTATAAGCCTTAGTTCGATTTCGGAGTCATATCTATGCACATATTATAAACTTGAAAGAGTCGAGCTCTATGCTTGGCTTAACGATAATTTGCACATTAAAGGAGTCGATTTTGTTTGTGACCAGGACCTTGCTCTTCATATTAAAAATACGTTGTCTAGCTTGAAACCTAACAAAATAAACATACAATGCCCGGTTACATTACTCATGAGTGAAAAATCGGCCCAAGATAGTATAGTATCGCAGATTTCAACAGTGCCTTCAGTTGAAGTGCTTCAAGCCATGTTAATTAAAACGTATGCGCATTCAATACTCAAAAAAAGATATAATTTTGCTGCAAACCTGGTGGCTTCGTCTTTTTTGCTTAGACGTGTTTTTCCAACGACTATATCAATTCATGTATGTGAATGTTACGATAAAAAGATCGAGCTTTTTCGACGAGAATATAAAAATGAAAAACAAGAAAAGTTAATAGATATCATAATTAGTGCGGATGAACTATTCACTTTTTTGAATCGGTGCAATTTAACCACAGATTATTATCAGCGCCAAAAAAAGATTTCAACGCAAGAAATCTTGTTTACTCAAGCCGTTTTAAAAATGAACAATATTAATTATGTGTTTCAACCCTTTAACAAAGCGTGTTATAACTATTTGTTTTATTTCAAACAGCAACAGCAAGAAAAAAACATCAATAAAAACGATGCGACTAAATTTGTTTCCGGGTATTCAGAAATAAATAAATTAATTCAAACGGGCTCACTCAACGGTGAGATAAACAATGAGCTTTTCATTTGTGACTCAGGATGTATAAACGGAGCGGGGTTAGCAAAATTGTACAAAGCGATTAATAATATTTCAAAAATCGAGCAAAAACTATTTTTTAGCCCTCACACTATGCCAACTGGTGGAACAGAAAAAATTCACATGAGCTTAACGAATTTTTGTGCAAAACATGGTTTTAGTTTTTGTGTGAGACCATCAATAATAACAACTTCAATTGACGAATGGTAGCTTTTTTTTTAATCGATTTTGCTTACACATCACACCACCTTTTTAACACACAATAAAAATTATATAAAAATGAGATTAGGATCACTTGTTGTAATTGGATTAATTAGCTATACGCAAGCCAACGTAGTAGGTCAGGCCCATGGTAACCTGAGGAATCTTGAGTTGGCGGAATCTAACGACCCGAGTACGAAGATTTCTAAGACACAACCTGCGACTGTTAGCACTTCTTACGACGTGCAATCAGATTCTAATTCTTCAACGCAGTCAAACACTACGGAGGCACCAATTAGCAACAAAATGTCTAGACCAACCTTAGTTGCTCTTCTTTTTTCTGAAATAATAAAGGACATCGATGAATCTACTCTTAGCGACAAAGTAGAAAAGACTCAGGCTGATTCGAATCCTGCGAATTCTCTTCAAACTCTTGATATGATAACTCAAAAGTTTAACTCTTTGTTTAACTTTGGCCAAGGGAACCACAATACCACACAACCAGTCCTGATTGGATTGATAGATCCTCAATACCTTGAGGCCATTCAAGTTCAAATGGGTCAAGTACAAGACAGAGTCCGTTCGAATTCAGCTCTTAACGCGTTAGTGAAAAACCCAGTCTTTAACCTCGATTTTTCGCCTGTCCCTAGAAATACTACTCAGAGTCAACCAAAAGTCCAGGCTGTTAGCGACGACGCAGGAATCTACTTACATTCTTCCACAAACCCAATTGAAATTACCAGTCCACAGAAGATTTCTACTTTACGACTAACTGAAAACGTAACTGCACAGCTAAAAAACACCGAGCCCGAAACCAAAGAACTGTCTGAAGAAGAAGCTCAACAACTGATCAAGTTTTACAACGATATGGCCGAAAGTTACGAAGAAATTTTTACAAAAAAAAACGAATTTAACAACACTGAAGCCAATTTAACATACCGTGAAAAAACTGAAATTATGTTGGACCGAGAAAAAAGCAAACGAGAAATCAGTGACTTCAGGAGAGCAACTTCTATCAAAAAACTGATCGACGAGGCCATAGTGAATAACCAACCTCTAGAAAACGATTCTATCTCGAAGGCTACCAGCCAGTTAAAGCAAAAACTTATGGCCTATAGCATCGATACCGACATGATTCACGGTGCTACGATCTTCCTCAGTTCCCTTCCTGAAGAACACATCAAAAAGATTTTCGACTACATGTCGTCGATTTCACCTTCAGAAGACTCATACTGGAAGTACGTCTCCGAACAGAATGTTCCATCTAACCTACACTTGTCGGTTTTACTAATGACCCGCATAGGAGACATTCTCAACAATCGTGTTGATTAAATTGGGATGGTAGAAAATTTAAATACCAACTTATTTTTCGTCTATCTATCATTTTTACAAAAAATTGAACTATTTAATGAACTGTGCTTAAATGAATTTAATCGAAATTTTTTTGTCAATGTGCTAATTTAAATAAAAAGGAAACCGCCAACTTGTTGGATCAAAGCGTCTATTACGTCATTTTCTTTCATTCCCAAGCTGATTGCAGTGTCTGTGGCGGAAATGCGGCACCCGTCGAACAAAAATCTAACAGCTTCCAACGGTTGTCCGAGTCTTTTACAATATATTTTCATTAGCTTGCCTAACGGAGTAGATTTTTTTATTTTGAATTGAACGCGTGTGCCCGTGATAGATCGAACTTCTATTCGTACACTTTCAGCGTCCTCTGACTCAGCTTCGACAATTTTATCTCTGTTTTCCGGATTAGTTGAAGTATTTGACACTGCATCAGCGGAAGGCTTGTTTTTTTCTACGGTTAAGTTGGACGTTTCGCTGCGTGAGCTGTTTGCACAGTTTTCTACCGCTGCTTTTGAAGTTTTATCATATGCATTATCATTAGTAGAACTCATGAAGCCAGGTAACAGAAGTTAATTTGTGATGCAAATCTAAAATTTATTTTAAAATTTATTTCTATTTTTTATATTTTTTAGTTGGTTTACGTTGGCGGTTAAATTATTTTATCGTATTTTTTCGGAATTAAATTCTGAAAAATTCAATCTATTTTGCTTGGAATGCACACTAATGCTAGGGAATAAGTTTCACCATGTCGGAAACAGTAGAAGGAACACAGCTAAATAACGAACAGATACACTACATCACCGTTGTGACTGATGACAGCTCTAGATTCAAAATATTGATTGACGCAGCGAGAGGCTGTAATTTTTTGAATTCAATTATCGATAACTGCGAGCCTGAAAAAGACATTCCGATTCACAACGTTAGCTCAAACATATTCTCTAAAATTGTGGAATATTTGAACCACTATAGACTGAAAAAACCCCAATCGTTGCCCAAACCTTTGCCAGCGACGCCATTGAACAAACTTTTGAACGCGTGGGATTACAATTTTATTTCGCGAGAACTTTTTGTAATTTTCGAGCTCATAACAGCGGCAAACGTATTAGACATTCCAGGACTTGTCGAACTCTGTGCCACTAAAATTGCAAGCGAAATTCGCGGTCGTTCTGTTGAAGAAATTCGAAACATATTTAACATACAAAACGACTTCAACTCAGAAGAAGAGCAAGAGCTAATCGAAGAAAACCAATGGCTGGAAAAAGAATAGTTCAAAACGCTTTCTTGTGCCTTCAATCGCGAGTATTTGAAATCTAGCGTGTTAAGTCAAAATCGATGTAACACGAGAATGGATCTATAAAAAAATAAAAAATAGCTAACTTACGTCAATAATGAACTCAGAATAAGACATGACACTGCTCACTCGATCTTCATACAATTTTTTGTAAAATAAATATTCACTCGCACTGCCCATACGTATTATGTACGTAGACAGAGGCCCTGTTTTGCTATTTTCAATCATTAACTGTTTAATAAGGTTAGCAACTGCTGTGGAGAGTTCGTTTGGGCTGTCCTGGACAGTCAAAAGAGACAAGCCCTCGTCACGTTGGTTTTGCGTTAAGAGTGAAGTCACTTCTGCATTTGTATCTATACCGATAAACACTGTAAAACAACCACCACAGTCAATTAAATAAATTCCATCCGAGCGAATCAAGCAGCCTGTTGCTGCAACCGTAGCTGAAACAAAGTAATAATTTTCAACTTCTGTCTCGCGTCCGACTTTCGCAAGCACTTCCAAATCTCGGGGCTCGTATTCGAAATAAACTGGATAAATAAACGGATACAAAACTTGCAGTGATAAAATTAGACCTGCAGACGCCAGGTCATGGAAAGAGATATACGTCTGCTGCTGAGGCGAGTCGCACGTTCTAAAGCAATCTTGTTTTAAAAGCGCGTTTATGTAACACAAAAGCCCTCTGAAAGCTTCTGGAATGATAAGTTGGTGTAAAGAAGACGAGTTTGGTACGTTGACTCGATATTGAGCCAAAAATTCCGAAACCTGCTTCAATAGCAGCTTGACATAGTTCGAGCCTTGCTTCAGTTTATGCAAGCCGAATTGAGTATAGTAAAACACAAGCGCTTCGTAGTCTCCTGACTTGTAAATTTTTTCGACTTGAGACGTAATATCAAAAACTTTGTTGAGCACTCTTGTCATGCATCTTCCTTGCGCGTTCGTGTATGCCACAATGAGTTGCGCATATATCTGGCCAAAGGGCACTAAGGTCTTGTCTATTTCCAATTCTACCGCGAACGAATCATTGATTCGCCATGTGGGAACGGAAAAGACGTTTTTTGAATCTGTGTTTTCATGGTTGCTGTTGATGCGAAATATGTTGTTCTTTATTTTTAAACCAGCACTAACTAGCAACTTACAAGAAACATTATATGCATTCTCAATTTCGTAAACGGAAACTAAATAGTTAAATAGCTCAAGGTAATGTTTTTGCAGATTAAACTCGAAAATTTGCATGGATTTACCACCTGTAAGACGAGAAAGTTCCAACATGATATGTGTAAAAACCGGATCCACAGAAAAATTGGAAGAAGCAAATAAAATGTTCACGCTGATATTGTATTTTACACACAGTTTGGCAAGCAATGCCAGAAAATCATTTTTTTCAGTAGGTAAAGTAAAAGCATTCTTATCAAGGTGTCCCAAATTAAGCATATTTGCTATTTTGGAAGTCTTTAGCTGATCGTAACTTTTATTAACTAGATCGAGCGTTGAACTAGACAGTTCACTTGATATCAGTTTGGCGTTTTGTATCAAGTCGTTTTTCTTTTCTTCAGGATTTCCAGCTAGTGATGTTTCCGTAGTTTGACTTCTTCCTGAGTTAGCAATTGTATTATCCAGATTTTCTATCTCTTTTTCAAAATTTAACAAATCTTGCAATTGTGCAGACCACTCTTCATATATTTTGCTTTCTGTGCTTTCTGTTGTCGCGCTCACCTTGTTCAAATACGAGTTATTTGAGAGTAGTATGACTGAGCCGTGGTCTTGTAAACCTCGAGAATATCCGTCCATGAAATGTTGTAACAAAATTACTGCTACTTGCGTCATGACGCCAGCAATTTGAAAATAAGTAATATTGCTAACACTGGTATCAACATTGTAAGGTTCGGTAGCCATTTGATGGATCGAGTCAAGATAAGAACTGATCAAAACGTTATTTTCTGCCGAATCAAGAGGACCTTTCAACGAAAAAAACAATGATGCAGCCTTTTGAGGAATGAAAGGTCCTTCAGTGATATTTGTGTATATTTGCTTTTCAACAAAAACAGTACCATCCGTGTTTTTTTTTATTACCGGCCAGAAAATAACCTTGTCGAAAACTAAAACACACAAATTAAGCGAAATTAGGTTCCAGTTACTAATTGCAGATTTTAGGTAGTAGAACACACTTTCAAAAAGTTGCGATTTTTGCGATGCTCTATTTTTATCAATTAAAATTACACAAGAAAAAGAAATCGGCAGTATGTTCAAAGCTAATAAGTCGTTGGGCTGATTCAACGATGAATTAGCTGCGGTTTGCTTAACAACTTCTGCCAAGATATTTTTTTTTTGTTTTTTAGATGCGTCGGTTCTAAGTAGCGGGTTAGAAACATAGTCTAATGTTCCGAAGATAAGTTCTGGTCTAAATTTATAGTTGTTAATTGTAGACAAAATTTCAGGTGAAAAATGTTTGATCTCGATGTTTTGCCGAAAATAATTGTTGTTTGCAACTAAACTCTGATGTTTTCGCATCAATTCGAAATACCAACTTGGAATGGGCATCGATTTTTGGCAAATGTTGCAGTTAACAGACGTTGAACTAAACATAGAATACAAATTCAAAATACAGCCACACTTGTTACATTGAACATAGTATTCATTTTTCACGTCGAACAGCGACTGAAAGTTCGAATTCTCTGTGTTCCGAGACGGTCCATTTACTAACCAATTGTAGTCGATATAAGGGACTTTCAGTTCAAACTCGTTCGTAAGTGGAAACGGCGTTAAAACGAAACATAATGGTAGATTCAAAGCAGAAAACAATACGTTATCTTTAGGAAACGTGTTAATAGTAGATCTGAAATAGCGATAGGTAGAAGAATTAGATTCGATGTAAGTAACGTATGAACGAGCTGAAGCGAGATTGTTTACTATTTTTGGGCCCCCTTGCTCTGTTAGTTGCACATTTAACGCGTGATGAAACGGTCTGGGAATTTTATTAATATCAACACGAGTCTCTGTGTCTTTTATTAAAGTATTAAACTTTGGCTGTTCTAAAACATTACTTGTCATGTAGTTTTTGATTCGTACTTAATGCCATACAATTCAAATAATCAATCTTTCAGACTAAATTATGAAGAAAAAAATATTACTGACTGTATAAACAATATTCCAAAAAATAATAATAAAATAGCTGTTGAAAAATATCTGGTTAAATCTGTTATAACAGATCAATAGCCTCGAACCAGAAGTCAACTGTGTGTCTGAACCTACAGCTCGGGTTCGCTGATGTCATCAGCAGCAGTTGCCCAGTTGGAAAGCGCTTTTCTACGGTTTTCGTTTGAAATAATTAGAGACTGAAGACTGCCTTTGTCTAAGTGAGGCATATGTATTACAGCATTTTTGTAAAAATTGATCACGTGGTGAATTTTGTCAATCACTTCCGTAGTGAAATCTATAGTGTTTTTCGAGTTGTCTATGCTTCTTGATCTAAACACTTGTTGTTCCAGATCTAATTCTCCAGCTATAACCTTGTTGGAAATGGCCTGCATAAGAATGCTGATGGTGTCGTTTAAGTCTTTAATACCAATGATTTGCATGATTTCCGTGAAGTGGATCTGGTAGTAAGCTTCGTTAATTTGAATCAGACTTCGATTTAACACAAAATTATATAGTCGCTTCAAAACGCCAAGTAACCCGTCTTTCAAATAGTGATCTGTATTTTTAGCAAAAACAGCTTGATACTCTTTGAGGTCTCCTTTGAATACCGCTTTTGTAAGTTCGTAGTACGGGAACAGAGCTTGGCTGAACTTCGTGTTGGTAAATACTGATAAAGGAGATATGTACGACAAAAGGAGTTGCGTCACGATTTCGTGCTTGGTCACGCGCAGCACAAAAGCGTCGTTTGTAGAAAAGTCTTTGAGCTTGACTAAGATGTCTTGAAAATTGTTTAGAGCGTCTTTGTAGTGTCCTAGAATTAATTTGATTCGGCCGTTGTTAAATAAATTTCTGCACTGGTGTTCGATGGAAAGCCGGTTTTTCGGAAACATAGAAACGTCAATAAACCGCAAGGCTGCTGCAACGTCGCGCAGCTCGAGATAACAAAACAATACATAATTAATTATACTAGCTACACAGTAATCTGACTCAGTTGCGCGACGAGAACGGTAATGCGCAATCAACAGTTCAGGTATTTTTTTTAATTCATCGTTGCACTGATAATATCGAAACATGATAAAGAAAAGTTTTTCGTCTAAACGGTCAAAATGCGCTATGGGGTTAAGCAAAATCTCGTTGACGTAGTTGCAATAAATCGGTCCGTAACGCTTTGCAAACTTGATGTGCTCATTACTTATCTCAGGATCATAATAGTTCCATGCGTTAATTAAAAAGTATCCAATCAAAACTAAGAGAAATCGTTTAATTAAAATTGAATCTGAGTTCTTTAACAAGTCTGCAATTGTCTGCAACGTATACTTAGACAATTTCTGCGATATAATTGCAGCATTCGTAGTTGCTGAAGTATTGTTTGTGTTTTTTTTCTCTGAATTGGGAGTTCTTTCTTTTTTATCTTCGCCAGCGTCGTTATACTCGGAAGACAATGCATCGTCTTTTTGCTCAATGTCAGATTTCAAATTGTTGATTTCTTCCTTGCTAAACGTGATGGACTTAGTGTTTTCACCATCAAGCGACGCTAACTGCAAATCTTTGTAGCAGCGAGCAGCCACTTTCAACTTTTTGTATTCACACAACATTTCGTAAATTTGAGTATTTTCAAACTGACTGATGATTTCCTCAAACAACGCGAAGTCAAAAAACTTTCTGCATCTAGCCAAAACTCTGCAGCAACGTGCAGTTTCGTGTTCTAGAGAAGGTCCTTTTTCGCACCGTAATAATCCATCGATACAAAAGCCCAAATGGGCCACAAAGATGTTGCTTTTTGAGCTTGTAGTTGAATTGTTAATCACGCTAACCATTAATATTCTTTGCTGTGGAGTCTTTTCTATTATAAGTTTAGTTTGTCAATTAAATCATCTGAACAGGTATAAAGGCTATTATATCACCTTGAACCGCAAATATATTTGATAATTATATTAGCCAAATATTTTTCGGAATTCGATCTTATTAAATTATTAATAATTAAATGCATTTTTACTTTCGGCCGCAATCAAAATCCGACTTAATCCAGTGAAAATTCGCACAGCCACCCCAGAATTATGTCGAAGCTCATTGCCGAATTCAAAGATAATCAGTCTCCAGAGTACGAACTCTTCCAATTTTCCCACTACATTACTGTGGGAAAGGAACCTAACCTTTACAGGAAAATGCTGTTGGACAAAATAAAAGCTGGAAACAACTTGAATTTTTACTTTCAAAATAAGCAAAAACTCAATTTGGTAATCAATACGGCAGATATCGAGAGTATGGAAACTGCAAACAAAGAAAAACTAGCTGAGTTTGAGAAGGCTTTCAACGACGCTAACTCGCACGGGGGCGAATCAGACATCAAGGATTTGCGCATCGCGAAAGCCAAATTTTACGCAAAAATCGGCAACTTTGAAGAAAGCATTAAACTATTCAATGAAGTCCAGGAAATGAAACACGTAGACGCGTCTACTCGAACAAATATCTACATAACCATCATTCGCATTCACATGTTTTCAAACAACGTGACCGAGGCATTTAAAATGCTAGAGAACGCCAAGAACATGTATATGAAAAGTTCAGACTGGGAAGACAAAAACCGCCTCCAAGTGTACGAAGGAATAATACTGGCCTCCTACAACAAGAACTACACTGCTGCTTCAGAACTTCTGTTAAAGTCGATCACTACATTCAACGCGCAAGAACTGATTTCGTTTAACGACTATTGCAGCATTACGATCTGGATTGCCATGTTGACCCAGACGCGAAAAGACCTAATGAAAACAATCAAACATTCTGTAAACATTGCGAAACTCAAGAACGAGGTGAACGAAGTCTGGAATTTTGCCAACAACTTTTTAGAATGCAATTACAACAAATTTTACGAACTATTAATTATCAACTCAAAAATTATCGAAGAGAACTATTTTGTGCATCAGCATTACTGGCATTTTGTTAAAGAGTTTAGAAAGTCCGCTTATCAACAGTATTTACGTCCGTATAAAACCGTCAATATCAAAGCTATGGCGAACGCTTTCTCGATAACAGAAAGCTTTATCACGGAAGAACTTATCAAGTTCATTACAAACAACCACTTGCCCTACTGGATTGACAAGCCAAACAAACTTATTATTTCTAAGCAATTCAACACCTTTTCAACTGCGAAAAACGAGTTTTTAAAGACAGCTGATTACCTAGTGGATCGCCTACAATATTTATCGAAAGGAATAGATTTATAATTTCGATTTAATAATCAACGATTTTTGTTAGATAAATTCAAACAGCCGAATCGACTAATTATGAGTTCTAAGCCGCAGCCACAGAGTCTTTTCCAGACGCGAAAAGAGTTATTAAAACTGCAAATAAAAATTTACCTTTCCTAAGTAAGCCATCATTTTTTTTTAGTCTCAATGAGAAACGTGCAGGGTCCATCACATTCAAGCTTGATGCGCGAATAACACTGGAAAACGCCTCTCTTGATTTTTTCAGGAGAATACATGGCCATTAATTTTTCAACCAACGCCGAAGTTAAAACCCTGGCTTGTTCGGGATCTAGCGCTAAACACAAGTTGGGTTTAGTTCCCTTTTTCAAACTCGATGGTAGTGTGAAATTTGTCGCAATAAGAATTTCAAGACCGCGTTCCTTGACAGATTTTTTCCAGCGGTGGCTCGAATCGTCGGGCAAACCTAGTTCAGAGTCGTTGAAAAATTTACAGTTTAGAATCTTTTTCGCAACATAATCTACGTCTTCCATTGTATCTCCCTGTTCAGCACCGACGAGTACATAAATTCCATTACCGATTTTAGAAACTAACTCGTTTTTGCTTATAAATTCAGCGCTTATTACTCGTTGTATAACTATCTTCATTTAGTATTTATTAAATATTTTGAAATAAAAATAATTCAGATATTCGAACATTCAATTTGATAAAAGCTCCAGAGAACTATTAAATCGCGATTAAAGAACCTGAATCTGGTACAAAGCTTTGTTGTTGATTACGCTAAATATATATCGGTTCTTGCTCGCAGTTAAAGCAAGTTTGTTGTCATAAATCAGACAAACTTGATGATAAATCCCGCAAAACGTTAAGCGCTGAAAATTCCAACTAATAGTATAATATGAAAACGCATACAACGACTACTTAAATATTTGCTAGCACCACATAGTGATAAAATTACATTTTACTGTTTCAATCATACATACGATTTAGCAAAAAGATGTTACAATCAAAACTTACTTTTACAGTTGAAAAATTTTAGAATCAATTCACTAATTGCTCAATTGACATTTTAGATCTTCTTACTATTTGACCATATGAGGTTGTTACAGTACTAAAGCGGTTAGCATTAGAGTGATAATATCATGTTTAATCATTTACTCGTTTTAACACAACACCTAAAAAAGATGGAAAGTAATTTATTTGTGTCCAAGAGAACGGACTGATGAATTAAAAAACTACAGTGTTAATTTTATTTATTTATATTAGTTTTAAGAAACATCCAGACCAATAACACAACGGCCAACCTGCACCGTTATATGATTGTTCGAATTCAATATGATGGGTCGTCGTAAAGCGATTAATGTTCCAAACTTGCTCTCGTGATCTGATATCAAGAATTCCCCATCAGAGTATTTGATGGTAGCATGCCAACGCGATATTGATACATGGCCTATACGTATATTGCTTTCGTGGCCTCGTCCAAGTTTGCACTCGTTGTTAACTGCCAAGCTACAAACGTGCAAACCTCTATTGGTCACACCAAAATTTTCCAAAACAATATACGGCGCTTTAAAGCGTGGGATTTCCAGTATAGGACTTCTTTTTCCATTGATAATAGCGTAGGTAGGGAAGATTGCATGACAAAGTTCACAATTTATGGGCTTGTAGACAAAGTAATACTGTTGGTTTTCTTTATCGTCAATCGTTAATTTATAAGATATCCAGTTGCGTAAACATAAAAAATGAATGAATTGAATACTGCCTTTACATTCGCAGACTTCAATTAAGGGATTTGCAGGGTCTGAATATCCAAACAAACAGAATCTGCAGTGAACTTTGTCGTCGTATTTTAAGTCATCCGTAGTTATCATTGGGACTTCGTTTTTGACAAACAACGAAGAAAGAACAAAAAATAGCTGTGATAATAACGCGTCGCCCTCGCGCTTTTGGTCTTCTTCAGTTACTAGCATACGTACACGCAGTTTATATCTCCCTAATTTTAATATGTCACTTTCTCTCAAAGTATAAACTCCTCTACTTAATGCCTTTACCACGAGCCACATTCCTTTCTGTGGGTAATATGTAGATATAGGAATGTTCAAACAAGACGGAAAAATGTAATAATGATTGCCTTTTACCTTCACGTTTAGTAGCAAATCTGTATTTTCTTGAAAATCAACTGAGTTAGAATCCACGGGAACAACTTCCATACCGTGGCGAATCAATCTGCACGGTCCGTTTATAATGTGGGAGCCAATATGGATATCTGTACTTTCGTAATCAAACAACTCGTGAGAATCACGACTCCATGTTCGATAATTTATTGTTAATAACAGTTGTCGATTGATCTCAAGCTGAGATTCACTTACTTGTTGCATAGTCAAGTGATCTCGATAAATATAATCATGTTTTGTATTTAACATTATTTCAATATATTTTTTCGTAAAGAAATAATAGCCTAGGTTTTCTATTTTTTTCTTATTTTAGAATAATCGCGTGAACTAGCTCAATTCCAACCAGATCAACTTAGTGTACAAGTCGGATGGGTTATATGATTTAAATTATCGTTTAGCTGTGTGAATTGACAATTTTACAGTAAGCAACTTGTTGCATCAATTATTTTTTACTTTCAATTCTGATTTACAATTTGTCAATTAATTCGAATTTATTATCATTAATATTCACCTAAAACGGTCTATATATTATTAATTCAGCAAATGTGTAATCAAAAATAAAAAAATATATATACGTGATCAACTTTACTCACACTCCATTCTGAAACGAATTTCTTACGAATTTTATTGCACTGGAACCACACTTCCCGCAAGTCTTTTTTTCTGAGGTATTGAGCTTTTCATTACATATCCTACAAAAATAGAAATGCATTATAACTTACTCGCAGAACACATTCCAAACATTTAATTTCTTCAGATTCGATTTGCGGAATCCTGTAAATTTAATCCCCAACAAAAGACACACATTTTGTATTGCAAAGTCGCCAGTCAGAACTATCAGCTCGTAATCTAGCTTAGGTGACGGTGGTAGTTCAGGCTTTTTTCCGAATCTTACGTAACTAATGCAATCTGCTGGACCTCTAATAGGGATGCCATACTTAAGACATAAATCAATTGCCACAGCACAAACATCTAAATCAGTGGAACTGAGTTTGAAAATATCTCTCGTCATAGAAGCAGCATTTCTAGTTATCAGTTTCGCATTCTTGTTTGGCTCGATGGACGTAATAAAATCACTATATTTTTCCAAATGCTCCTTGGAATTTCGACATTTCAACTCGTTTAGTACAGATTCTGGACAGTAAAAATAATTATCAGGATGCAAAAGATTCACATTTCTCAAAAGCAACCCAGTGTCTATAACGTATAATTTATTAACCATACATTTCAACGTGCCGCGCTGTCAATACAAAATTAAATTAAATTAAAAATTAATTAAAAGAAATTTTGCTGCCAATCAAATAGTTGGTTTACGTTCTTGTTAGATAGAAACTAAAATATTATACAAAATTAAACGGTAGTTTATAAGAATGAATAATAAATGGATTTACTTTGTCAGTTCAATCTTATGTACTGTGGTATCTAGACCAATCGTAAATAACACGTATACAATAATATTTTCAAATGACAGCACATTCACAAAGAACGAAAGTACCAGCAACAAAGACGGATTACATAAATCTATTGTCGATAAAATTATCAAACTTTGCGTTGAGAACACGAGCAAAATTCAAACACTGAATGAGGACGATATAAATCAAAAATTTAATGTTGAGTATTTACCAAGCTTGAACATGGCTGTACTTACGATTCCAAATGATTACAATTTTTCAAAATTAACTGATTTGGCAAAAAACATAGACGGAATAGAAATAATCAGTAACGACGAAATCTTAGAACTTCAGCCTCGTATGCCCTCGCAAGAAGAATTCATACGTAATAGTATCGAACTTCCAGAAAAACATTTTGACTACGATCTCCCAGCAACGGTAAGTTAATTACTGCCCATATGCAATAGACCAGTAAACATGAAAGAATAGATGAGAAAAGATCTGCGAGTCAATATGTCGAAACAACACCGCTGTTTAATCCATTTAATCCGATTTTTTCACACTTGGACAAAAGAAAAGACATGCAGTGGAACTTGAATGCAGCGTACGACCACGGTTTGCGAAGCGAAGTGGTTTTCAACCCTCAGTATAGAAATTTGCTAGGATTTCAATTACCTAAAATAGTAGACAGGCCAATAATAGCTATTATTGACAATGGTTTGCGATGTGTTTAACCCAGTAATCAAAAAGTCTTTGTGGAATAATAAAAAATGAAACTGATTGTTACGATTTGATCGATAACGACGGTAACGGAAAAAATAGACGATTGTTTAGGTTGGAACTTCATTGATAACAATAATGATCTCGGTGGAAAACTGACGCATGGTTCTCCACTGGCCGGCATTATGGTGGGCAGGTGTAAGAACCCTGTATTCAGATCAATTTGCCCTCATTGCCATGCAATGTGTTTAAAGTTTATTAGTGAGGACAAAGGAGTTGTTAGTAATCAGTTGAAAGCTTTAAACTACGCTATAAGAAACGGCGCAAAGATAAGCAACCACAGCTACGGCAGTTTACGAGCTGACTCCTAATCAAACTGAATACCGAGCATTCAAAGCCACGCAAGATTTTGATCATTTAATCATCACTTCTGCAGGAAACAAAGGAATTGATTTGTCAAATTCAAAAAAAACAGCATTATCCATCTGGGTTCAATTTACCAAATATGATATCGGTCGGAGCGTCTAACATTCATGGAAGAAGAAGTTTTTTTTCAAACTACGGAAAAGATCACGTGTCTGTGTTTGCCCCAGGTGAGAACATATATTCCATTTCTTCTAATGGTTATACGAACTACTCAGGCACATCTTTTGCCGCGCCACATATTGCGGGTTTGGCTGGACTAATTTGGTCTATATACCCTCAACTGACAAATTTAGAGGTAAAGAAGCTATTCTTTCTTCTTGCAAAGTGACATCCAATTTAAAAGATATTTGTGCTTGTAGAGGGGTAGCTGACACAGTTAATGCTTTAAAAATATGCAAATAGTCTTTACGAAAAAAAATTCGCTTCGCTAAACAATTCGACAAAGAACCAAAAACAAATTTAATGATCCTTCAAACAGTTTTCTTCCTAAGAAGGATAGACAAAAAACTAGCACTCGGAACACAGAAGCTTTGTCTTACAGCTCGTTGAACAATAAAGCTGATCATAACTCTTACGAAACTAATCGAATTGAAAATTTTAAAGCAAACATCGTGCAAGAATTGACTCTATTGTCTTCTCAATATTATAAGTTTTACTAAGCAACTTACTCATTCAAACATTTGCGCAATATTTGCAAGCGGAATGTCATATAAATTTATCCGCGGGAAATATGTCGGGTATCCTGGAGGAATTTCAGCATGAGTTTTTACCGGATTTATGAAATTATTTGCAGTAGGATAAAAATAGCTTACTCGAAGATGCTGAGGCGGTTTTCTTATCGCTGGAACAGGAGGAGTTTTTCCTCCGTGGCGTTTTACTTCGTCCTAAATAGGGGAAAAACGGTTCACAACTCGCAAGCTTAAACAAGAGGGCGTATCGAATTAACTTCAATTTCATAACTTATATGAAAATGTAACAAACATGTTTGCAAAAAATCTAATTGATAAAAGCACATTTTACAACGATTCCAATGTCTAAATAGTCGTCCAGATTTATTTTTCCTTGCTTCTTCTCTTCATAGAGGCAGTATTCACAGAACAAAATTATTTGATCAAAAGACATTTTAAAAATAGTTCCGGTTTTCATTAGGTACTCAGCTAGAACAGATACTTTTATTTTATCGTCTTTGGTGGCAAGCAATTTTAAAGCTTTGTAAAATTTTTCCTTCAGAATATGATTGTGATAATACTTTTGCGCACAGATGCATTACGTCTTTTTCGTTAAATCCACCTCTCGTCTCAAATTCAGAGAGAAGCAACTCAGCTTCGTGTCTGGACAGTTTCATTCCGATATTTTTCAAAAGATATTCCACTTCCCAAGCAGTCAATAAATTGTTTTGCTGCAACAGTTTGATTTGTCGCTTGTTGACGCTATTTTTCAAGTTTCGAGCTTTGCCGAACAATCGCGTAAGCTAGAAGCAAATCTTTTCTCTAAAAGCTAATAAGTGGTAGTTACATACTCTAGCGAGTGAAAAAACTTGTGCAATATCCATCAATAAACGATTAATCAAGAAGCAGATTTATTCGATCTAAATTAATTTGTTTTTGGTTTTTTTTAGTTGAGAATTTTCAAATGGCAAATAACACTTAACAAGCTTGAAACTAAAGCTGCGGGTCATCTAATGAGCAAGTACACAACGAGTGACAATGTCTTGCTTTTAGACTACATGAAACCAGCTGAAACTCAGCCTGGAAAGATAATCGCAAAACTGTCCGATTTTTTCAAAATCGTCAACAAAACGAAAAACACCGCCCAGTCGCAAATTTCTGATTCGATCTACAACAAAATCTCATACATTTACCCTTTAAATGAATATAGCGGATTTTTGATCGGTTTGTTTCAACCATCTCAAACGAGATCGAGCGACTCGAGGAATTGAATTTATAGTTTTCTTGTGAAAAGTTCGCCAAAATTCTCGAGAAAAAATTTATTGTTTCACGCGCAAGACCTAGTCACGAAAAATTTAATAATGAAACAAATAATCTCAGTCAGTGTTTCGTTTTCAAAGATTTGAAGAAAGACATTTTTACTTACTCGCTTGTAAAACTAAACGGGCAACTTAAATCCAGCAGCACCCAGATCGACGTTTACGCATTTAAAAACAATGAGTTATATGTTATCGAGACTCAATTCACTAAGCAGTGATATAAAAGGAAACATTGATTTGTTATCGGATCTACTAGCGCTGTGCCTACAAAGACCAAATAACTATCTTGAAAGAAAACAGCCAATCCAATAAAGATCGAAACTTGAATTTTTGCACTTCTATTGTCCTTAAACATGATAAATATGTTTTCATTCCGTGCAATCTAGAAATGCCGTGTTTTTGTTTTGTGGCTTAAAAAACGACAGCTTTGTTTCTTTTTGCATAAATAATATCGTTAAGAACAACGATGGATTGTCTAAAACAGCTTCTGACTCGCAGTTGACCACAGAGCAATATCCATTCACTTTTCAAATAATCGAAATTCGGGATGTAAACTATATCAAAATCGATATTGGGTGTCTTTTAAAGTGTTTATATTTTACAAGCTTCGCACAAAATTTTCTGGAAGTATTATGCCCCAGAAAATCTAATAAACAAATTGATGGCTACGGCTGAGTCAAAAACCTTCTGAGTTGGACTCAGTTCTCAGCATCGTTTAAAAAAATTGCTTTTGTAAACGACGATAACGACCTCACAATGGCAGATTTAATAGTTTGGCGTTGCTAACTTAAAGAACTGATAATCAATGAAATTCGTATAAAAACTTTTTCTTAAGCTGCCACCTAACAGGTATCGAATCGATCTTGTCACAGATAATCAAAAGAAACTTCTTAAACATGATTTTTTTTTCAGGACTATTGAACTTGTCGCTAAAAACATTTTTTATCAATTCACCAGTGGTGAATTTTTTCGGTGTGTTGCGTAATATATATATAATGTTCAACAAGATTTCAAAATCTTTTTGTCCGAAGAAACTTCGGACAAGACTTTCATCTATAAAGTCTCGCTTTTTCTACCACTTCCATTCCAGCATCACCATGCTTACCAGTCCAAACAAGTTCATTGTCTTTTTTAGCTTGACAGGCACGTTGACTTAAAGCAAATGAGCGGAATTCCGAATTGACACTTGTCTCTAACTTTTGTTTAATAGTATTATTGATGGCTTGATATTCCTTCTGAGATACCAAAGAACCCGTGGCTTTAAACAGATTACTCACAGCTGCTTGCTTGTCAGTATAAGCATCATTGTAATCAACATCGCTGCATTCATCTTCATTTATACGATTCAAATTACTTATAAGATCTGCGAAATCGGAAGAAGATTCTTTATCTTTAGCTAAGTTTGAATTTTGGAAAATCTTGTCAATGATAATATTAAAATCAAATTCTGATAAAACTTGAGGTATTTCCGAATGTTTTTGTGAACACAGTACTCGGATCACTAATAGGGTCGTTAAAAGAAATTTTATTCTTGAGAGCAGTTAGTAAAAGACGATATGCTATTGAGTTAAAATCTAGCATCGGACTGGAATCTATTGGATTTGGATATTCTAAAAGGTCAGTTAAATCTCTTTTAGACAACTGGATAACTCCTTCGTCAAAGACTGCGTTCGCAATAGATAATTTTTGTTTTTGTATGCGATACATGTATTGTTCGAAAGGAGTTGCACTTATAAGTCGGTAAATTTCTACGTTACAAGATTGGCCAATTCTATAGCAACGGTTCAAAGCTTGAGAATCATTTGCTGGATTCCAGTCAGGATCAAAAATAATTACTCTGGACGCAGAACACAAATTTATACCGACACCCCCCAATTTTTGTACTCATAAGAAAGACGCGGATATCTGAATTTGTATTGAAGTTATCGATCATACTTGTTCTTTTCTGGTACGAAGTAACACTGCCATCTAATTTTAAATATTTGTAAGACGAACTGATATAGTTTTCAATGAAATTCAAATATTTGATGCGCTGAGAAAAAATAACAACTTTTTGTCCTTCCAATTCGAACTTTTTTAAAAGTTGAAGCACTACTTTTAATTTACCACTACGTTCATAATCACCATACGTCAAATTATTTTTGGTGTATTCTATACTCAAATTCTTCTAAGTTTTCAAACAAGGCATCAGGATGGTTTGACAAAATACTAAGAATGTTAAAATATTTTAATGAATGGTTTTTAGTATCTTTCTGAACTGAATTTAAAGCCGTAATATTTCTGAGAAACTGTGGACCATATTCCTTTAAAAAATTAATATATAATTTGTACTGAATGGCAGTAATAGGACACAAACACATTAATTCAGCACATTGAATGTTATTAAGTATTTTACTATCGGTTTTGGTGCGTCTTAAAATATGGGCAGTTAGTAGTCCTCTTAATAAAGTTAAACATTTTTTAGCGAACAACTTTTTATCAAGAGGCATCCCTTTTGTAAATCCGTCTTCAATAGGAGATATGAAGGCCATTTGAAAACGCAGGCAAAGAACCAAGAAGACCAGGGTTAATGAAATCTATCAAGCTCCATAACTCTCTGAAACTATTTTGGAACGGCGTCCCAGTTAGAATGAGTTTAAACTTTGACTTAATTCGTTTGATTGCAAGAGTAGTTAAACCGTTGGGATTTTTTATTTTTTGTCCTTCATCGAGAATTACCATTTCAAACTGAATATCATGCAAAATATGATAGTTCATGCGACAACAATCATAACTTACTACATGTATACCGAGCTCTTTAATTTTTTGAGTTAAACTGCTAGTGCTTTTATGAATTTTTATGTGTATCAACGGATAAAACTTTAAAAATTCAGCTTCTAACTGATACAGCAGTGTAGTACATGTTATAATCAAAACACGTTTCGAAAAAACAGAATCACTATATTCAAGCATTGAATCAACGATTTTATTTTTGTCTTTGAAGTTTTGTTTTAACAAGTCGTCCAAATAATTAGTCAAAGAACACGACCCTGGTTGCAAATATGTTTTTATTCTCAATTAAAAACTGATAAAAAAGCAATTACTTGGATAGTTTTACCAAGTCCCATGTCATCTGCTAAAATACAACTAATGCCTAATTCATAATTTTGTAATAACCACTGTAGACCTTCTTTTGATAAGGTTTTAGTACGTTCAAAAAAAAAAGTGGAATCAAGTATCCTTCAAACTCCACTAGTCTGAGCGAATGTTTAATTTTTCAAAAATTGTTCATAAAATAGGTTCGTATTTAATGTAATTTGCATTCAAAACATCTAGTTTCATGCTATTGAAAAATTTAGATTTTCAATATTTGTTTAGTAATTTCAATCAATAATTGTGTTAGACAACTACAATTTTTTTTTTTTTGGCTTTAATACAGACAAAGGGTTTGGATTTTTCGTTCTTCTTTTTTTTACTTTGATTAAGTTATCGTTCTCTTCTCCACTAAGAATTTTATTGTCTTTTTTCTGTATATTATTTTCAACTTTCGCACGAGTAATTTCTGGAATTTTGCTGAAACGTAATGCTGTATTTTGAAAAAATAAAACAGGCGTGTATTTCAACGTCGATATCCTAAAACAAATACTTTTATCATTCAAAATAAAGATGTGTTTTTTTGGATTACCATGACTTGCATGAAACTTTATACATTTATATTCATCTATTTTGTTTTCGTCTTTTGTGTGTGTACATTCTAATTTTTTTACACCAAGGTTATTGAGAAAAGTTGCATCAGATTTTTTCCAGCTGCAATCGTACATTGACAATGAAAAAGGTCTATTACCTAATACTTCTATAATTACGTTTTTAATATTCAATTTGTGGCTGATTAAATATTTAACAGCCAGAGAATCTAAAACTAAAGACAAAAGGGGAGTGAAATCTAGTGAGAATTCATAAAACTTCAAAATTTTTTTGTTGTGAATACGTCGAGACGACATAGATAATGTTTACTTTAAATATTTCCAACTATTTATAGAAATCAAAAAGATTTTTTACGAAAAAATAAATATATTTGAAATTTTGTGCTTTTTGGTCAATTACGTTTTACATGCCTAGAATAAACTTAGATATAATCTATGATTTTGGGCAAGACTTGCAAACTTTTTTATTGTTGCAATATTTTGATAAAAAGTAGCATTCGTAAGAACAAACATGAGAATTTCTAAACTGGAAAGGACCTGGAATTAACATGTTATCAATATTAATAGATTTGTCTATTTTATTGAGTATTACAGTTCCAAAGCTCTCCTCATCGAAAATATTATTTTGCATATGCAAATGTTTTGATTCTATTAATTTTACGTTTGCATCATTATCTGCAACATAATAATCTCTAATAACGTTTTTTTTTTGTCAACTTCATCATCATTTTCATTATAAATATTAGGTACGTCATATTTTTTCTCCATTGCTATATTTGCAACGGGGAATCCCATTACCATTCGTACAAGGAAATTTAGATACTACATCATATTCATAGATGTAAAATCGTTTTGTAAGTATATTTTTTACTCGAGTTAAATAACTCGTTCGCATTTTTGTCAAACACATTCGGTGAGCCAAATGTCACAACATGGATTTTAGCGTTTTGCATCATTTTAGATAGGTCCAAAGCTGCTACTTTAGAAACGGCTCCTCCTAATGAATGGCCAGTAAATATGATTTCGTATTCATTACACTTGAAGTTTACGTTGTCCTTTAACATTGTTTTTTTTTTCCATATTTTCCTATAGTAGGTTTTTCAACGTATCTAAAGTGGTTTTTATAAAGACGCAAGTCGACTTCCAATAACGTAATATCCACTATGTATTTTACCAGCATATAATTCAGCCTTTATCATGAGCGTGTGGAAGTTGATCATCCATTCGTTTTGTACGGATGTACCTCTCGTTACAACAACAAATTTGCATTGGTTTCGCTCAGATCTAAAACAGTACTCAAAGGAGTCTCAGTAATTGCTTTCTGTTTTGAATGATCATCTTCGTACAGATGAGTCAGATTAAAAACAGATACAGGTTTATATCCTGTTAGTATATTGGATTTAGCTATGTCATCTATGTCTTTGGTACATTCATACTTATAATAGACATAGTTTGCCCATAGGCTAGTTGCTAAAAATAATCGGCATCTACCAATTGGTTATATTCTTCTTTATGAGTATTAACATTGATTATAGATGGCACATGACAGGTGTTGTTTCGAGCAGATTGTTGCGATTTCATTATATTTTTCAATGTTACAAGTTGATGTTTTAGTAGCTCTACATTTCGTGAAATGACGTAACAAATCCAAGCTAAAACAACTATGCATTGGAGTTGCAGAATCTATTTCACAAATTGTACTAGTCAAATTTAACAACGGAGATTTTGGCAGTAAATATAACTTCGTCTGCCTCAATTGTTAACCTAGGTTTTTCCATTAATACCTTCAAAACATTATTTATATAAGCTGAATTCAAAAGTTTTTGAATGACTCTATCATATTTTGTCAATTCTGCCAACGAAAGTTTAGGTTTATCCGATAAATATTCATCATTTTTTGTTTTTATATTTTCCTTCTTCAAAAATGCGTCATTACCTATAGCATTCAGAAACGAAATAATTGTGGATTGTAATATTAGCGATTTTTCGCTTTCGTTTAAATTTCTTTCATTGTTTTTTTTTTTAGAATTCAAAGGCTCAGTCAAATCGGCGGAATAATATGACATTGTTCGATGATCCAGAAATTTTGATATAGCAAACCGTTTTAATAAGTCTTTGTATTCGAGAAATACTGTACTCTACTGGTATATTTAGTAAGCTTTTGACAAACCACTCGAACTCGACATTACACTTTTCTTGAATTCCAAATTGAACATTGCTTAAATCTAATGAACCTGTCAATATGTGACTAAAAGATCGAGTCAACAAAAAAATAAAGCCAAATTTTTTCATAAGTTCATTTCTAACACGATTTTATCACAAACACAGTACAACAAATGTTCAAATAATCATTTAATCTATTGATATTCGTATATTATGTCTTCACACACAGAAGCACAACATCTTCTAAAATTTTTGCTTTCAATATTTAACATTACGGCTAGTTAAAAATTGTTTTATTGTCATTGATCACCACTCTACTAAGTAAAGAGCAGGACTTATTAAATTATTTAAATTCGTTATTATTAAATATTAATCAATAACAAATAGTTATCCACTACTAAAAACCTTTTTCACAATGACGTAAAGAACTTCATATAGGCTTCTTTGTATACTCATGTTAGTCAAAATAATTATATTTATCCAGTTTATTTTACTATTTTTACTAACAAAAAAGCTAGTGGATGAACCGAATTTGTTATATATTGTTTTTTTTATCCATTCAAGGAAGTAATATACTATATATTACTTTTACCAGCAATTCTTCTTTGAGATCTACGCAATGGTTCACTTTCTTTATACTACAAACGGCTCAATTGTTTTACTTCTTAGGAGCTCCTAGATATGTTGATTACGTTGGAAATGAAAAATTGTTTGATTTAGATCTATTACCAATTGTATTCAGCGTGACTAATATTATTTATATTTGGTTTGTATTAGATTCATTTCACGAGTACGATTCGAATTTGATAAATTCAAAGTTTTCTTCTGTATTAATTCTAATTGTCAACTACTGTTTAGATTACAACGAAATTATTTTTGATTACTTCTCATGCCAGTTCATAGATAACTATGTAATTCAATACAGGTACTTGGTTATAATTACTTTTTTTTTTATATGCATTAACCATCAGCTCAAATGTCGAAAAACAAGTTCAAGATAACATTAGATCTCGAGATTTGTTTATCACGGCTAAGTTTTCATGTGTCATTTCGCTATTCTTTTTTAACACGCCACTTATGATACTGCGCTTTGTCTATAGAGTCAAGTCAAAACTAATTTATAAGAATCTTTTTATGATCTTTTTAAATTTAATTCAACTGAATGCTGTAACTTTATTTGAAAAATACATTGGAAATCGACACATTCAAAACCCGTTTTATGATTTTGATCTCATCAAAAAGAACAAATATCTCAGCGCTCCAAAAAAAAAATACTGTAAAGGATGTTTTTTACCGCAAACAATGAACAACAACGAAGATTTTTCAGAACTGGAAGAGTCAAATGCAAATACTGATGAAGAAACTATGAGTTACAAATTTAAAGATCATCACTCTTTAAATTCTAATAATTCTAGTGCACATAAAATCAACGATATAGACATTGCTTTGTTAGAAGAAGAAAATTCAGAATCTTTTGACAAAGAGAACGAATCATCATCGTTCGACAGAAGCACTGATGATACGAGATGCTATCAATGCTTTGTAGAAAACGTAGAAAATTTCGACTGCCAACATAAGTTTCAAAAGGTAGTCAAAACTAGCCTGATATTTAATAGTTTAAAAGTAGCTATAAAAAACAGTTACAACTTCCACTACGTAGGGTTACATTTAACCGAAGCTTGTACTGTAGACAGCAATGTAGCGTTGATGTCAATCGGAATTTTAAATCAACTTATTAAAATTATTTTAATATTGTTGCTTCTATTCGACACATCAACGTCTGCTCAATACGTTATCTTAGTATTTTATTGCGTAAGTCACCTAGTTCTTTTGTGTATTATGTCAAATGCCTTCGAAATACTTCTTAGTGCAGTGCATAACATTGTAGATATTATCAGCTATTTACTTACTTTAATTTATCTGAAGTATTGCCTGTATAAAATTCAAAACTCAATAAACATTGAACTTTCAAGCTTGCTAATTATTCGGCTCAGCATTTATTTGTTAAACCTTCAAAAAAGAATTCTAAAGTATATTACCGAGTTTTTTGAGAAGCACGGAATAGTTTCTAAATCTCTAGCTTCTTACGAGCAGCGAATTTCCACCGTCTGTGCGAGCAATATAATTATAAAATCTTCTCAGATCAATTACTTTCTCGTTATTATGTATGTTTTCTTGCTATATTACTCTTGGAATATTGTAACCTATTGGCAATTATATCTTAGCAAAAGCAACGCGTTTTCGTCTCAAAGCCATATATATTATGCAGATCTCCTTCACAAAGAAAAAAAAAACGCAACCATCTACAACCCTTGACCAAGAAATTATTTCCACGGACGCCTACAATAAAATAATTTTCAAGCTATCCGTTAACAACGTATTACCAATTAACTACGTCTCTAGAATCATAAATAAACATTCGTTTGATTTCGACGATAAAACTGTACCAGGCAGTACTCATCTACTTGAAATTAAAGAAATTCAAAAAACTGTATATGCGCTTATTCGTAGGGGTTTTATACTATATTTATTACAAAGAGTACTATTTAATTGTAATTTCAATTTTGTGCAGCTTAATTGAATCTTTCTACATATTCACACTGCGAGCTACATATAAATTTCACATAAAGAAACAATTCAAGCTTGAAGCGGAACATGAAATTATGTTTGAATACTGAATTAAAAAAGATATTGTTTAATTGTAGTTATTCCATTCGACGAATCTGTTATGAAAATTTTATCGGCATGCTCATAAAAAGCTTTGCGATGTGAAACTGTTATAAATTGACTGTCTGAAAAATATCGTTTCAAAAAAGATCCAAGCTTAGTTGCGTGACCAACGTCCAAAGCAGAATCAACTTCGTCAAACAAGTAAAATGGTGACGGATTCAATTTCAACAAAGCTAACAAAAACGTCAACGATATCATGGTTTTTTGCCCTCCGGAAAAAACTAGATAAACTTTCGATTTTTTCGTTGTTCATTATAATGTGGAGTTCAAACCCTTTTGAAAGATCAGTGTTACTGACCGCGTTTAAAACGATATCAGAGTTAGGCACAAGCTCAGTATAGATTTGACTCAGAAGAAATGCAAATTTTCTGAACCCTTTTGTGATTACTGCTTGTTTGTTTTTTGAAATTCGGTCGATCAAATCGAGTAGAGAGTCTCGCTCGATTTCTACTTTTTTTTTTTCTTCTATGATGTTTGCAAATTGAGTTTCCAAATTCACATAAGACTCGATGGAGTGCTGGTTTATTGACATTTGCAATTCTTCTTTTCGTTCTTTGTCTTTTTCCAGATCTCGAACTATATCGTCGAAATTCAAGTTCTGCCATTGCTGGAAAATATCGGAAATTAAGTCAAGTTTGTATTGCTTGAGCTTATTTAACTGATCTTTTTTGGCCAATAAGTTCGACTTTTCTTTTTCAAACTTTTGGCTTGTAGCTTTAAGGCAAGATATTTTAGTGTGAATTTTTTCTTGTAAAGCTACCTTTTCCAGTTGTTTTTCATTTGTGACCTTTAGCGATTTTTTTAAACTCTTCAATAGCAGATTCTAATTCTTCAAGTTTTTTTTTAATACTTGACAACTCATCTAAATTTTTTTTTAAAATTCAAATCTATTTCTTCCTTGTGCTTTAGCAGTGAGCTTAACTCTGTTTCCTTATCTTCAATAAGTTTTTGTAACATAGTAATTTCTTGGTTCAACTCTTGTTTTTTATCTTTCAAAACGTGCAATTCTTTCTCTATTTCCGCACTTTTCATTGATTCTAGATCGGATATCTGTTTTTCTAAATTCTTTTTTCTTAGTTACCAGCTTATTTTTTTCGATCTTCAGTGTTTTCTACATATTTTTTATTATCGACAGCAAAATTCTCATACATTTTAAAGTGTTTTTTAATTTCACCATCAATAGAGTCGACTTCTGATGCCAGATCGGCTCTTTCTCTATTGAGCTTTTCGATTTCATCTTGTCCTTCTTTTAATTCTTTTTGTAACTCCGAAGACGAAGTTTGACTATTCAAAGGAGTAATCAACTCCAATTTCTGTTTCTTTACTATTAACTCTGAGGAAATCCTGTCGTATTGATGCTCTATGTCAATAAAATTAAGCAATTTTTTTTAGTTTCTTCAAAAGAGTTTACTTTCTCAGGTATACTGTTTGTCAGTCCCATGTATTTGTTCCAAGAATTAATCATTTCGTTCATACCCACCAAGTTACCTCCTGAGATTTTCCATTTGGATCATATGACGTTCCGTCTGTCACAATAATCGTATTGTTCAACGTTTTATCAAGCATTAATTTTTTTGCAATGGCTTTGTCCCGTGTAAAACAAGTATTTCCGAACGCGTAAAATATCACATTTTCAAAACACGGTGTCGTATGTCAACAAATCTAAACAACAATAAACATCAGGATGACGTGAAATTTCTTTTTTCACGTTCTTCAAATGAGGAGGAAAGAACACGTTATTTAACGGTACGCATGTTACTCGCAATGTGTTTTGTTTTGCAAATTGAAAAAATACTAGAAGTGACTCCATCGTCTTTTATAACGATGTGCAAGAGTTTTGACTTCGCGCACTCTTCTAAAGCTAATGTGAAGTCTTGAAATTCCGGCTTGATTTTGAAGCAACTCATTACTGTACCTATAACCTTAGAGTTGTTTGTAAAATACTTCAAAATAGTGTGTTCAGAGTTAAAACGATAAGTCAACCTCGAAAATAAGTTGTTGTTTTCATTTAGTGTGAGCTCTAATTCTGATAATGTTCGTTTAGTATTTTCGTATTCGTCTTTTTCAAACCTTAAGTCCGATAATCTGTTTTCTAAATTTTTTATCTCAGACGTTAATGCGTCGATGTCTAGTTGATCGCTTTTGTGATCGACAGTACTTTTTTTTTTACGCTTCTCTAATAATTTATTCTGCTTATATTCAATATTAGCAACTAACGTAGACAACTTAATTTGTTTCTCCTGGAATTTTTTTTGTAACGTAGCTATTTTTTCTTTTAATGGAACGCCATCATCTGCCACAGGCTCTCCTAAACGAGCAGAGTTCAATTGCTTGTCAATTGAGCTAATTTCATTTTCAATCTTAGCTTTTTCTTTTTGATAAGCAGATTTAGAAGACAGGAAATCCGAGTGTTTCGACTCAATTTGATCAATTAAGCTGGAGACTTCAAGAAGTTCCTCGTCAGACTTTTGTAATGTCAATTTAGACGTGTTAAGCTCCGTAGACTTCATATTGACGTTCATGTGAGACTTTACTTGTTCGGTCTTCAGCACTTCAATCGCTTTTTCTAACTCGTCAATGGAGACCGAATTTGAAAATTTAGTTTTTTCCGTTTGCAATTCTGCCAGTTTAGTTGAGCAGAATTGCTTGTTTTCATTCAGTTCGTTCAAAGCACGTTTTTCTTGTTCGAGCATTTCGTAGTAGGATTGTAGCTCAACAACTTGTTCGTCCAACTGTTTTTTAACTTCAGTTATTCGAGCCTCTACGATACAGTATTCTTTGTGCTCAATAACAGACTTTATAGTAAGCCAGTCCATATAATTTTTTTTTTGAATAGCTAGTTTTTCTAGCGCAGGCTTAAAACTTTCGTTGATGTCTTGCTCAATGACAGACAACGTTTTTTGTTTTTCGATCAGCGTTTTCTCGCAAGCCTGTTTTTCTTTGTCGAAGCCACTCGTTCCTAAAGTATCGCATAACATGCTGTACAGTTCCACAGGCTTCATTTGTACAACTCGAAACACTTTTCCTTGAAGAACCATGAAATTACCCGTTTGCACGTTGATTCTAGATTCCAACAACATTTTTTGTAAATCAACATTTTTTACAGTAACCTTGTTGATAGATATGTGCAATTTTCCGTTTATAGACAATTTTCGGCAGACGATGATTTTATCGCACTGAACATATGCACTTGGACTGGTCAACTTGTCTGAGTTATCGAATTCTAAAGTCACTGAAGCGGTTTCTACGTTATGCTGCCCTCGTTTATATATCAAATCTACGTTTTCGTCGATTCGCAAGTCTTTACCAGATCTGAATCCCAAGGCAAAGCAAATTGCGTCGAAAAAGTTAGATTTACCACTTCCGTTTGCGCCAATAATGGCGTTCAAATTAGGTGAGAACGGTGAAACAACGACTTTGTCGCGAAAACTTTTAAATCCTTCAATAATAATTTGAGTTAACTTCATTGCAGTACAAATTTAACGTTCAGCAATAGGAGTCAACAGTTTGCATCCTTGATAATTAAAAAACCACAAATAGATACTGTCCTCTATTATGCGGTTTCGAAACACAATGTGCTTCTTTCATAGAAATATAATAAATTTTATATAAAGAGATACGAGGATTAATTCAAGAAATAAACAATTTATAGTTTTAGTCCGCAAATTACGCCACCCCTAATTTATTAAAATTGCTTTATTACTAAGGAATGAATTTTGCAAGCCAGCGAAACCCTTCTATGTAACCCATTCTTTTTGAAACACTGCACATGAAAAGTTCTAAAGGTCGGGTCGTCGATGAAGGCTGATATTTCTTACCATAAGTCAAATTTTCAGTCAGGCCAATGGCTCTGCGCAGTTCATGCTCGGATACTGCAGTATCCTTGTCAATCTTGTTGCCTAACACGCAAATCGGAGTTTTTGCCAGTTCTTCGCTAGCCAACAAAGCAGCCAGCTCTTCGTAAGCTTCCGGAAACCTACTTGGGTCCGCTGCGTCAATTATAAAAATAATACCGTTTACAGTAGCTAAATAATCTTTCCAGATTCGTCGTGCTGTTTCGTGACCACCAAGATCAAACGTTTGAAATTGGATTCCTTCGATTACCAAATCTTCGGAATGGGGATGCAATGTAGGAATGTGCATTGTGAGCCTGTCATCTTTCAACACATTCAACAGTGTTGTTTTGCCTGCATTGTCTAGTCCGAGAAATACTATCTTTCCTTTCTTACTAAGCAGACCTAATTTGCCTAACACAGACCAAAACCACGAAAACATATTATATTAATACTTAACTAGTATATTAGTTATAATTTACTATTGCTCAATTAATATTTTATTTATGAATTTCAATATTACGCTTTTTCATTATAATAAACCTAATCAATTACCACAATTTATAAATAGAGCAATTAAACTGAAAATATTAATTTACCGTTAATAAGATCTAAATAAACAGAACAATCATTAGATTATATAAACATTTCATGCCGCTGTTTAATCTTCTTTAATTAACACGTTTTAGTCCATTCGACACCCACACAGCAATTCGCGCCGTATATACGTAAATAAGTTTTCGGGAATGTCTTGAAAAATTAGGTCGTCGGAAAGTTCGAATAAAAATACTAAATTTCTGACAAAAACCTCGTCATTTAGACCATAAGTCTCTAAGAACAACTTTATGGGTTTGCACAAATCGGTATAAACATCGTAGTTATTGTGCGTGCTAGTTGTAGAAATACAAAGATGCGTCGATTTCTTGTTCACGCGGTTTTTAAATAATTTATTTGTGTGTGAAACGTTAATCACTTCGTCACACTTGGAGTGTTGAATCAATAGTGGTACTTCGCCAAATTCTTCCATATTTTTCTGAGTGTTCCACCCAGATTCACTCAATATGCTGAACGGATTTGGAACATAATCATTGATCAAGTCCTCGATACTTAAAAAAGGAGAATGTAAAATCAAGCCACCTAAAGTGATTTGTTTATTTTGGAATACCTTCATCATTTCCGTAGCTGGCCCCGTGCCTATACTTCGGCCCATCAAAAATATTTGTTGTGAGTTTTTCACAAAAAGCAACAATAATTTGATAACCGACTCAGCGTATTGATTGATTGATTTGATGTCACATTTTTTCTCTCTCGAAATTCCGTATCCAGGGTATTCAAACGCAACTATGTGACAGTTGCAATATTGCGTGAGGATTTCAAGTTCCTGCTGTATGTCTCCTAAATCACACCCGTTTGCGTGAAAATAAACTATAATATTTGATGATGTTTTTGGTGCTGCTATGTACAAACAAGGGATTAACTGTTGTTTTTCAGCGTTTCGGTTATTGTAGTAATCTTTAGCTTCTTCTAAATTTTTTATGCCGGCTGAACCAAAGTGTTTTGGCACGTAAAATAAGCCTTCAAGAGATCTTTCTGAGTAAGTTGCTGGTCTTTTTGGAAATAGTATGTTTTTTAATAATAAGTTCATGCCAATGCAACCAAAATTCTTGAAATCCTAGTTGCATAACCTTGCTATATTATCTGCTTGAATTAATACGGGTGCAACGTTAATTAATAAATTTTTTACAGAAGATTCAAGCTAGACCGACTAAAATTAAATTAGCTATTTTATAATTTTAGAATTTATTTAACCTATACCATCATCGGTACTTGTTGGGATACAAACAAATACGCGATTTTTCTTTTCGCACATTCATAAATTTCCAATAATTTGCACAAGTTTTTAACGCATACTGTATACATCCGGAGACTTCCGCTATTTCAAGCAAAGTTTGAACATTTGCAGTTTTAAGATTTCCAAAGATAATTTCGCATTTACTGCGAATTTTGTTGTCGTCGCGAAAAATCTGACTGATGTGACGCTTCAAGTCACGTCTTCCTTCTTCGCCAAATCTTATATCATATCCTTCAGCCAAAATGTATCCTGAAATAGGGGCATAACAAGAAGTACTAAAATCTTTTTTTCCTCGTTTAGGGATTTGAGTTAATATACTCAAGTCCTTGTAATTTTGAATTTTACTGTCAGAATCTCGATTGTTTTTTTCTTTGTAATCGTATAGTTTCGAGTTCGTTAAACCGTTAGTAGTATTAATATAGTCGCAGCTATTTTCTATTGATTTGTTACTGGCGTAAGCTGCGTTTAACGCAACATTATACCAAAAATTGTAATTAAACTTGAGATGTTCTTCGTCAATCGAGAAAGAGTGATCTATGTAGGTTGTATTAACAGGACCTATATGTGGGCTGTCTTGATAATTTTGCACATTTTCAGGATTATAAATTAAAATTTTTTCAGGGTTGCACTTTTTATCAAGCAGTTGCATGTGTTGCATTGATAAGTCATCCGGCATAAAAGCTTAGTGTTGTGACTCGATTTATTGTTTGAAATACTGGAATTAGCGCTCTTCGAACGTGTGTGTTTCTTTGGTATTGATGGGATCAAATTTCAAAAGTTCGATTGACTGGCCATCGTCATTCACTTTTTTGTCATTCCTTCAGGGATCTGTGAATTGTATTGGTTACAGTTTTTGTGTTCAACAAGAATTACGTAAGCAAATTCGAGAAATAGAAAACCAAATTTACAAAAAACAAACTGAAATTTCACAGATTCAAACTTTAAAAGATGTATTAAATAAAGCAGTGGAATACTACGAAACTAATGCTGAAAATGAAGATAAACAACTATTAGAGAATTTTAACAATGACGATTTTGACATGAATTCCGACGACTTGGCTGAGTGCCTTTTACAAATCAAAGAACAAGACGATAATATTGATAAATTGAATTCTGAAATTGCTGAATTACAAGGTGATATAGAAACTCTCAAGAAAAAAAAATACAAAATTGACTGGGAAGACAAGTCTAAAAATCATATCGTTAATGATAGAGCATTTATTGATTATATGTCAGAATCAGCTTCTGACAGTGCTTCGAACGATTTAGATGTAGAATATTCGGACGATAACACAACCGATTCCGGCAAAAAGAATACTCTAGTTTTAAAATGTTTACCAGTTTTGCGAGATTTCAAAAACGGCCAGTTATTGCACACAGTTACTACAATTAAAAAAAGAGCACTGTCCCTGAAAGAACACATTACCCCTGAAATGTATAAAACTTCGCTCTTACCAGTCTTAGATGTTACGGAATTGTTTGAAACCAGTGTTTCAAACGAGGAAAAAGCTTACAAAGGCGCTGTAGGACTTGTTTATCCTTTCAGTTTTAATGGTAGTATTTATATGAATCTCTCCAATAATATCAAGTCAAAAAAGATTAAGTTAAATTGGGCCACGGTATATACAAGTTTCTGTAAAATTGCGCGTACACTAAAAGATCTTGCAAAAAAAAGCATTCATCATTTGCACATCAAACCTAATAATTTGATTGTCTCAGAAAACTCGAAGCAAATTTTACTAACTGATATATTTGATTATAACTACGTAATAGACTTTTATTTGCTTTCTAAACATTACGACGACGTTTTTATTGCTCCAGAGCTCTACCAACATCTCAAAATCGCCGAAAACAAAGCTTCAATCAAATCTTTAGATTTGTTTAAGTGTGATTTATTTTCTCTTGGAATGTGTTTATATTATATAATAAGTCGAGATGACCCAGATATCAGAATGCATAAAAATGCAGACACGCTTCAACGTAATATACGAAATTTGCCAAGTATTAACAAAGAAATTGATACTCTGTTACACGACTTATCATCATGGGATCCCAATGACAGAAAGTTTCCCAACACACTGGTTCAAGTTACGAACAAAAATACAAATTTTTCATTACAAGATAAGATAAGTAACTTCTTTCAAAATTTAGGTTTATGAATGTGAACTACTTATAAAATTATTTAAGAGATTTTAATTAAATAATATCGTCAGTATTGAATCAATCATACTTAAACTGTTCGAATACTCTAAAAATAGTTAATTTTTTTGTATTAAATAATTGTTTTTATTAGAATAACTTAATAAAAAATGAATGATTTTCAGCCAATACACTAAATTTTTTGAATAATGCATGTCTCAACTAACTGAATCCATACTTTCTTGCGATAATGACGAAATAGCTTGTCAAATCTTGTTAAGTTCAGACTTCTCTATCATAAACCACATAAAAACTAGAAGTATTCTTGATGTGTATTCAATAAAACCTGAAAAAATTCAAACTTTAAATTTGTCTAATTATGGGAAACTGTATGTGTTGTGGTCATTATTTCAATACAATATAAAACTAGCTGATCTTTTAACGTTTTTTTCGAGCTTCTCTTCTTTTTTTGTGTGTCTCTCCCTTCCTATAGAGGAGTTCAGTCTAAAAATAGAAGATCAGCTGATTAAAAACACAATTACTTGTTGTATTAATTCATTTACAGAACTATTTAAAAAGCAAAATATATGGATTGACAAATTTGTTTTACTTTTAGTCGACATTCTATGTTGTTTTCAATATGATTTACTCAAACACATGTTAATGCATTTGATAAACGCAGCACTAATTTTAAACAGTGATAAAGTATTTTCACAACTTCATAAATTAATATGCAAGTTAATCGACACAATTTACCAAAAATCGAGCGACAAGCAAATGGCTAAATTATTATTATTGGATTTATATTCAATGGGCTTGATTTTGTCCTACAACGATAAATTTCTTTTAATATTAAAAGACTTGCCTAATAACCTTATAAGTGATTTAATGGACATATTTCAACGTGATGTTTGGCAGAGACTACTTGACTCAATACAATCAGAAACTGTTGAAGAAATTACAGCAGCGTTAAATTTTTCCTTTCAGATCTTTCCAACCTTACAACAATCAATTAACTTACAAAATCACACTAATTCAGATACGAATTTAATTAATGTTTTTATCGATTTGTTAAAACATGATAATCCTTCTTTACGAGAGGTGGCCATTTCTCATTGTTTGAGTTTGCTTTATTTATATCCAGATCTGATACCAAAAAAAAAACATGAAGAGATCAAACTGCAAATCATTAATAATAACTTACTCGACGTAAACTCGCAAAACTCAAGATCGACTTTTATCAGCACAATAGCTAACTTAATTTCAAAATCAGTCTCGAAACCATTTTTAAGCGAGTTTCTTCCATTCTGTTATGAATGCAAATTTGACAAAAACACCAAAGTTCGAATTGAATTAGCTAATTTGCTTGTTGCTGTGGTTACCTATGAACCTGAATTACTAATGGACACAAATGATTTAATTGAAGTTTACTTGCTAGATTGCTGTATTTATTTTACAACGAATAGTGAGGATGCATTATTAATTTGCAAACAACTAAGTAAGATTTTATATTTACAAATATTTAAAATACACTCGTCAATCGAGGAGCATCTAGAAGTTATACTGCAGTTTCGTCATAAAGATTCAATTCTACTACCCTGCTTATTTTATTTCCATGAAATAAAACACGCAGACTTAATTTTAGCTACTGCAATCGTTTCTGAAGCGTTTCAGTTGATTGACAATTGTTATTTAATGCGACAAAAAATGAAGAACAAAGATTTAGTTATTTGTTTGTACTGTTTCAACGTGTGCAACGTGGTTTGTTACAAATATTTTGCTTTTAGATCCGACATTCCAAACACAAGATCTATTATTCACGATTCGATTTCGGAAAAATCCGTTGAGCATGGTTTAAATAATTTAGATTTATTTCCCAAAGCATTGACTTACGCTGTAATGAGGTTTATAATTTTTAGCAAGAGACCATGTACTCAAGAAATTGTTTTAATGCTCGTTAAACAGCTCGATACAACAAGCGATTTCATCGAACCAATTTGGATAGAACTTGTTAATTATTTATATCAATTCTGCGCAGACGACGAATTTGTTATTTCACATTTAAAGGACTTTTTCATTCGAAACTTTGTCTGTTCAGTTGATCAGATATATGATTTCGTCATGTTATTGCGGAATTCTTATAGAAATGAACATAGCGAAAATAACATCATTCTTAAAATTACAAAACAAGTAGATTTAAATTTTATCACATATTTTCAGCAGCTAGTCAAGCTTGTTTATGAATGGGATTTCCTCCAGTACGAACTTAAAAAATTAGTCCAATGCATGTTAATATTGAGCAACGAATTCAATGAAATTTACATTGTTTCTGGAGAAGTGATTAAGACGTATAAAAATTTGAATTTGGAAGGTTTCTATGTAACCGTTTCGAACGATGCGATCAATTTCATAGACGCTTTACTTACAACCGTTGTTACACTTATTTATGGTCTTTCAGAAAAGATAAAATTGAACTTAAAGAACGTGTCTGGAAGTGAAAAGACGAAAAATCACAATTCTGAAGAATCGTCTTCGACGAGTGATGAATTACTTTTGACGAGCGCACAATCATTTTTTTCCGAATTTCACTTAATTGTTTTTAGTTTTTGCTGCCAGTTTATGAAAAACTCGATACTATCACCTGAGCTGAACAATACTCTAATTAAATTAGTTCCGATTCTTTCGAAATTCGTTACGAACGCAGAAACAAGCGATATTACCTGTAACGTGCTGATTTATTTCTTGAAAAATCAAATTTCAGTCTGGGGCAAGTCACAATTTCAGCCCAACAACCAGATTAGTCACCAACTTTTGGTTTTTAACGCGTATAAAATCTTAGAACAAGTTTTAATTTTGTTGAACCTTTTACTTACAAAAAATTTAGTGACGAATCGAAAAACGTTCACATTGATAATTCTCGCAGGTCATGTAGCTGATTTGTTCGAATGTTTTCCTTATCATATATATTATGAAAACGAAAAATTAGTGATTTCGATAAATGAGTCTCACACTCCTGAAACTCATTTATCGAAACAGGTTTATCGGCGCGTTGAAGTCGAAAAATATTTAAATTCAAAGAAATTGCCGCTTCAAGATTTTTGGAGTGTATTTTCTAAATTCATACAAGCATTGTTAGCTAATTTTGATTTAACAACATTAAAGAATTGTTTAGTTGAAAATGAAGTTTCAAACGTAATTAATTTTATAGAGGATGTGGTGGAAAAAAAGGAGAACACAAGCGAAGCTAAAAAATTGACTTTATCGGAAGTGTTTTGTTTAAATGTTTACTTAGAAAAGTGGAAAACAGATCTCAGTAACGTTTGAAAATAATTTAAATTTGTTATACTTGAAACGCTTCTTCATCTTCTGGTGATTCAACGTGATCATTATCAGAAACGACAGCCTCTTCTTCGGTCGAGTCTTCCGCTTTAGTGGCAATGGATTTGTTTAACTCTTGTTCTTTTTCGAACATTATACGTTCATTCGCTATAACTTCCGGGTTGGTTTCACAAAGTTGAAGACGATGTCTGAAATCTTGAACGACTTCGTGTTCGCACTTGGTTGTGCACCTACTATCTTTTAATTCTTTAAGGCACTGACAATCGAAATAGCAAATAGATTTAAGTTCCGAAAAACTCTCGAAATCGCAACCTTTGGAGCAAAGCTCCCAATATTTGTTAAGTCGTTCGTGTGGCGGAAGCATTTCATCGAAATAGCGGTCGACGACAATTTCATCGGCACCAAAAGAAATTTTATTAACTCCCCAGTCAAACGCTTGAGATAGTAGTTGATAAGTAGTATCAGGGAACTCCATAAAGCTTACTTGTTTGTTTAATTGATAAGTCGTAGAAGTCAGCAGTAGAATTGCTATGACTCTAGTTAGAATAGATCCGGAACGAGGCTTTTCGAACGATAAGGAGTAAAGAGGAATAAACGAATCGATAACTCCAAGATCTTCGTCATATAAATTGGGGAACAACCAAAAGTTAATGCAGAAAAACCAAAGCCCAGTAAACAAGACGAGCCGCAAAACCGAGATTAAAATGTACGTGAGCGAGAGATAATAGACAAATGACCACGCGTAGTACTTCAATTTAAAAGGCCACACCGGAAAGAGACAGCAAATTAATATCAAAAATAAAACTATTGCAGCGTAAAACAAGTAACGTCGGTTTCTTTTTGCATCCTGGTCGTTGAGGACTAAAAAGAAAGGTCCGTTGACAGGAATAATGCGTTCGAGTTTGAGACGCTTAGGATATTCGATAGTGTCTCTGTCTTCTATTTTCAGCATGGATTGATCAATTTCGTCGGCTAGCGGCGCGTGAGATGCGATTGAGCAAATATTGTGTTCTACCGCATACCTTATAAAGGCAGAAAACCATTTTTCTGTTGAATCAGTGTCTGACAAGTGTTCGTTTCCATATTTCTTAGTTAAATTTTCTTTTTGCTTTTCGATCACAATCTTGATATCTTTATCGCGAATGTACGAACAGAATCGTTTTCCAACGATGATGGCTTCGTAGCTTTTTACAGACCGTAGGATTTCGTCAACTATAATATATACGCAGCATTACTTACCAATGTCTTCGATATGAGGCATAGTTCGATTTCCTTGATGTAGTGATTATTAAATAAATCGATATTATCTAAAATTGTCAAAAATTAATAATGTCAATATTAACTTTTTGAACAAAATAAAGAAATTCAGTGTTATTTATGGATAAATAATTCAGCATCTGAATAGATAATATAAGTAGTGATGAATTTAGCAGATAAAATTAAACAGGATCTCAAAAAAATAAATAGTCTTTCGAACCAACAAGTAACACAAAAAGAGAAAAAAATAAAAGAAAATGAGAATCAGGAAAAGGTATTTAGCGACGTATCTAGCAGTGACGAAATGTCGAGCACACAGGGGTATATTGACGATAAAAGTTTTGTGAAAAAAAATAAAACGTTTTTAACAAGCACAAATTTTGAAAGTATTTTAGAGACTGCAGAAAATAATGTGAATAATTTCGAAAATGAAAAAGATTCCGATAGTGAGGAAAATTCATCTTTATCCGATATGGAAGCGATAAAGACTAAAATGGAGTTAGACGAGTTTGCCAACCGAGAATATGGATTATACGACTGAAAAAACGTCAACCAATGCATATTAAGTTAACACAAATTTCGGTCATTCAACCAGATGTCAAATCGACCTGGGCGCGTTAGGGAATAGTGAAGTTTGCTTACAGGGTTGTTCGTAGTTGCGATGACCAGACTATTCTTGCTGGAGATTTGACTAATGCCGTCTAGTTCGATTTGCATAGTCGTGAGCAAACTTTGAGCAAATTGGCACGTTAAGTTTTTATCCCCTATAAGTTCTATGTTTTGAATCCACAGGATATTGTATGTACTGTTCTTGCGCAAATTGAAAAACTCTGTTACGGCTTTCTCGCCTTCCCCAAGATATTTCTGAAAAAAATGCGAACATTCAACAAAGTACAGTGTCGGAGGTAGTGGAAACTCTTGGAAGTATTTTGAAAAATCGCGAGTGGGTTTTAGTTGTTCTGCACTAGTTTCAACGAGGATGTTTTTTGGAACATATTTTTCCGTGCTGCTGCTTAACTCTTTTTTGATGATATCGTATAAGCGTATTAATTTTTTCGAAATGGGTGTGTCTGTTAAATTGTTCAAACTGTAGTTTCGACAGTAAAGTTTTCTGAATAATTCTTGAAATTCTGGCAGAGTGTTGCAAAGTTTGGCCAACTGTAGTAGCTTGTCTTGAAAATTATTATTTAAAAGTGTAGGCAAAGAAAGAGTAAAGACAAAAGAAAGCTCACTTTCGAATTTTAATAATGAGAAAATAAGTTTGTTTAAGGAGTTGACACATATCGATTCAGAAATTAAGTCGGACTCAAACAGAGATAGTAGTTTCAGAAAAAAAAAGTATGCCGAGCCGAATTTTTTCAGCTTTGAAAGCAAGGTGGTTTGGTCGCTAAAGCAAACCGTGTTTTTTAAGCTGTTTTGTTTCAAGGCAGATGTGTCATAATAGTTGCTGTTGAACAAGTGAATTTTGTAAATAGTCTGCTTTTCTAATTCAGAGATTGCATTTATTTCAACACATAATTTTTCTAATTCTTCTAATGTGTGTGCGTAAAGCAGGTTATTCTTTTTTATGTCTGTTTCGAAGTCGAATAAAAATTCAATGACTTCAGAATAAAGATTGTGACCAATAATCAGAACTTCATATTCCAAAACGGCGGGAATCAATTTAATTTTCGGATAAGTAAAACATCTTGAGATCAAATTTTTAAGCATTAGTGATTTACATGACTTATGTACTCATTAGATAAAATTTTTGCTTATTTCTCAATTAAAAGTTTGAAAAACTTTTATTATTTTGAGAATGATAAAAAAATTTAGTTTTCAATATTATAAATAAAGGAAATAGAGCTATTTATTGTACAAATAATTTATGAAATCATTTTCATTCATGAGAGTAGCATCTTGGTTGTCATGTATGGGTTCTTCTGAGTCGTTTAACATTGTTTGACTTGTAGAAACAGCGTGATCGGAATAGTTGGGGTGTATAGTTATTATTTTAGTTTGTGAATTGATGTGTAATATGTTCATTGAACAAAGTTTTTTAATTATTTTTTTAATTTTGTATTCAACAAATTGTTCGTGACATGTTTTGTGCTTTACAAACCAACCAACTAAGTCGTAATAGCTAATTCCAGAAATTTCATTAGAATGCAAAAATTGTTCTGTTTCGACTAGTTTCAAATGTGAAACTAAAATATTTTGAATCTTGACGAATTCGTCAGCGTTAATTGAAAAGGAATAGTTAATTTCACGGTTATCATTATTTTGAAAATCATTGTTTTCGTTGTTTTCAAATTCATCTTCAGATACAGTTTCTTCGATTGTTATGCTGTCTTGTTGTATTCGATAAAGTGAGTGTTTGAATAAATTAATGGCGGAATAAACATGGTTTTCTAATACCTCGTCAGACAATGACAATTTGGCAATGGCTTCTGAAAGTCGAATTGTGCTTTCTAATTGCCGCGTAGTGATTCTGCCAGAACCATTTGTATTCTTGTGTTTGGTTTGCTGACGAACTGAAACGTAATTATTGGCTAAAAGATTTTTGACTTGAGGTGTAAGTCTAGGTCTCATTAACTTAGCAATTTTGATATAAAGCTTGAACATTTCGTTATTTTGAATCACGCTATCGTAAAACAATATGTTTTCATTTCTGGATTGTTTTATCAAATGCCGAGCAATGGCAATATCCTCATCTTGGTCAGTGTTATCTAATATTACAAATATTAAATCAAACCGGCTTAAAATTGTAGAACCGAGGTATAAATTTTCTCTTAAGCTTCGCTTGATATCGTATCGGCCATGTGCAGGACTGCAAGCAGCCAAAACACTAGCTCTGGCGTTCATCGTGGCCCTTATTCCAGCCTTGGCAATACTTATAGTTTGCTGTTCCATTGCTTCATGAATTGCTATTCTGTCTTTGTTGTCCATCTTGTCAAATTCATCTATGCAACAAATACCTGTGTCAGCCAAAATTAAAGCGCCGACTTCGACGACGCTTTCTCCTGACTCAGGGTCGCGATGAACACTTGCAGTTAAACCCGCTGCAGTGCTGCTTTTCCCGCTTGCATAAACAGACAAATCAGCAAACGAATATGTCCATTTTAAAAGTTGTGATTTCGCTGTTCCCGGGTCACCAACCAAACAAATGTTTATATCTCCTCGCAAATGTATGCCATGAGTATGTTTTTCTACTCCACCTACAAATAAACAAAGAAGAGCTTCTTTGATAATAGTATTTCCATATACTTGCGGAGCAACGTAAGAAGCTAGCCTAGATAAAACGTTGTATCCATTTCCTAATTGTTTAAATGTTTTATGAATTTCGTAGGTAATTCCGTAAGATGCTACTAGAGGGTTTTCTAAATAAAGCCAGAACGTTTGAACGCTTTGTAAATCTTGACTCAAAGTATTCGTATCTGCGTGAAGCAACTCTCTTGTTTCTGCGGGCGGTGTATTCATTGAAAACAACTGACGAATTAATTCATTCTGCGTAGCTGAAGAATTATTAACGCTTCTTGAAGGATTGTTAGTAGCTACTTTGACATGTAGCCCCATAAACAAAAGTTTATATGATAACTCACGCACTCCAAGTTTGGTAACGCCATGTACTCCTGACTCAGCTACATTAGATTCCTTAGTAAGTTCTTTGTTTTTTTGTCGTGTGATTGTACTTTGTAGTAAATCAGATCTCATTAACCCTGTTACGTCTGGAACACTAGCTAAATATCCTGTGATTATCGCTGTTTCCCCTGAACGTACTTTTTGGACTGCACTATTTCGAATTATCACATCAATAGTTCTAGGAACTCGACCAGAGGCTGATACTGCGTTTGTATTTTCCTGAACAACTAGTCGTTGCCAACTTCCAAACAAGCAAGATTCTGGAATTCTTTTCCAACGAGTTCGGTTGTTACAACTGTCATTCCAACATCGTACAGGCTCTGTGAAACAGTATTCTTGCTTTACATTTTTTCGTACTGTACCACAAATTTCACACAAATAGTTTGCTTGTATAAGTTCTGGTTTTACACTGGTGCATTTAGTCACGATAGCTTGCATGGAGAATAACTTTCCAACATCTTCAGCGCGACATTCTGCAGGATAACTTAGTTTCAAAGAATTGATGGGAGATATTTCTAGTTCAATGTTATCGGATGCGATCAGTGTCAGAATTCGCATAATATCTTTTTCTATTGAAGTGTTTCGTTCAAGTAAATCGGATATATAGTTCTTAAATGAAATTTTCAATTCGTCAAGTAAGGTTTTGAAAAACATACATAAAAAATGTGAAGTACTGTTGAAAGAAGTCGCTACTGGCATATCAGGTGTAGTAATGTTATTTTCATGCAATTTATACCATCTTTCTAACCGTAAATTCTCAATAAAATTATCTAAATCTTGAATGTCCAACTGTATAACCCCTTGACTTATATATTCATCGTTTAATAGCTGTTTTTCTAACCAGGAAGCTGAGTTGTTTTCTGAGACATTCGAATTAAAATGTGTGTAGTTCAGGTATTGATCGAAGTCTCTTTTAAAGTCACTGTGCCAAATTTGAGTTAAGGTTGAATAGTTTCTTCGCAGCAATTCTTCGACCCATTTAGACGACAAAGCTGAAAATAGTTAAGTTAATAAAGAGTACTTACAAATATTCTGGTTCATTTATAAATAATCATAATAGAGTAAATCTATCAATTTTGTGTATTTTATCAAAGAATGAATCTACAAAAGAAAATATTTAGCTGATTTTTTTTTCTTTTTTTTCAGTAAACAAAGAAACAACACTCACTATCCTAGCTAAATAAAGTATTTTAAACGATTGATTTTATTAATCGCGGAAAACTTATAAAGAATTTTAATTAGTTACTCACTAATTCAATAACATGCGTGTATGACAACGGTATGCTACTGTTTACAATACAGTTTTTATTAGAAAAAACAACTATTTACTCATACCTTTTCTATTATAATGATTACATGTTACTTACAAGTTCATTTGACATGTATTGCTGTTTTTTATATTTTTTGAGTTTAACTTTATATCTACATAGCGAATAATTTTCGGACTGAACAAGTGGGAAGTAAAGTTTATTATGTATAAAATTGACGTGAAAAGAAATAAATAAAATGCTAAGCCTAAGTTTGGATGCGATATCTGAACCATTTTATCAATTATTTTTGTTTCTTTAGACATCTTTAAAGTTAAGAAGAACGTAGAAATAGCAACAGCCATAGAAAATGTTGAAAATATTGTGGTTACGCCTTCTAGTATACTTACAAAAAAATAATGATTTAAATTTCCTTGAGTCAATTGTATGTTGAAGGCTTGTAAAATCTTGTTTATGGGTACCCACCACAATTTCTCTATGGTAACTCTATAGGACGGTGTAATTTTTTCGAGATGAATTTTTGTTGATTTCTGCGCTTTTTTAAAGGTTTTTACTACTTTATAATGTTCAGCGGATTTTTCTGTGTTTTGTGTTGGATAGGAAGTGAATCTTGGAGTGGTGTTTTCACTTTTTGTTTCATCTGGAAAAGCACAGTCTAAAATTGCATTAGAAGAACAAATTCGCAAAGATTTATTTAGTTCTTGTGGTAGTCTAATCTGATATTTAGAAACCATATAAAGTTTAAAGAAATCGTTGTCATAAGTATAGTATTTGATTTCTTTTTCTGGTGAAAAATTTCCGAAGTAAGGAATGCCACAAGCATATGAATAAGCGAGTTTTGCTTCGTCTAAGCGTGTTTTATTAAATACGTGCAGGAGAATAACGGACCATTCAATCAACGTAAGTATTATTGTTACTACTATTAATACTTGTATATAATAACCCGTTTGACTGAGCTTTACAATAGATTGACATGTCAAGTCTTTAAATAAAGGCTCGTACAGTAAAGTGAATAGAGCTTTTTTATATTCTCGATTAGTTCTGGTTTGATGTAAATCAAGAGTCATGTCGTTTCCTAAAGTTTTCATTGCGATATTAGTTGCAAATTCGATATTACATGGCGATAAATTAGCAATCTGCGGCTCGTTAATGATATCGTTATAAAAAATTTTTTTTTCGTACACAACCGATAAATTGTTGTCATCGATAGTATTTGTTTTTTCTGTAAATGATCTCAGACCGAAAGTGAAATAATTGTCCATGTTTTGGTACGAATAACTTATATATTGCCAGTGGTTGCTAAGCAAACAGAGGATCAACAAACCTATCAATAGCGGTAAAAAGACGAATCCCCGAATACAATTAATGAACGAGAGAGTATTTCCACTGAACAAAAACCTTAGCCAATATACCGATGGCTCTTGAAGTTTTTGTAACTTTATATCATCGATAACAGCTTTTTTTGGATAATTTATAATGTTTTGGCTGTTTTCATCAAATGGCTTTAAAAATTTTAAATTCATTGATTTATCGATTAATGAACCTACGTTATTCAATGTTTTGTCAGAAGCTGGATATGCTGTAGTAAAATTATCATCAAAGGGATTCATATTTCGCGCGTTGATTGATTCATCTGAGCTTTCTGGCTCCATTATTGATTTGAGATGATCTTTTTTATTTTCATCAAAATAAGTTTTATTTTCATTCTCTTCTTCTTCTTGCGAGTGATCCGTGACCATTACGGGGCTTCTTGCATAAAAATACGTCGTTAAATCTTTGTTATTAATTAACATAGTATCATACAATTAGAAGCGAACGTTAGTTTTTTGGTTTTAAATGATTAGAAATCAGCTATATCACGGTTTTAAAGCTATGCCGAAGTTGATCAGAATGTATATAGTTTAAAAAATAAATAATTAAAATTAATTTAATCAGATTATAAGTCTTAAAGGTTGTTACATTATCCATGAAATCGCAGAATCTGATATAAAAAAGATCGGAAAAATTTTAAAACTTATTTATCGTGTAATTATTTGAAATTTATTTTATTTAATTGGTTGTAATATTTGAATATATAATTATCAGGACATCTATTAATTGTCGTTGCTACTTCTAGTTGATTGATTCTGTGCTCATAAGTTACATACTTATAACGGCATATCGAATTATTTACATTATTATATGATTAAAATACGTAATGAAGTACTTTGTTTACAAAAATAAGATTGCTATTGAATTATTGAAAGAAGTATTGAGTTATTATTTCTCTAGTGATTTGTGTGTTTAAATTAGATCAATAGTGTAAAAGCTGCTTTACATGAATACAAGCACGAGCCATGATAAAAATAGTAGTTCTCAAGCTGATTTAGAAAAATTGTATAAGGAATGTAGTATATCTGCAAACACTCAAATAACGTTAATAAAAATATTAAAGAAAAATTTACTTTCGAGTAACCAAAAGCATAAAATATCTGTAGACGATTATTTTGATTATTATGAAAACGCTAAATTGTCAATTCCGTTGTTTCAACATCCGTTAGCTGCGTTGATGATAGCAGCACCGGAAGAACGATTTATTCATCCCAAACTTGTTGATAGTTATTACGTTGTTTTTCGTAGTGATTTGCTGAAATATATATCGGAGTATCCTAATAACAATCCTCCCAAATTCAAACTAGTTGATGATTTACGCATCCCAGGATATGAAAACGGGTATACTAATGATTGGCTCAACAGTCTATTAATGATAATGTATTATGTTTTTCCAGAACTTATTCAAAATTTAAGTACTCATCAATGTGACAAGCCTAATTGCATTATTTGTTTAGCTTTATTTGTATTTGAAAATATTGATACTTCTTTGGGTTACCGTTTTGGACAGCCTGTGAACGCTAGGTTTTTCTGCGATGTATGCACAAATGAAATGCACTTCTTGAAGAATAAATCTGAGGTTAGCTTTCCCGAAACAATAATTCCTCGAGGGTTATTAAGTCAAAAATTATATTCAAAAGCAGGAATCAATGCAAAATCATTGCTTTTTAGCGATTATTTTAGGTCAACAAGCTTGAATTCTAATCCAGGTAGAAACCAAGGGTATAGTTTTTTTCAAAAAATTAACGATACACGCATCATAGACAAACATGAAGCTGAGTACGATAATGCTTTACGAAAAAATCGTAAGCAACAGTTCTTACTAGTTTCGTTAGCTTTGTTCAATTTATTGCGTAGTTTTTATGATATGGTAGTTAATACGAAGTCTGCTAAATTCGACGGACATGAAAAAAATAAAAGTTTACAAAGGCCGTCTAAGAACTATATGAAAAGCGACATCATTAGAACTGAATATTGTCTTGCTACTAACACCGAGATTTCCATTAATATAAGCAAGTTAATCATCGAGCTTAACGTTGATGATGTACTTCCACCTTCTTTGCCGTCTTTATCATCAATACTTTCTCGTTGTATTCAGTTTACTTATAGTAGTTTTTTTCAAAAAGTTGACATCAATGAAAACGGAACTGTTCTATTTCAAGACCAGAATTCAAACAATTCAAATTACTTTAAGATAGACGAGGTAACGCTTTCACAAATAGAGCATTTGATCGAAGAAGAACTAGGTATCAAAAAAACTACGGCTGAAGAAAATGCAAAGTTGAACTTGGTGGCCGATGACCTTATTTTATCTGGGCCGATTTGCGGTTCAACTTATGAAAACAACAATTTCTCTTTCAAGTCTCAATCTTTTAGCACTTCTTCTAACTTGTTAGGAATTAATTTCTTTCTTGAAATGATTAACAAATCAATAAATTCGACTAAAAAAGAATACATGAAATGTACTAACTGTGTAAATGAAAAAGGAGGTTCACATCTAATATCAATCAAACACGAGAAACTGTCTGATATTTTATGTTTCACGATGAAAGCAAATCGGTTGGCATTGTGTGAACGTTTTGAAAATATTCATTTGTTGTTAAAAGTTTACGTTTTGTTGAAAGCTCAAGAGAACCCGCCAACGTATTTATTAAACATCGTCAAACGTCGTATTCGCGACTATTCAAAAGCTTTTGTAGTCCCAGACAAAATATCGTTTATCAGTAAACCTCAAAGTGAATGGAAAATTGTTGAGGGAAATTTGGCGAACTCCGATCATGTATATTCTCTCGTTGGAGTGTTAGCGTTTGTTAATTCTTCTTGGAACAACGACGTACGTTTAGTTTTGGAAAAGTTGTGGCAAAACAACTATCATGAAAGCAAAAAAGATCTTAAAATTTTATCTTCTATTGAGGCTGACGAAACTACCGTCGAACGACCTACATATGAAGATCAGCTCGTGACCTATATAAATTTCCCCAACCCTGACGGTTCCTCCGGAAAGTGGGTTCTTATAAACGGTCCATGCACAACGGAAGTGTCAGAAGAAGAAGTACGTTCCTTCAGCAAATCTTACAAGTTTCCGCTTGCTTTCTTTTATCGAAAAGTGACTAAACTTCGTTTTCTCGAGTTTTCTTTGGTTAGAGAACCTTTGTTTTCCAGTCTTAAAATTAAAAACAATATAAGTTTTGCTAGAAATCGCATTGCCCACCCGCCTTTCGTTCCGTTGTCTGATAAGGAAATCGAACTCGTCGCTTCGGATAAATTTTGTTGCGCGCTAGACTCCGAATACGTTGTAAAGTCTTTTGATTCAAAGTCTCCTGACCACATTCTCGGTTCTTATCCACAATACTTTTTAGCAAGAGTTACTTTACTTCGTACATTTTTTAACCAGGACGCCAATGCAGACCCCGCTGTAAGTCCGTTTCTCGATGTTCACATTAATATGCCCAACCAACCGGTGGAATATTTTACTCAATACAGCGGCATAGAACCCGGAAATTTGCATGTTAGCTACAGTAACAAATGGCTATACGAATACAAAGATTTTTATCAGTATATCCGAACTTTGCTCCACTACAATTGCATCATTATTGGCCACGACCTGCTAAACGACTTTAGAGTCATTGGAGCAATCATCAATCCTCATTTGCTCTTAGACACGGTCGAGATTTACCGTCTAAAAAACAACATGCGTTTCATCAGTCTCAAGTTTCTCGCTTGGTTTGTTCTTGAAAAGCGTATTCAGGACTCTGCCCACAATTCTTTCGAGGACGCCAAGACTAGTTACGATCTATACAAATATTACTTTGATTTTGTGCTTGAACATGGATCTGAAGCATGGGAAGATTTTCTACAAAATTATTTATATAAAAAAGGCCTGCAACTCGGTTTCAAAGCCCCTGAGGCTGACTCCGAATCGGAAAAACAAAATTTAATTTTTTAACTCTTTTCTCACATATACATATATAAATACACATCATTGATATGTAATTGAATTATAATACAAAAATTGTAAAACACATCTCATGCTAGCTTGATTCCTCGTCAGAGTTGGAAACATGTTTTGAAGCTCTAATGGTGTGATTAGCTTTGAGATGGTTTATCCATTTTTTATAAGGCGAATTACTACTGTTTGAGTCATCAAAAGAGAAAGGCTTGTTTGAAATCAAATTATCGAAGAGCACTGACATTCTGAAATTGATGTAACCCTCATAACAATCAGCGTCATAATAAATAACTAACTGTTCTAGCGTTCTATGAAAGATGCCGATGTATTTTTTGACTAACTTGGCGAAAGTTCCAAGCGAGATTAAAAATTCAGTGATGGCCAACACGATATTATTGGAAACAACTGGAACTGTAAGGTTATCACTTTGTATGAAACAGTTTAAATGCATATTGTCGGATTTAGTGATGCCTTTAAAGTCAATATACTCATCGGAGTAAGGTTTCGTTTCTAAAAACGAGTAGAGTATATATGCATACTGTCGAGCTAACAAAATGTTGTTGAGGAAGAGTTTGGCTAAAAAGCGCATTGTTGAAGAAATTTTCAGTCTGATTTTTTCGTTTTGCTCGGCGATTTCGTCTATATTGTCTACGTCTCCAAGAAGTTCAATGAGTTTGTCTGGTCTCAAGTCGTCTTTCAATAATTTCAAAAATTCCGTTTGGCAAATCGAAATAAGGGATCTATTAAACAGATTTTTGTTCTTGCCAAGAAGAAGGAGCGCGACAGTTATAAAATCCACAATAATGTGGATGTTTAACTCGTTACTCGTTGCTTGTTTGTATAAACACGTAGTACCTGCACGAATTAAATTTTCTTCGTTCAAAAGATTAAAGATTCCCAAAATTTCAGGAACGATAACACAGAAATTATCAGCTGACAACTTGTTGAGCAAGGCTTTAGTCTTTCGCGAAACCATTTTTTCTTCTGTGAAGTCAGAAGGCTTAGATGGCGGGACTATATTACTCATGGGGAAACCTTCACTGGTGAGATTTTGTGATTTTGCAGTTTCGAGTAAAACAGCTGAGGAGACGTAAGGTTTGTTTTCCTGATGCTTACTTTCGTATGAACTATACTTTTTGGAAGACATCATTATGTAATGATGCATAGGCAAGTTACGGAAAACCAGACACGCAATTTCGGACTTTACCTGGATTTTTTGAGCTACAATACTATGAGCGTGGTTACGCCTAGCATAAAAAAAATCCAACGCGTATTTCACGACAGAGTCACTTTTTTGAAGACTAAAACTATGACGATCTTGTTTGTTAGTTCTGGAAAAGCTATTCCGTGAATCGTGGTTTGGTTTGTTTGAGTCAGTGTGCGAGGTATGAATTGTGGAGTGACAACTTCGGAATTTGCAGTTTGACAGCATTTCTATCATTGCATCCACTGGTTCCACATTTGCGGTATTTTTAATTGATTTATTTGACGAGTCTTTTTTTTTGTTAGAACAAATTGCCAGATCGAAATCTTCATGCTTGAGTGTGAAGATAGTTTCGTAAAATTGCTTGAGCTCTGTTTTATCAATTTCTAAATGGTTGGAGAATAAACTATTAAAAACGGTTGCATCTGTTTCATCAAATCTCTCTATAAAAGCTGTTTTAAGTTTATCTAGTGAAAGCTCGTTGTATAAAGCTTTTGTTCCAAGAGTTCCACTTTTGAAGTTCTCGTTCAGTTGTTTTTTAGCGTCTTTCATCAATTTTGTAGTTTTGTCTAAAATATTCTTATCTAATCGAGCAAATACGTTTTGGTTATTTATTAAACTTTTGACATTGTCGTTATGACAAGATAAATAAAAATTATCTGTACTGAATATGCTTTGAAATTGAGCTTCACTAAATATGTGATCCGAACTGTATTCATAACCGTTGTTCCGAGATAAAATTTGTTTACTAGGCCAAAAAGAAATAGTTGACGAACTCCTTGTATTGTTTACTGCTTTATTTAAAAAATTATAATTTTTGTCAGGACTAGCCGTAAAATTTCCTGTATGCATTCTAGATACATTACTAGGATGCTTGTACACTCTTTCATTCTTATTTACTTTTTTTCCGTCAGAAATTGTGGATTCATCGTTACTATTAATCTGTTCGTTGGCTGAGTTATCAGTTGTTTCAACTTTAGGGTCTAAGCGACTGGTATTACCTCTGTTTTGTGTTTCAGTTTTTTCTGATGAGATCAAATGAGGAGCTGAACTAAAACCATTAAAATCTCTGTTGTGTTTTATATTGCGTTTATCGTAGTTGTTATACACGAATCCAACTTTTTTTTTTATCAAGCTCGACGTGTTATCATTATTATTTTCTGATTTAGAAAAACTAATTTTTCTTGACGTTGTAACATTGTCTTTGCTAGTGCTTCCAGATTTAGATTCGTTAGGTTTTTTATTGTTGACCAAAATTGTTTTCGTGTTTCTTGAAACGTCTAAATTACAAGCATTATCCGACATGAAATATTTTTTTATAAATTAAGTATATTGACATTTATGTACAAGATATTATTCTAAACTATTCTGAGAAAAATATAAAATAAACCAATATTACTTTAATAATAGTTTTCTACTTATTTTTTTCTAATTTTTTTTATTTTAAAGAGTTTTCTCTTTTGTGTAATTTCTACTATATAATAAATTACATTATATTGTCTTTAATTTAACGTTCATACATAAAAATTTGTTGTTCAGGCATAATCGCTCAATATGTTTGATAATCTGCCGATATTGGTTTATGAAAACTTACAGTTTTTTCTTTTTGTACTGAGTCTGATTATTGTTGCTCTATCTGAATTAATATTTTATACTCGCAGCTACAGAAAAAAAGAATTTCGCGATCTTGAAAAAAAAATTGCATATGTCGAAAAAAAGATCAATGACAAACAGTATGAACAAAAAGATGATGAAGAATTAATAAGGCTTATTCATGAATTTAAACGTTTATCGGAACAACTTTCTAGAAGACTCATTAAACTAAATCTCATGTCCATAACTTTTATTGTGATCTCTATCGCGGTCATCACAACAAACTTTAAGTCTGTAGTTATTGGTGAGCTTCCATTCAAACCATATCCTTGGCTACGGGAATTGATGCAGTGGACCGTTGAGAGCGAAAGAGATCGTGATATTAGCGCTCCCACTTGGTATATTATGTGTTTAATCGTAAATGCACCGCTAATAAAAAATGTAATGCCAAGGATATCTGAACCGAGAATTCGCAGACTGAATTCAATAACGAAATTGATCAATAAAGAGCATACATTGTTAGAACAGAGATAGCGATGGAATCTTACTTTTTAAGTTATTAGTTTGATCCGTTGGCAAGTCTTTAGACGACAACGAGTCAAATAATGCAATCATAGCATCTAATCTACGAAGAAGTTTTATGGGAATGTGACACAAGCTAAACTGATCCAGTAGCTCTTTACAGAGCAGGAGTAAAGATGAAATGGGTTTGATGTATTTTTTTTTTTCTATAACGATATTTTTAGGTTTGTCAAGATTAACTACGTTCGGGTAAATAACGAACTTATTCGTATCGTAATTATAAAAAGCTAATATAGTGTTCATCAGAGTATGAATTAACTGTGCTTTGCAAGTTAATACAAGTTGCAAAAAATTAAATTGAAGATTTAGTTCGTCTACACTTGATGAATCTGTCAAACAATTTTTAAGTTTTTTTCGTTCATAGTGAGAAGTGCTGATTTGCATGGTGTTAGACAAAATATGAATGCTGTGATACATCCACATTAGCGTTTCTTTGAAAATTGTGTTGCAGTCAATTGGTTTTTCAACAGCAGGAAGGTCGTAGGACGTTTTGACTACGTAGGCTACGGAATTTAAAATACTCGAAATAATGTTTGAAATACTGTTGTAAGCTGGCTCTTGAAAATCGTTAGAATATAATTCTGTTTCTTTAGCTGTTTGCAAAATCTCCCAGATACGTTTCAGGCTGAATGTGTACTCGTTTAGCAGCACTTCACTCAAACTATATTTACTGATAGAGTCATTTAGTAGAAACTGGTTTTGATCGACAAAAGTAGTGTGGTTTGAATCCAAAGCAGTAAATAAATATTGTGGAGTTTTGTGTGCTATAATAGATATAGTTTCGTTGCTTAAATAGAACAGCATTTCAAGATGGTTGCTGAAAATATTTTCGAAGTTGATCGCGTGGCTGACTGAGATCGAAAGGATAAAATGAACCAAGTGGTAAATATTTGTTGTTTCGAAAAAGTTAAATTTTGCCACTATATTAAATGCCAAATGCTGGAGAGCCGTACATAATGAAACATAACTTTTTTTATTAAGTGTGTAACCTAGTTGTGCCTTAAAAGCATTGATCAGTCTTTCTACACTGTCTTTAGTAATTCTAGAATAAATTAAAGGATCATTAGTTTTTGTGTCTGAAACCGCATCTGGATTGTGACTGAGTGGTTGATCAGAAAATAAAATGGAAAAGAGATATATGGACAATACATACAGGTCAAAATCAATTTCAGTAGATTCTGAGTAAATGTAACCAGATAAAAAATCCAAGTAATATGTCGAGTGAGAAATATCGAACCAAATATCAAACTTCACCAAACACAACAGTTTATCAATCAACAATTGACTGTGGTTGGAAACGAAAATATTATCGTTTAAAATGAATTTTAGTAATTCGAACAAATCAGTGGTAAACTTTCTTCGCAATTGAGAGTGCAGCGTGTTACACGTCTTACACAGTTTTAAAAAAACGTTGAAAAGTACAACAAGGGTAACATGATAGTTGGAGTTGTTGTTTGCAGAATCTTTTAAGAAATTTATAATATCAGAAATTAGGACTAATGAGCCGTTTTCATTGGATTTCCTTGTCTGTGTGTCCTTCTTACATGAAGCTAAATCTTGATTTTTATTAGTTAGTTCTTGTTCATACTTGTGGATAACAGAGAACGCACTCTTCATAAATTTATTGTTTAAACAGTGGAAAAAATTTAATAAGCTAAATTATATAATTTTAATGTTAACTTGACCTATAGGCTCAAATAATAAGGAAATATGGTAAAAAAAAATGAAATAAATACAACTGAAGATTTGGGCAACGAAGAGTTTGAGAATAAATACGTTCACGAAACTTACAACGTAATTGCTAAAAAGTTCAGCGGAACGAGACACTCAACTTGGCCACGAGTATCGCATTTCATTCAGACTGAATTGTCTTCAGCCGGCTTGCTTATAGCAGACATTGGCTGTGGAAACGGCAAATACTTAGTCGACATACCTCATAACTGTCGCTACATCGGAGTAGACGCCTGCGAAAATTTACTTGCTGAAGCTCAAAAAATAAACACGAAGCTCTGTAAAAATGCAGAATTTACAAAAGGGAACATTTTAAACATCCCAATCGGCACAAATGCCGCAGACTGCTGCATATGTATAGCGACGCTGCATCATTTAAGTTCGCGAACCAGGAGAATGGCAACTATGAAAGAACTTGTGCGCATTACTAAACACAATTGCAAAATTTTAATTTATGTATGGGCAATGGAACAAAAAGAAAACTCCATTGGCGCGAGGTCGTTCAGTCAGCCTGATAACTTTGTTGACTGGCGAGACAATGAAAAAAATCTAGTCGGAAAGCGTTATTACCACATATATTCAAAAGAAGAGTTTCAGGCTGACATCGAAGAAGCACTCCACGATCTCGTCGAATTAATTGACTTAAGCTACGACAGCAATAACTGGGCGGCAATATTGAAGAAAATGTAAAAAGCTATTCGTCGGAAAATTTTGTTTTCATTAGTTCCACTTTGTGTTTGCTCTTGTTCAAAAGATAATAAATTTTGTCTTCACTGAAAAGATTGCCGTTAGCGTCTGTTTTACTAATTGCTGCCTGCTTTTCGATATTGAATATTACACTATTAGTTCTGGATATTGTAATGTCAACGGATTTTCCGCACATTTTTAACAAGTTTGCTTTTGTGTAAACTGTGTAACGTTCATGTGAGTTTTCATCATGTGCATCTAAACCCGAATTGACAGTTGCTATCTGTTTGTTTTGTATTTTAGCTCGTACAGCAGCGTTAGTAAGCTCAAGTGCGTTCTTGAAAAGTGCAGCGTGGGGTTTAAGCAGTAAATCGTGCCAACGAGACAAATATTGTTCTTGTTCACAGACAAATTTTTTTTTGGATTGCATTTTGCGCTCGCTCTTATGACTGGTTAAAATAAATAATCGAAAAACACGAAATATCATAATAAAAAATTATTTTGGTTTGAACATCACGCATTCGTGTTAAATATTAATAGTTGTTACATGTCAATGTGAGAAATAAAAACTGTATGGACATCACGTCATTTTGCGAACTAGGAAATTTAACCAGTGAAATTCAAGCAAAAGCAAGAGATGGAAATCGTATTTTTTACATCATTGGTTTAGAACTACTTTCACGTGAGTTCATTTCGCATTTATTTAAAAGCTGTTTTAACTTTGTTTACATAACTAGTGACCAATTCGGCGATCTAACTGATGAACCTAACGCTGTTCTCTTGTGCAGCAATGACGATGAATTACTTTTTGCTTGGCACCTGATGCCAAAAAAAAAAAACTTGATTTTGGTCGCTTACAACTGTTGTTACAACGATTTGTGCAGCTTGGAAACTAATTTATCGCAGTCCAACGTCGTAAAGAAAATAGTCACAATAAATCTGGTTCAAGTTTTAAGTGAGACATGTTACGTATGGTATACTAAAACCATCAAAAGTTTTTTAGACAAGATTTATCACGCAGATTTTGACATTTCAAAGGTTTTAACAAGCATTGGAGACAGGTATTTCAAATTATCATTTTTGCAAATTGAAAGACTATTAGCAGCTGCAGTTATAAGTGAGATGGACATTACGTATAATTATGTTACTCATGTAATTGAAGACTCAGTGACAAACAAGCTCAACTTTTTAGATATTCAATATGGCAAAATTTCTCCCGTGGATGAAATTTTATTTTCTGCTGTAATAAATCGCTTCAAATCAGAAATAAAAAGAGAGTGTTATTTTTTTGAAGTGCGTGGGAATGAAGCGTACACTGTGGTCAAATGTCTTTCACACTGCATTAAACAGCCTATTTTAAACATATGCGTTTCGGATATGTACAGTAAGCATAGTGGAACGCGGGAAAAATATATGCAACGTATAAGTTCGTATCTCAAACTTTTTCCCGGAGTAATTATTGTTTTGAAAAAAATTAACTCTGAAGAGCACAGCTTAATTTACGATATAAAATCGTTTATTTACTTTGTCACATTGCTAAACAAAAACTTGCGAGACAATTCTTTTAAATCGATTATGATTTTTGATTCGTGTAGCGAGAAACTTTTACGCCTAACTAATTATAAATTAATCGAAACCAAATTGGACCAAACAAACGACATTTTAGTTATGTTAGAAAATTATTTGAAAAAGACCATTAACGATACAGATATGATTGATAAGATACTGTTTAAGGTTTCCAAGAGCTACTTGAGCAATCGGTTGTTAAACCCTAGTTCGATATCGAGACTAATTAAAAATGAACTTTATGCAAAAGTACGCGAAGAATCGAAACTTTGTTTAATCGATAATGGCGTCTTTTGAATTAGTCGAATCGTTGTCGACGATACATTCAAGAATTCTTTGTTTTTGCTTTTCCATTTCCACACAAAGTACATCGACAGAACTAGTGATAAGTTCGAGATTTGCTTTTGCAAATGAGAGTAAGGGGTTTATGAACTCGTCATTGCACGACATGTTTTTTAGATCATCAATTTGCTTTTGAATTTTTTCAAAATCTAAAAAAGCATTGATTTCGTTGTTCCAGCGTTCCAAGATATTCAGCAAAGCATAGATTTTTCCTGAGTGGAAATGAATCTTCGATACTTGAAATTGTTTATTTTCAGTTTTATTAGTTTCAATGATTAGGTTTAGCTCTTCCTTTTCGTTTAAAATGGGGGCAACAATTACGGACTTTATTTGTGCTAAATCTTGCGTGGTGTAGATTTTTCTCTCCACTAATATGTCTAACACTCTGAACAACGGTTTTTTCAGGGATTCATTGAACGTTCTGATCAAAGGGGCCGTTCGTTTAAAAAATGTTAAAGCAGGCTGGTGAAACTCGACTGGTTCATTTTGTACAATATCGTTTACTATATAAATAATGGCCAATTTTTCTTGGATTTTCAAATTGGGCTGGATAAAAGCTTCAATAATAGAATTAACGATGATGTTACCGTTTACTACTTGTAACCAAGCTCGACAACAAGCACTAATTCCTCTTACAACATCCTCAGAACAATTCGATCTTTCTACATTAAATTTTTTTAAAAACTACTTACGACAAATAGTGTACACTGCTTCTGGTATTCCTGAAGGCGAAACTTGGTTAATTAGGTGTAAATATGTGCCAATATTATTCTCGTTCATTTTTTAAAACTATAATTAATAGTTTTAATCAATGTTAGAACAAAAAACTGATAGCGAAATGAGATTACTTCACTTTTTTATATCTATAACTGACGATATACCAGTAGATTTGTTAATTCCAAATAAATTTCAACCTAAAAATTATTAAATAAATTCGTCACTAATTATTAATAGCATAAAAAATATTTACATTTTTGAAAAATATAATTTTGGAAGTTAAGTGTACCACGCTGTTTTGACTTTGATGCCAATTTAAAAATATCAAGTATCAAAAAAAAACACAGTTACGATATGAATACTTTGAAACCACTATTGAATGACATTCTTTGTAAGTATCTCTTTTAGTTAATTTGACCAGGTTTAAACATTTTGTTTAGCGAGTGAAAAAAATGTACGAGCATCTGCTGAAAATAATCTTTTAAAGATTAGCGAGGAGAATACGGAACAGTTCATTCTGATGTTATTAAATATTTTGGTTTCAAATGAACATCCTAGTTTGAAACAAATGGCAAGTATATTATTTAGAAATACATTTGCTTTTGGGACTGGATTTGTCACGAATTATGAGTTTGCTATTACAAAATGGCTAACAAAACTTAGTAACGAGTTTAGAGCTAACGTAGTTAATCAGCTGTTTATGATTTTACATAATTCTGATGAAAAAAATCCTGACAATTTAAAACCGTTAATTCAAGTGGTATCCAGAATAGTTTGTTTACAATTTAAAGTTGGAGATCAAATTTTTTTTTCATTTTTGGAAGCTACTAAGGCAAATGTATTACTACTACAACGCGGTGTTTTATTGTTAAATTACGTAATTGATGATTTTATCGATGCGGTTGAAGTAGCTGGAGCTGAAATGATAAATCCAACATTACAGGATGTCATCATTAAATATTTGATTTTTTCATTGAACGTTGACGACGTTTACGTCATTTTAAAGGCATTAAAGACTTTAGTGCACAGTCTTGGTATTTTAAATGAAATATACACTACATATGATGCTGTTTACTCTATTTATCAAACGATAAATAGACATTTATTATCATATTTTATAAATGTTCGTTTGGCAGCCTGGGAATTTGTCATTGACTCTTTGAAAATATATTACAAGTTCTTTGAGCCCCTTTCGGAATTCTACATTCCGCTATTCGTCATAACAGTTTTGGTGGGTTTGCCAGAACTCCAACAGTTTGGTAACAATCCTAACGCGAGTATTGTAGCAATGTATAATGATGCAATCAGATTGACTCGAGAAAAAAACGAATATGAAATTTCTTCACTCAAGATTTACGCGATCGAATTCATTTCTAATATATGTGATATTGAACTAGATCATGTTAACAATAATAAACAGGATTTGGGACTCATAAAAAAATATAAAAATGAAATAGTCTCTGTTTTATGTATTGCTTCGATAATCACGAATAATGACGAATTAGCAGAACAGGAGGAATGGACAGTTTCAAAGGCTGCTTGTGTCGCAATCGGACTCTGTTTAAAACTATTGAAATACGAAATTTCAAATTTAATTTTGAATCATGTTAATCTAAATTGGAACAATGTGGATTGGCATAGAGCGGACAGTGCTCTGATTGTATTTACAGAATTTTTATCGTTACCTCCGTCTCCTGAAATTTCACAGCTCATTGGAAACACTTTTCCCAATATATTGAGTTGCGTCTTCTACGCAAAGTCTGTGGTTAGAGAAAGTGCTCTTTGCTTAATTACAGTCATTATTGCAAATCATTTAAAGTCTGTAACTATGTTTATTAAGAAAACCGATTCTAAATCAAATCTCATTGATGTTTTGCTACATGCCTTAAACGATGAGCCGCTCGTTGCCGTTAGAAGTTGCGACGCGCTATATAATTTGATTTTAGCATACAAAGTTGAATATGACCATCAAATATTTGATCTCGACAAGAATTATAAATCACTTTTTTCTAAGATGATTTTAACTGCGAAAAGGGCTGATGCAAGAGAGCACAGTTTGCAAAAGTGGGCTTTCGACGTCATATATGCGTTAATTGATAAATGCGATTCAATAACAGGCAAAACTCAGGAATGCAAAGAAATATGTGAAATACTTACGTCCTGGCTGGGTGACATGATTCACTTGCCCTATACCACGGAAATCGGAGCAACTGAAGCCTCAATTGTCGGCTGTTTAAATTCTCTTATCTTTAAAATGAACAATAAACTTTATTATGATTTTGACGACTTGATTATGTTGATTTTCAACACGCTGCAACACGGTACAATTCTACAAAACAACGTAATTACTCAAATTGGTGGCGCTGCTACCAATGTATATTATTGTTTTGAAACACTCATAAATAAATTAAAAGAAAATATAGCCAATAATACAGACAAGCTGTATTATTTCATTGAAGCAACGCTAAACAATCCGAAATTGGATGACGATACGCTTTGTGCTGCTCTTTCAGCCTGTTCTGCATTAGTTTTAAATGCTAAACACAATTTTAAACCTTTAGTAAGCAAGTGTATTTTATGTCTTGCGGCTTTTTTTGGAAATCCCAATTGTTCGTTAGAAATTCGCCCCGTTGTTATAGATGTTTTGTCAGATATTATAATCAAATTCGATTCCACTTTCCAAGCATTCATTTTAGATTTTATCGGAATTTTACAGAACGGTATACAAGTTGCAACTAATGAATTAAAATCTCCAGACTGTGATAATCCAGATTATTTCATTAAATTAGTTTGTTCATGCTATTATGCAATTCAAACTGTGTGTTATGCTAACGTTTTACCTTCCAATCAAGAGTTTTTCGATATACCCGAAATCAACAATCTAATAATGCTCGCTTTAAGCTCAATTGTTGTTGTTTTAGGACTGAAAAATGTAGAGGATGATGCTTTATGTTTTATAGCGTCGTTACTCCAAGATCTAGTTTTAAAGAACAGACGAAAATTCATTCCAGTACTTCAGCAGTCGAACATTCTTGTTCTACTAAATAATGTGGCTTCGCAACGTAAATCAAAGGAGTTACGCGATAAAGTTATTGCATTTAATGATACTCTTAATCAAAGATTGTAGAAAAGGTAGTTTTAAATGCAATAATTTTTAGTTTTAAAATTTGATTTTTTGAAGTTTTATACTGACAAAAAATATAGTTAAATTTATTTCATTCATAATATTTAACTAGTTAATACAAAAATAGTTTTGTGATTTTTATTTAGTTAATTGTTTTACAAGGAAAAATAAATAGTTTTCCGCTATTGGAAACATTTTAGTTTTAATTATTTAATTGATCATTTTTTGAGTTTGCGAATAATTGGTTAGCGGCACTTGACATGGCAGAACCAAACAAAGAACTAGTTATTCAGTCGCAAGCCATCCAGAATAGCTACAAAGATTGTACTTTGTTAGAACGGTTGAAGCAGCATGATGTAAACAAATATTACGGAGTTATACCAGTTCAAAGAAAATATTTTAAGAACACTAAGAAATCTGAGAAAATGAATGTTTTGGTTTTCAGTTTTTTTGGTTGTAAGAAAATAGCAAGTTTATGCAGTTCTTTGAGCAACGTGAATTTGATAAATATCACGCTTGGTTACAAACTAGATCAAAAAAATAAGAAAGAATTAAAATACAGCTATCTGCATTATCTAATACCTAAGCTGGACGTTCAAAAAATTGATTTTTCAGAAATTAAAAAAATTAAAAACGTTGCAAAAGTGTATGATTTAGGTTTTTCAGATTGCTTAGCGATTGCAAGCTCAAATTGTAGCGATGCTAAAACAGAGTTAAAGAAGTTGTTTGAGTTTTACCAAGATTGTATTGATCAAAAGAAGGAAATATGCATAGAAGGATTTTGTCAAAACGAATGGGTCGAGATGTTTAAAACGCATTTTAACCAGAGTAAACTAAGTGTGTCGATTTACTTGATGAAAGTTTTTGATAGCGTGCTTTCGAAATACCACATATTTAAAGATGACGGTAAAGACAATGATTTGTTTGAAATTGATTTCCTGTGTGACAACGGGGTTAATAAATTTCTGATCAGTCGCGCTGTCTATTTTGATAGAAAATCTGAAATTGCAAACAACATTTACATTGATTCCATTACAAACAGTATAGACAACAAACAGATTGAACACTTTTACATTCATGACAAAAGCACTGATAAGCCTAAGTACGAACTTTTAGTTTTTGACAGCACGACTAAGAACGGCATTAACAAGTACGAGCAAGATGTAAGTGTAGTAATCGCTTCTTTGGCAGACCAGCATCACTGGTTGTTTAACACCAAAAACGGATTAGCAAAACTTGCTATGTCAGCTAAGTCAAAAAAGATCATTGTTTTGTTTTTACTAGAATTCACTTCAACTCGTTGTGATTTGCCAAAAGAAGAGCTTTCGAAACTGATCGAACAAGATCTGTCAAAAATTTTAAGCCAATTCGTCAAGTCTAAAGACAAAATCTACATCCAGACCATTAGCGACTTGTATACGGATCAGCGAAAAATAATATATACTACAAAAGCGAAGCTTGCTGATGAAGTAGTAATATTCGATTCAGACGTTTGTGTAGACGACGAAGAACTTCACACAGGAGACTTCACAGAAACCATGTCTTTACTGAAGTCCGACGTCCATAGCAACTACCTCCGCAGAATCATGGTGTTTTCTCAAAGTCCTCGTTGCAGTCAAAGTGAGGTGTGGTACAAACTAGATGAAAACAATTTTCCAGATTTCCAGTTCCACCACGTTTCTCACAGTTACCATTTGCACATTGTAGCAGCCATTTTATCTCTCAAAAAAATGTTGACTGAAGAAAAACTCAAAGGCAAAATACTCGGCTTAGGCGGAGGAACGTTGTCTTCAATGTTAAACACAATTTTCCCCAACAAATTAGACACTGTTTGTGTCGACATTGATTCCGAGATTGTTAACATCGCCAAACAATATTTCGGCTTTAAGGAGACAGAAAATACAAAAGTCGTAGTTCAAGACGCGATTGAATACATTGACGAACAAACTGAAGTCAATGATTTTCTGATTGTAGATATTAACGGAACGCACGAGTATTTCTCCCCGATGTACCCAGATGTCACAGGGCCGCCTGTTGCGTTCTTGGACGAAAACTTTTTGAAGAAGCTTAAGTCTCTCGTTAGTGATGAAGGTTTCGTATTGATTAACTGCGTTTGTCAAGAAGAATCTGCCCGAGAAGCTCTTGCTGCGCATTTCTTAATGACATTCGATGTCGTCACAAGTTGTAAATTGCCAAAGGAACTAAATGAACTCTTCATTTGCGGAGGACCTGCTTATGGCAATTTAAACCAAAACATAGTTCATTTGAGAAACTATTTCAAAGGTTTTGTAAGTTTTTAATGATTTAACTATTTTAGGAAAAACACTTCCCCGAGATCAGACTGCTTACGCAAGTCAACCCACAGTTTTTGAGCAAACATTCGAATATTGTCACCACCGTCAACTATTGGAAATAAATTTTTGCTAGCTATACATCTCAATATTCAGTGCTATAACTTTATTTGTCTTGACTGGCTGTCGTAGTTGACGCGTGTGAAAAACTCTGTTTTCACGCCAAATATTTATTGATACGGCCAATATAAAATTTTTTGTCTTTTCCGTTTTTCACGATTAGTGAACGAACTACACATGTTTTTAGTTCTGCAATTGTGACTAAGTTGACAACTATTGCGTTTGGCGGGAAATTATTTGTCGAGTGTTAAACAAATAAGAAACGGTGTTACACATGGACAATGAGCAAAAATTTCGCGCTTACATAACAATTATAAATACGTTTAGCAAAAATATCAACAATATCCTTGTGAAAACGGCTATCTTGAGTTGAACCTTACTACTTAGCCATGACAGTTTAAATCATAAATCTACAGATGCTTTATCATTGCGTCATAGTATGCAATTTGTATTTGCGAAAGTAAAAATCGAAATGACAATTGTCAATATTATGAAAAAAAATTAATTTTGATCAGTTCAATAATTTATTTTATTTTCAACTTTAATGAACGTGTTGAAAAAAAGACGAAATATAGACGGAATTGACAAGGCTTAATAGCATAAAATTAAATATTAAAAATCTTGAGTTTTAGTCTAAAAAATAATTTCTTGTTTGTATGGAAAATAAATGAAACTCAAACCAGTTATTTTTAAAATTTCGAAAAAATAATTTCGTCGTCTTAAGCACAAGATTTGCAGACTACTACAAAACGTTTATTTCAATTCTAAATGAAATAAATAATCGTGTATGATTCGTTTTTTATGTAAAAACCTGCTCATGAAAATTTGCAGAACGTGTTTTCAAGTTGGAAGCAGGTCGTACCTCGAAGATAAGATCATATTGAAAAATGTACTTCATTTAACTTCGCCTAAATTCTGCTAATTCGTCAGTGTTAAAAATTTTTTTACTAGATGTGACACAAGCCGGTATGAAATAGTTATTTACCGCGTGTAAATATTAATTATCAGAATCAACGCCACCCACTCAAGATGAAGTCAAAAATTGAAAAATTAAAAAAAGAGTGCTGAAATATATAGACTTTTTTGCCATGCTGAAAAGTGAACTAAAAATTTTTCGCGGGATTAAAATTATAAATATTCAAATACGCAGGCAGTAACTTTCGCGCCAGCAAATAAAAAAGCAAAAATGGCTAGAATTAATTTGATTTAAACTCGTATTTTTCCTGCTGAAGTCTAAGGTTATTGAATAAAAAGTTTTTCGAAAAACATGCGTCACGCTATTTAGTTTACGCAGAATTCCAAACTTACTTGCACAAGTTTGGCAAACTAAATTGAAGTGTTAATTTTATCAAGCCGTGATGCGACTTTGCATTTGACAGAAATCAATTTATTTTCAAAATAACTTTTCCAAGAATTTATCTTTATTTTGCAAATAATATATTGTTTTTTTGCGCAGATGGCGTGCAAAACTTTTAGATCTTGATAACAAATTTTTCACTAGAACGTTTGCTGAGATAATTCGCCGTTCAATGTTTAAGTTTTACTGCTTGCTCTCGTGTTCGCGTTCGCTGTTTATGATGTTGCCATATGTGGTACGGGCCGAAAAGTCGGAAATCAAGAGCACGATCGTTCATAACTTGGCTAAAAGCCAATAGTGCAGCATTTCATCTACTTAACGCTAAACTTGAGCACGCGTTATGTAACCAAGCGAGACAATGGTTCCGCAACGTACCACTTTCAACACTGTACTAGTTTACTATTTCCACGTTTAAGCATTAACAAATCAAACAACGATCCAACCTGTAGTGGACAAAAGTTACTTTTGATCTTTACAAAATTCGCAAGAAGGATACTCATGCAACGTTCGTGCTTGTAACGTTAGTGAAGTTATTTGAGTGCATTGCGAACAGGTGTTCCACAACGAAACAAAGTACCGCTGTCAGCGACCTCGAGACCGATCTGCATTCGCGTTATGTCTACACCTTTTAAAAAAATAATACTTACCACTCTAATAAACTATAAGTAAAAAATGAAAAAAGCATTATATTTAGTTTCCCTGCTTTCTTTTGCTTTTGTACAAGGTGAGCAAACTATAAACTCGGAAAATGAAGCCGTATCTCAAACAAGCAATGATGATGTAAACATCAATAATCTTGGTTCAACTCTTTTTAACGATGATTTTATGAAGCAAATGGGTGAGCTGATAGAGGCATTACGATCGGTCGACCCCGCTTTTATTGATTCTCTCTTGAATGAAATTGATAATTTTAAGTTGGACTCTGAAAATTCCGCTCTTTCTAACGAAAAACCGCAAGACAACAGCAATGCTTCAGCTTCTGACAGTAGCAATTCTAAAATTAATAGTTCTAACGATTCGACGAACGAGCTTCCAGAAAATGGACAAGCGAATCACACCAATTTTGAAAACAACGAATTATAAGCAAAAACCAACGGCCTTCTTGGTTAGTACGTATGTTTTGAAGCGCGCAATATTAGTAAAAGTCTGATAACTTTTATTATTATTAGAAACGACAAAAATAACATACTATTTAATTTGACTTTAATCAGATTGATGCAAGTCACATAATTAATCGTTAATCGTCAGCTTTAAACAGTACCATACTAAGTTCAAACTAAATCTAATTGCAAATTTCATTTATTGTCTCTTATTAGCACACATCGATCGAAAAACATATATACATGGTTGCAAACTTGCCTTCGTATCAAAGATTTTTTTCTATGCTAGAGGTAGGTAAATTTCAGTTGATTTGGCGTAACCATGACTAAATTGATAAATATAACGCGAAGTTATTCTTATTTATTATCATATTTTATATATTGTGCGCGGTTTACCGCATCAAATATCATTAAAATTTGACTTTCAATTTTTTCACGGTTAACCAACCTGTAAAAAAGTTAAAAAATAAATCGTGATTGCTAGATTTAATTGTATAGTAACATTAATTCAGATTAATGCTTATGAGATGTGATACATAACCATAAAGAAATTGAGTGTAATTTAAGTTGTATTGTAACAATTATTAACTGGGCCGAAAAGGCTTTCTCAAATAGTTAAAATAAACGTTTTGAAAAACTTAGTAGAAACAAACTGGCGTAAAAAAATCAGAAACCATCAAAAGGATACCCTAATTGAGCGTGAAACGTATTTTTTGTAGAAAATTGGCAATAGCTTTGACCAGTCTATCTATTTAAAATCATGGGTAGTCGGCACGATGTAGGCAATGTTGGCTTATACAGCTGTAATCACTTATTTAGTGCGGCACGCGCTGGCAAAACAAAGTCAGACCGTTTTAGTCGATCATATAGTGGTAAGCAAAATCAATCAAGACTGCACGTCGAATCTATCTAAATTTAGCCAAACTAAAGCCAACAAAAACCATATAAAAAAACTTGGAACTAAAATGTTTCAGAAATTGGTAATATATGTTCGACTGAGCACTCAAAGTAGGCTAGTAGCGTCAAATAACAAAATAAAGGGACATCCTTTGTCTCAAAAGACTTCGAACATTAGACGCGGTACACACAATTTTTTTTCTTAAGTTTAGTATCGTAAAAACTGGCTGCTAAAATGAGACAATATTTGCATTTATTTACGATTTTATCAGCTGTTAAGGCAGGTGAATTTCTTTTGACGCCAAACATTGGTTGTCCCCCAAACATGACATTGACGGGGAAAAAATGCGTAGGAACAGTTTTTAAACCATCAATGCCCGTTTGCATGAACGGTGAGCTTGTGGATGGTGTGTGTCTAGCTTCAACACCAGCCCTAAAACACTGTCCTGAAGGGTCAACAATGCAAGGAGGCGTTTGCGTAACTCAAGTAATGAGCGAAGCAGTTCAAGTTTGTCCGCCAGGAACGAACTTAGAACTACAGCAATGTAAAGCTATGCGTCCGTTAGAAATCGTCAACACGTGTTTGAAAGGAAAACTCGCTCCAAACGGTAGTTGTGTTGACATCGAAAAGGTTTCCAAGTTGGAACAAATTGAATGTCCTCCTGGATTCTACAACGAGGGAGATGCATGTACCAAGATTAGTGAGTATGATTGCAGCCCAGAAGCACCTCCTCTTCTAACTCCTAAAATTGTAACTAAAACTGTCACCGAAACTACAAAGCCTTTACTGATCTCGACACGAGTTCCAGTTAATCACTATCACTCGAATCATGGTCATCACAGAGGCTATCAAACCCGGGGTGGCATGAGATACCTAAATTCATCCCATAGATCTCACGGTCATAACCACTCAGGACATCACCATTCATCCATAGTGCCGATAAAGATCGCTCCTGCCCCAGTACGGGTCGAGGAAGAAACAATAATTGTAAAGGAACCTGTCATTACCAGCAACGTTGCTGTAGTTGAACAAAAATGCAGACGCCAAGATATCGTGGCACCCCTCCTTAAAAAATTCTGTCCTGCTGGTTATGATGATAACGGAGCCTACTGTACTCGATCAGTTACCTACCCAAGCGAACGAGTTTGCATAAACGGTTCATCTATTGATAAATGTTTTAAAACAGACATATTTGAACCGGTTTACGTTTGTAACATGGGTACTCTCGTCGACGGAATGTGTATTACACAATCGCAAATCGCATCTGAATCTTACTGTCCCCCCGGAAGCAGACAAGAAGGAAATAAATGTGTATTCATCAGCCAACCCCAATTTGTCTGTGAATCTGGAATGAGACTGGAAGGTACACAATGTATCGGTAAAGAAATCGCAGAACCTGTTGGTGTAATCGAAACTCCTTGTGTAGGCAAGCAGTGTTTTACCACACCATAAGTGTAAATTTTATATAATATATTTATTTATGTTTAACCCGAATAATTCAATATTATTTTAGCTAATGCTACCGGATAATATAGAATCTCATTATAATCTGCAAATTTTATTGTCAAACGCTTTATCGCAACTAAGCGATAGAGCAGTATGCTTAATGGAGGATTGGAGTAAACACGCCACTTTCGTTGACAAATGTTTGTTTACGCCGGTTCCAATACGATTAATCTCACTAGAAAGTAATCAGGGTTGGCTAATTCACTGGTGTTCTGTTGTGCTTTCTTTATGTGGTAAACAAAACGAATCTCATTTCAACATGTAAGTCTCAATTTAACACTTATATTAGATGCCGTAAACTTTTTTCTAATACCAAGACGCAATACGCTATGAGTGGATCTAGTCTGAAAGTTCAACATATAGGAAACACATTTGGATTTGCAGCTAGCTCACTGGCTTTTGAATTAGTTGATGAACTTCAACATATTGATGTAAATAAAATTTATCAAGAATTATCATGTAAAGACGGTTCTCTTGCTTCATTTCCAAAAGGAGAAAACGATGTAAGGTATGTTGTAATGACACTTATTCTATTAGGTCGATTTTTTGTTTTCTGTGCACAGGAAAAATATTAAAACAAGACACAAGCATCTATTCAAAACCTTTATTAAATTTCTTAAACGGTTGTAAAAAACTTGGTGGAGGTTATAGTGGAACTAAATATGGAGAAGCGCACTTGGGCTACACATATTGCACTCTGAGCTCTTATTTAATGCTCAGCAAAAAACCTGAGAACTTAGCAAATACATACGTATGTTACTAGTATATTATATTTTTTTAGGCATGGTTGATCAGTAGAATCTCGAAAATTGGCTGTAATGGACGGTCTGACAAACTTGTAGATGCTTGCTATGCTTTTTACTTGACTGCATCAATCATACTAGTTGAATTTTTCGCTGGCTTTACAACTGATAAATCTACGTTCAAACCAATAGTAGACTTTCTTATTATATTCTGTCAAACATCTACTATAAACTACGTTGAAGGTAAATGGACTTTAGGAAAAGATGAAGGAGGATTTTCTGATAGATCTCCTAATAAGCCTGATGTGTATCATACTTGTTACTCAATCTCTGCTTTGTCTTTATTAAAAAATTACTACAAATTCGTTGAAATACCGAGTATAAACTGTTGTGATCCCATACTCAACGTTCCTTTAGATATTTCAATTAAACATATGAATGGTCCCAATCAAAATGATAATCTTTATGATGAGTTTATAATCTGGTTTTCAAATAAAACAAAATAATCGTGCTTCTTACCTACCATTCTCTCACTATCATTTAAATGTAAATATATGTGTATATTATATATCTGTGATATAAGTAGGCTATATCTAAATAACAAATAAATTTATTTTTACACCGTTATATTTGTATGTGTGCGGCAATTTTTAAGTAGTATTAATTCATGAGCGAGTTAGAAAATCATAAGTGTATCTGTGGATGGGATTTGAAGAGAATCAATTCTTATGAATCTATTTGCTTAAAAAAGGCTTGTGGTGACAACGTTGATCCTCATTGTGGCACATGTTGCACTCGTGCTTGTTCGTCTGATTTTTATAATCTAATAAATAAGGAATTAAACCCAACGATCTCTGAATTGAAGTCAAATATAATCAGTCAAGCAAAATATAATTTAGGAAGAAATGAGTCAACTTTAAATTCTGATAGCATGTATCAGGCAGCTTCGTATACGATACGTAGTTATTTATTAGATAAAATGAATAAAACAAAAAAGAAGTATCGTGAACAGTCCGTTAAAAGATGTTATTATCTCTCGATGGAATTTTTGATGGGAAGAGCCATGCAAAATGCTATTGTAAATATTGATTGCGAAGAATCTTTTAGAAAAGCTTTATTGGATCTAGGATATGAATTAGAAGATTTGTATGAACTAGAATGTGATGCTGGACTCGGTAATGGAGGTTTAGGAAGATTAGCCGCATGTTTTTTAGATTCTTTTTCAACGTTGAATTTGCCTGTATGGGGATATGGTATTCGATTTCAATATGGTATATTTCAACAGAAAATTGAAAACGGTTGGCAAAAAGAATATCCAGATTATTGGCTGCAACGCGGGTATCCGTGGGAAATATATCGTCCCGACGTATCCTATCTAGTCCAATTTGGAGGTAAGGTTGAGCGATATTTTGATTCTAACAATATTCAAAAAAGTAGATGGGTTGAAGGCAAAATGGTAAAAGCAATTGCCTATGACAATCCTATTCCAGGATATAAAACTGATACTTGTAATAATTTGCGTCTATGGCGATGTGTTCCGCTAAATGAATTTGATTTCGACGCATTTAATAATGCAGATTATTTCGGAGCTAAAAAAGAAAAGGAGGAAGCAGAAGCTATTAGTAGTGTCCTTTATCCAAATGATAATGACTATCAAGGAAAACTGCTAAGATTAAAACAAGAATATTTTTTTGTTTCAGCTAGTTTACAAGATGCTCTCAGAAGGTTTAAGAAAAATTTTGGAACTGATTGGAATAAATTACCGAGTAAAGTCGTATTTCAGTTAAATGATACGCATCCTGCTATTGCACCAATTGAATTGATGCGATTACTGATTGATAGCGAAGATTTATCTTGGGAGCAAACAAAATCATTGTTTTCGAAGTGTTTTGCTTATACTAATCATACTGTTTTACCTGAAGCCTTAGAAAACTGGGATATCAATTTATTTAAAGAATTGTTACCAAGACATTTGGAAATTATAAATCAATTAAACCACGAAATGTTGGAAGAAATTAAACTCGTTTTTGGAAATGATTGCAATGATTTGTTGAAGAAAATCAGTGTTTTTGAAGAAAAAAACGGAAAGTTTCTCTGTATGGCTCGTTTAGCTGTTATTGGATGTTTTAAAGTGAATGGAGTAGCGGCGTTGCATAGTCAACTAGTCAAAGATTTAATTTTTCCAGAATTTGTTTCGTACTATAATAAAATTAATTTGCAGAACAAATTCATTAACATAACTAATGGAGTGACTCCACGAAGATGGATACACAATGCTAACCGGAGCTTAAGTGAATTGTATACCAAAACTCTAGGTTCAGAAGACTGGCTGACAAATCTAGACCTTTTGAAAAAGTTGAACAAATTCAAAACGAACGCAGACTTTATAAGCAGCTTCAAAAAGATAAAATTCGAAAACAAACTTAGGTTTGCTAAATGGCTGAAATTCACCTATAATATTACTATTAATCCAAATATGTTGTTAGATGTTCAAGTTAAAAGAATCCATGAATACAAACGTCAGCAACTTAATATATTTTATTTGATTCACAGATATTTAGAAATCAAGAGTATGACACCGCAGGAGCGCATGAAATTGATTCCGAGGTGTTCTATAATTGGGGGTAAAGCTGCGCCTGGTTACTATGCAGCCAAAACAATAATCAAGTTGATAACAAGTTTTTCTGAGCTTGTAAACAATGATCCAGACGTAAATAGTTATTTGCAAGTTTATTTTTTGCCTAACTACAACGTGACTAGTGCTTCTCTGATTATCCCTGCTTCTGATATAAACCAGCAAATTTCTACTGCTGGAATGGAAGCTAGTGGAACTGGTAACATGAAATTTGTCATGAACGGAAGTTTAATTGTTGGCACTATGGACGGTGCAACAGTTGAAATCGTCGAGCAGTGCGGAGAAGACACAGCATTTATTTTTGGAGCGTTTGAGCATGAAGTTGCAAATATTCGTCAAAATCAAACTAATGGACTTTACAATATAGATTTCCGACTAAAACGTGTTTTTGATTGGATTAACGAAGGACACTTAGGACAAAACGACGAAGAAACTAATAAGAGACTAAATGATTTTGTTAATTCTCATTACCGCCGCAATGGCACCAGGTGTGCTGACTATTTTTTGTTAAGTAACGACTTTGGAAGTTATATTGATGCTCAAAGTAAAGTAGACGAAACGTATAAAGACGAAGCTAAGTGGTGGGAAAAGTCCATCAATGCAGCAACTTCTATGGGCTTCTTTTCTACCGATCGAACAATCAAAGATTATTCCGAATTAATTTGGCAAGTTGAACCATGTTTGTGAACAATTGGGAAAGCAAATCGCTTTTTTAAAACTATTGCACTGTAATTAATTAACTATTTATGAGATTCAAGTCGTTGTATATTTGTATTGGAGTATTATAATACACTTGGTATATTAATTTTTTTTATCATTTTTCTATTTTCTGATTTTAATGAAATATCGGTTTTGCGTTGGCTTTGGAAAAGCTATTATTAATAAATTTAATTAATTCATAGGATAAGATTTTATTCAAGCCTGATTAATAGCAGTACAGGCGATGCCTAATGGATGCACAAGTTTTCGTGAAATCGTTGACAGTTTACCAGTGACCACTTTGCTTGTGAATACTGAAATTTCAAACAGCGTTAATGAAAAAAAAATAGATCCGGAAAATGAGAAAAAACGAACCATATCAGAAGATTTTCTTAGGATTTTTCCGGATATTTTAAAATTAAATAACGAATACGTATTTTACAATAACGAGCTGAAATCTATTACGCAAAAAGAAAAAATTCTTTCTTATTTTAACGAAGCTTTAAAGATCTATGTACTCTTGTGTTATAAAATTCTAACTGGAGATTTCGATACATGTTCAGACACGTTAAAAGCAGCAACTGAACATTCGAGAGCACTGTATGGCAAAGAATTTTCACCTATATTTAATGAAATATTCGAGAAAATAATTCTTTTCACATTCTCCATTATTGAAAAAACTGAATTTCAACTTAAAGATCTAAAGTCGTTTTTTGTATTGTTTAGGTTGTCTGATACGTATTATGGCGAAATGTCGGATTGCACCTACGAAACTGTGAGTTTTTATTTGTGTTGCAAAAAGCTCACTACTTATTGGAATATTATATATAAAAGAGAAAACGGAAATTCGCTATTGACCTCTTACAAGTTTCTCCACGGAATTTACGTGAAATTTTTAGAAAACTTTGAATTCTGCGATGCGAGTGGTCTTATATTGAGCGCCGCGTCTCTCACTTGCTTCGAATTAACCTTAAAAAATTATTTTAGCAGCGATACGTGCTTAACAACAACTATGTTAGAACTTGAACAGCTATTCCAAATGAATGACGATAATTTCATCACTAAATACTTTATCTCAGGGTTAAATTTACTTTACGATCTCGACCGAAATAAACTCCGAAACATAGTTACTAAAGAAGGATTACGCGTCAAAACACAACTTAAACCTTTAATAACCGATGTTTCCAAATGCATAATAAACGGCTTGTTGTTAACGAAATTTGGAATTACAACCGCCAACTATGTTAAACAAATTACAATGGTCACTCTAAAGTTGTTTTGTAAAAGCCCTGCTCAAAGTTTGTTGCATATTGAGGCTGAAAATAAAGATGACTGTTTGGCTAAACTGATCTACTCTTTGTTACTAGACTATTACATATTTGAATTAGTAGATGAACACCTCAAAGCTATGAACCAATACTGCTCGCAATTACCAAACAAACCGCATGTTTTGTGTGATATGGCTTACAACAGCTTGAAAAATATAAATGAAAGCATCACTGTTGATGGAGAACATTTTTATACAGTTGAAACAAAGTTGAAATTTCTTCAACTGCAACATTGCACTTGCAGAAGCAACGATCACTTAAACGAGCAAACTCGGTTCATGTAGTTTCGATTGAACGCATTTGATTATCGCGTTGGCTGCAAATTATTAAGAAATAATTTAAATTATTTTTGTGAAAAATAATTCTCGTTCATGAGTTATTATATTAGCTCATTTGAAAACTTAATAGTTTCTTCTTCTCTTCGTGATGTAAACACTTATAAGGCTTTTGTCGGAGTTCTCGAAACTCAAAAGGTTACTATTTTTTTACGATATTTAAATCAATTAAAGATTATTTATAAGACTGAGAACACGCATAGCTTCGAAAAAATAGATTTGTTTTCGTCTGGCTTCGTGCTTTATACAAAAAACTCAGCCCGTTTCGATGTCAAGCTGATTAATTTTGATACTATAGAAAGGCTTTGCAACGATTTGTTTTTTTCGAATTTAGACCCGTTGATACAAGAAAATGATTACCTTCACTTAAACCGATCAAAATTTAATATAAACTTAAATACTTTTTTTTTAGATCTGTCGCGTTTTTCTGATCGGGGCGAAACGCGAAATGCTTATAATAAACAGACAGAAGTGGCATGCTGGGTTGATTTTTGTTCTTATAAATGTGAGCCAAACTATTTTCCGCTAGAAGAAATCAATTCTGAAGATTTTACTAATTTTAGATATGTAGAATATACCTTCAATTACAACATTTCAGAGCCAATTTTTTGTTATTATAAAGCTCCTCAGCACTCCACGGAATTTGGAGAGTCGCAGTTAGAAAAATTGTTCGTTTTATTTCTACTGGATAACGACTGTTGCGCTCTGGTTAATAAAAATGTTCTAATCTCCCATAAACGGCTGCGTCCTTCTCACTTAAAGTCTTGGAAAAACTTAAAACTGAATGTTGTTTTCAAAGTCCAAAATAGCGATTATTTGTGTGCTTATTTGGTTGCATCGACAGGAGAATTTTTTACGGTTAAACTCGTCAGCAAAGCTTTTCATGCCGACGCAATAAAAACAAGCTATTTTCAGTCAGACTGTGCTGTGTTACATGCCGCTTTAATAAGCAAAGATATGATGTATGCTTTTGAAGCTAATGAAACGAGTCAATGTTTTATAAGATACTACAAACTGCAGGATACCCAAATAGTTCTTAATGGGGAACTCAAAATTCCGCTATTTTTAAGTAGCTTCAACCCGAAATTTTTGTTTGATGCAATTACAATATTAACTGTTGAAGCGCAAAAAGAAACTACCGTGCTAAGTTTCCATAATATTTTCGACGAAAACATTAAAAAAACGTTATCTCTGCCGTTCAAAGTAGAAAACACAGTTTCAATCGTATACGAGTACGCTCGAGAAGTTTTGCTTCAGACTCAGACTAATCTATTACGTTTTTTTGTCGACAAAAATTTGTCTTCGCGAATCATTTTAAACAAATTAGATCGTCCGAAATACTGTATAGTAAACAGAAACGATTCTTTGATAAATCACCATGTCATCGAACAATTAATAACGTCCAATCCGACCGTTTATTCCTTTATTTTCTTATTACTTAAGAAAAAAGCATTGTGTCATGCATGTTTCAGCGAAAGATATCTAATATTTTACCTTGAGCACGATGAACTACTATTGGTGGATTTAACATCTAAAGTATTAAATACTTTGACGATAAACTATGACATCTCAGCTTTTGAAAACTGGAAACACAATCCAGCAGTACAAATAGTAGAAAATCTGACCGATTCATTCCTATTAACCTTAAAAAACGCAAACATTCTTTGTTTTAGTATCAAAGACATTGTGAACGTGTTTTTGGCCAACGCTTCCCGTCCCTGTGGAAACCAAGCAACATTCGATCTAAAACAAAGTCTGTCTTTGAATGTTTGCATCAATCCACTCGAAATTGTGAAACAAACAAATTACTACATCATTTTTGGGGATGATGTTCACGAAAGAATTTTTGTCGTCGATCTAAATTCGAAATGTTATTTTACCAAACGTTTCGCAGTAAGGTTTAGCCAAATAATTTTAGATCATCAAAATGGGGTTTGGCTGCGTTCGAAGTATTTAGTCAAACTAACACCAAACACTGTGCACAGCGAAAAACCACACATTGTCCTCAATTTTAAGATTTTCAATGTTTTTTTTGCCAAACATGATGTACTTATCAGCGCGAGAAATGAAATGGTGTTTTATCTCACGCAAACCGTAGCCAGTACCGGCGTTATCAGCACTAAAATAAGCTGCAAAAACATAGAACTAGCAAAATACGAGCTAGCCGTCCAAAAAATTATTGAAAATTACCGACCGAAACGGCTTCAACAGTTGATTAATCTCTTTATGGTTAATACTTCCAAATTCGAAATAATCATGGCAACTGTGAAAAACTTGCTCTTGTTTGTTCGAATCAACTACAAACCTGAGATAATGAAAAACCTGTTGACGCACTTAATTAACTACAACCAAACTGGCTTGATCTCGATTTTCGAAAGTCTTCCAGCATACTTTGTCCAATCCAAATGGAACCAAGAACTCAGTTACTGGTTTTCCCTATTGTACGAACTGGCGTTCCCCACCGGTACACTCACGCCAAACGAGTCTTCGGCCCAGCCACCCTCTAAACTAAACGAATTTGTAATTCGCCATTGTCAAAAAATTTTGTATAGTTTTCTCATAAATGCAGAATTTGCGATTTTTGAGTCTACTTTGGCCATTTACAGCATTGTGTCCGAAAAACCCAAACTAGATATCATTTTGTGTTCACTTATGCTGCAAATTTTGTCCGAGTTCCACGTTGCTCTAGCCGTATACCTCGTCAAAACAGTAGAACTTTCTCCAGATCTTTTACTGAAACAAACCCAAGTCCAGCACGTTGCTGCTAAATATAAGTCTGTCAAGCACTCCGATCTGGTCTATCTCCAAGAACAATTTTTTTGGTTCAACTTTTCTTCTACACCTAATCCAAATTTTTCGACAAAGTTTTCTAAATCTTATCAAAACAATTTTTTCCTCGAGTTTTTAAAATTAAAAATCTTTCTAGTAAACTCTGGTCTCGCAGACGTTGCTCTTACTCTCAGTAATTTGATTAACGACAAAACTGTCGGGAGCAATACAGGTTGACGTTAAAGTACGTCGTCCTGATCGGCTCCTGCACCTTCAAACTTCCTCTTAATGGCAAATGGTTGTTGAACTTCAAATACAAGAAGTTCGAGGAGTAGGCTTTTGGTGCTGGAAAAAAGCTGATATGACTTGTCATATATGTTTCCAACTCCATGAGTTCCCGTGTCCCTCCTGCGTCAAAATTTCTAAAGACTGCCAGCCCGTCAGTGGCGAATGTGGACACAGCTTTCATAAACACTGCCTCGCCAAATGGTACGAAAGCAAACCCAAAAACCTCAAATGTCCGCTTTGTCGGCAAAATTTTCAAAATGAAGATTTGGCCTGAATGCTAATTCTATTTCATGTTTTTTAACCAGTTGTTTACCTCCCGCCCTCCAAACTTTCCCCACTCCATTTCATTAACTTCGAGTTTTGTTTTTGTCTTTAAGACTTGTTTTTTGTAAACACTTTCGTATTGAAATAACAATTATTTTTTAGTTTTAGTCCAATTACTTTCTTCCAACATCTGCGTTAATGATTTCTAAAATTTAAAATTAGTTCGACATGTTCAGTAAATCTTGAAACTTTATTCTTCACCGTTTTGTGTACATTCGTTTTTGATTTTTCTGTTTCTACTATTCTAAACAACTTCAAATCAACTTCTTTATTATGTATTGCACATTCCTATTTCAAAAAAAGTTGTTCACCGTTGCTGCTTCACTATCCATTGCTTGATCAACTAAAAACTAGCTCGAACCAGATATCACCAATATTTTCACACACTTTACGTTTCATAATAGCATTTACGTGCTACGGTGCTATTGTGAAACAATTGTAACCCTGATAAGTTGGAATATTATTATCCAAGGCGTGAACTTCGCATTTTTCAGACACCGCTCAAACAAGCTACTTCCTTATGTTGTTTTTCGATCAAATCAAATTTTCACCATACGAAGTTTTCCTAATATATTATGTGTATTCAGAAATAGTTTAAATTAATTCCGATTTGTAGCACCCCATGACTATATTCAACTCTGAAGTTTTTCGCTACCCAGCCGTTATAACCATTGCTTCAACTGTGTTTGTAATTCTGATTTACTCGCTGGACAGCAACGAAAGCTTTCCTGCCACCAAAAACACCCCCCTCAAAATACTGAGCAGTTTCGTATTTTTCCCCAGCCCCAAAAATCAGTCTTTCCTCATCCACTACCTGGCACAAACGGTTTGCGTTATCGAAATGTCTATCTGGTTTGTTTTTGTTTGTAAAATTGCTAACAAAATCCTATTTGAACTCAAACACGTTATACATCTAGTTATAGCCTCCATTCTGGTCGTGCTTTTCGCCAGCATTTTAAACTATAGCGAGTAAGTTTACCGTTGTTATCACTTTGCAGAAACGAAAAAGCTCTAATCATTTCCGAATTAGTCCTCAACTTTGTTGATAGAGTTATGCTGACTATTTTTACTTACGTTATTAGAATCAATGTCATGTGGAAAACTGTCGTGGAAACCCATAACTATTCACAAGCAATCCTTTCGTAATCAAAAGAACGAGTTGTTTTTGAAAATACTTAATGTTTTTATCCTATATATATAAAACTACATAATATTAAATTACATTCGATTAGATACTTCTTTCCATTGAACTATTAATGACACAAAGTCCTGGGCGTCTGATTGATTCTTAAAAGTGAGAGATACTGAATAAACTGGATCGTTGTTAAACTGCATGTAAACACAGCAACCTTCGTTTTTCGAAAATACTTTATTATTCGAATGTTCCTGAAAAACTGCACTTCGCAAAGCGTTGTTGTCAATACGAGTCAACCTGAAAATATTTTTGGAAAACACACATTCGTCTTCTACATATATGAAAAACGATACTAGATCGATTGAAGCTTTCCAAACTGCAACTACTGGCGCTGAAAAATCGTTAGGATAATAGGTGACTTTTCCTCCCGTTCTTAATTTGTTCTTTACCTTAACAGGCATGGAATTAAAATTGTGAACAAAATTGTCTTGGAACAAATCGAACTGAACTATTTCCTCACCCAGAGTTTGATAATTGAGCAACTCCAGTCTGTTCAAAACTTCAGTTTCTGCAATTTGGTTTAATAATGCGTAAATATCACGGCAGAATGTTTTTCGCTTTCTATCTCTCAGACCGTGTGCTGTCCATGGAATAAATATCGAATCGAAACAAGATCTATAGTCCTGCAACAATCCCAAGTTCGATTCATCGATCACTAGCAAATTATTCGCGGAAATCTTTGCAACGTAATGAGACATTTCCTTACTGGTATCGTCCATAGATATTAAAGGGGCCACATACGTATATATTCCAGAGTCGAATATATAGTTAACCGTGTCGTAAGTTTTCTCACTGACTATAAAATCTATCAATGCTAATAACATCAGATTTTGCTCCATTAAGTTTTTGTTTTCCTTGATTCGGTAAGTCAACGCAAGCAAAAGTAAATACACTGTTTCAGACGAAAATCCCAGACTAGCATATACAGGCCCTGTTTCTCTAAATTTCAAATTATTTGGAACACCTGAGTAGTACGAATCAAATTCTATTTCTTGAACTAAAGATTCCTCGGGATTCTTCAACATATAATTGAAGGAATATATTAATATCGCTACAAACATACGAATGTTTTGCAAATAGGTGTTTTTAATGATCAACTGCGCAATAACTTCTGGACATTCATATTCCAAATATTTTCTCATCCCATTAGTAGTCTTCATCATCTTTATTAAGGCACCGGCCGCTTTGATCTTATTTGCTTCCGTTCCGTACACTATGATCTCAAGTATGCAATCAAACGCAGTCGTGTTACATAAATCTTCGCCTAAATCATTACACATAGCTAAAGAAGAAATCAATGAAATTACTAATGATTCAACATACTGCGAATAGTTAGTGCGAAGAAGATCGAATCCTATGTCTAACGCGTCGACGCAAACAACCGCATTATCATCGAATTGACTCATCTGAGATACGAATGACAAAACTTCTGTAGCTAACTCGTGATTTGATGACTTGTAAGCTTTTATTCCAATGCGAATTATTATTGGAATTAAATCGTAAAAAGCTTTTGCTATTGTTCTGTTAGCATCTGCAACGAAGTTGTTCAAACAACGAATTGCGAATAAGGTCAAACTGTTTGTAGACTCAGAATCTATGACTTGGGATATAACTTCAATTATACCACAATTAACAAAACATTTTACGTTATCAGGCCACAATGCTAAATTCATTATGCTTTTAAACACATTTGACAAAAAGTCAAGTATTTCTTTCCGGTTATCCTGATTGTAAGCTTTAATACAGCAAAACAAAGCTTCAATACCGTTGATTTTTCCAAATTGAGCCTTAACATTATCCTGTTTATACGATGCATTGCAAAGGAAAATAAGAGAAGCAGAAGCTAGAGTTATAAGTTCTGGTTTACTCTTCGTGCCTACTGTGATTAACAAATCTTTAATGTAGTGCAAAACTTTACATTGCATTAAATCTCTGTTCGCTTGCACTGAATTAATAACAATAATACTAGAGTATTTAAGCAACTGTGCTAAAGTTTCAGCATTTTCAAGCACTTGAAGTTGAACGCTCGATAAATAGGGGAATATAATTTTAATAAATCCGTTATCAAGAGCTAATTTATTCAATTCACTAATCGTACTTGTAGATAGAAAGAATTTAGCGGCAGGCTTTAATACGTTTAGATTTCCAATGCTTTTATCTTTAATCAAAGAAATCACGTATACTAATATATCGTGCTCGATTATCAACTTATAATTTGATTCTGAAACACAAGATGATATAATATTCAAACATGGTGGCAGATATATTGTACTACTGTTATTTTGAATTATATCATGCACTATTATACAAACCATTTCTAATAACTGTGGACAATCAACTTGCACTCTGTCTTTAAGTAACTCTACAATGAAATCTAAACATGAAATAATAACGTCAGATTGATTAGATTCCTCATAATAGTAAACGAAGTTTAGTAACTCGGCTAATCGTCCTATAAGGTAAGGATAGGCCTCGAAGTAAATAATCAAAATTGGACACTGTTGCGTAATCTTATGTGTGTATTTGATTGAATCTCTAACAACATCCAAGTCTGATTGGTAAGACAATAAACTAAGTATAATTGTATCTAAACCGTTATTAGTTAAGTATTCCACATTAACCTCGTTTAAAGTGAATAGATATAAAGCTTCAATAGCCATAACCACGTCTTCTTTTTCTTCTGGGGTAGCAGCGTCAGCAGCGAAGAGTTCTTTAGATTTGAGGATTAAATAGTCTACCATTTCAGAAATGCTCGAGTCCAACATTAAATTTATTAATTCAAGATCGTCCTTTTTCACGGCATTTCTACAAAATTCTAAAATACCTCTTAGTGTTAGTTTAGTTTCAACCGTCTCATCAATGATATTTGCAATTTCTGATAAACTCATCAAAGAACCATCGATATTGGCAGCTAAGGCTGAAAGTTCAGTTAAAAAGTTCGTTATTCCGTCTATTTTTTTGAGTTTTTGCGCCAATAGTTTATGTGAAATAAGATTATTGAATATCTCTGTTAATTTTTCTGCTTCTTTGGGAGATTTGAATAATTTCTTATCTTTTATTAAACGAGGAATTATAGTAGTAGATAAACAATTCGCAACTTTCGGATTAACTTTTGATGCTCTAAGTAATGGATCGAGTATATCATCTAATACAATTTTGGTATTACTATCAGCAGCTAAACGACCCAATAGATCCTGTACTGATGAACTAATAAACAAATCAGGATTAACACTTGCTAAGTTTAACAATTCTTGTAATATTTTACCTTTTTGTACATTAGTGAAGTTTTTCTGTTCAAGATCTCCATTTATTTTGTTAATAATATTTTCGAACTCGGCTATGTTTTCAGGATCATTGCCACAAGCTGCTTGCAAATTGATTAAATGTCCTACAGAAGATTTGATCTTATCATAATGACTGATGCAATCTTTTGCAATTCTACGTTTTTCTTCATTAGAAAGTTTTTCTCCCTTTGGTGAAGAAAAGTATGCTATAAGAGACTTTAATTGGTTTTCACAAGCCGTATCTAATTCGGCGTTAGAAATATCGTTGTTCGAGTCTACATCGTTATATTTCAATATTGTTTCTTTTAACTTCTTTAGTCCTCGCGAAATGGCTGTGGGCCTATTTTCATCATAGTATTTTGAATCTTGGAAGATCTCGTCCATATCTTCATTATACTTATTACTCCGATACGCTGATTCAATTAACTTCGAAGTGTTAATTTGCAAATTCAAATCATCTACAATTTCGTCTGCTGCTAAACATTTTTTTAAAACATCCTTGCAAATTTCTAATTCTGTAGGATCATCACTATTTTCAACTAAGACAGATGCTATATTAGCTACACTTGAAAGTGTTTTAATATCATAAGAATCTAAGTTCGATAAATCAATGTTATTAATAATATCAGCTATGGTGAATAAAACATCACCTGTAAATAATTTTGCTACCTCAGGAGCTAATGATGAGTCAGTATTTAGAACTATCTTAGTAATATCACTTAATGATTCTATAATTTTTGTTTTAACAAGAGCTTTTGTATTTTCATTTTGTAAAATAGGAAGTTGATTACGAGCAAAAGCTCCAAATTTATCTAATTTAACACCAGAGTCGATTTTAGAATTATTAAATGCCATCACGATATCATTTAAATTTTCAATGAGACTTGCATCGTCTAAATCAGGACTAATACTATCAATAAGCATTTCAAAATCTGCTTCATTAAGAATATATTTCAAAATATGACCAACAGAAGATCTTAGACTTGATTCATTTTCAGAAGATTTCGCAATATTAATTATCTCTTTTATATTTCTGTTTCCATAAACAATATCTGGGTATTCTAAATTGTCGATCACCCCTGTGAGTACATTTAAAACGCTTTCTATAGTTCTAGGAGATTTATTTATCATTAAAGCGTTCAATAAAATTGCAGCAACAGTATCAATATTTTCAGCATCAATCTCAGAAATTCTAGATTCTAATAAAGAACTAAGTACTTCGACTTCACTAGGGTTTTGTGAATAATTGAGCATTTCGAGTATCGTAGATGTCGGTAACGCTTTGCATAATGCTTCGTTTAGAGATTTGTTTGTTGAACAATAATTAATAATGTTTATCAGATTTTCTGTATCTGAAGGTTGAACTAACTGTAATATTGAACAAATATTGTTTATAAGTTTTTGATCTATTTCTGGTGTTGTTGAGCCGAAATTGCAAATGTTTAGAGATAATTCAAGTTGTTCGGGTGTGAAATCATTTAAATCTAAAAGAGTATTCAACAAATCATTGACAATTTCGATCTGTTCGGAAGAAAATTTATTAGCAATATTATTTTTATCACTGCAACTTTTACTGATGATTAAATCGTATTTTTTTAGTAATTCTTCATAGGCTTCTACAGGATTATCTCCCATGGTTCTGTTTCTTATTTCACCTAATATTTCCTTAGAATCATCGATATACCAACTTAATAATGTTGATTTATTAAAGTACACTACTACAGCAGGATTCTTCAGTAAATTAAGCAATAAATCAGCAATATTATTTTTCAAAGCTAAAGTGTTTTCTTCATCTAAATTTACTGTAGGAATTACAAGTAGCTGTTTTCGTAGTAAATTAAAAATATTTTTCTGAGAACACATTTTTCTATCTAAAGAAGTAAATACCAAGGTGTTCAACTCTGAAAGAATTGTATTTAATTTTGAAACAGTTTTACTTGTTAACTGAGTTCTATCTATAAGAACTATACATTCTTCGATTCTTTCTGCTTTCTTTTCTGGTGTCATACATTTTTCAATGCAATTCTGTAGAAGTTTTTGAACTTCAGTTTTTCCGTGATGAATTTTTTGAACCTTAGCCAAACTGGCTAATAAACCTATTGAATCTAATATATCTTGAATTTTTTCATAGCCAGATTCAAGTAATTCAAGCATAAACGAATAACCTGCCATGATAATCTCAGTATTCATTACTTTCAGTCTACAAACATCATGTATCTGAGCAATGAAATCAAGATCGAGTGCTGCTGGTATAAAGTTCGCCGGATAAAATGCTAAAAGCAGACGAGAAGTTCTAATAATAAGTAGAAACATAAAAACTTCTGCGTTTGCGTCTGAAATATAAGATGAAAGTAGATTAATGAGTTTTCTAATTTCAGTATCAGTTATGTCACCCATATTATTGAAAGCTTTGCTGATTGAATTTTTTATTAGATCTTGAATCTCAATCACATGAGCGGATTTTTTTTGATCTTTTAAGTAAGGATTAGTAGAAAATTCAAAAATCGATTTAAGCGAGGTTGAAAGACCAACATGAGGTGATAGTGCATAAATCGTTTCGAGCAAAGCTGAAATAAGTGGAATTTGTGTTCTTTTGTTTGGATCGTCAAGGAAATTTTTTGAATAAGCTTTTAATTTAGGAAATAATTGTGGATAATCTTCCATAGCCGTCGAGAAATTTGAACAGTGGCAAAAAATACTCAGCTTGAACAAATCTGATTTGGTGATTTTTTCATTTTCAACAAAAGTTGTCAAAGCATGTTTTATGGTATCAATATTTACGAGATCTTGGAAAGTTTGGACAAATGATATACATTGATTAAGTATCTCAGCAGTTGCTAGTTCATTAGTAACAATTGAAAAAGCTAAATCTATAGCATCCAGTTCTATAGAATTTCGTTCACTTGTCTTATTTTGAAAAAAATATTCAGTGTAATAACTGTTGAACAAACTAGCTAAATTTTTTAACAGCGTGTCAGAAACAGGGCCGTCACGCAGTAATTTATTGAGTGCTTTAATTTCAGATTTATAAATTGGGGAATAACTGTTTGACTTTATAGTGGTAAAAGCTTTTATTGTCTGCCGATTAGTCGATAAACAATCAGAAGTAATAGCTTTAATAAAAGATTCGTCTAGATAATAATCCATAACTAAAGAAACACAAGAATAGTGTTTAGACAATTCAGCAAGTAATAATAATAATTTAGCGTTTATTCTAGCATTTATAACGTTTTGAATTTCATCAAATATTGCGTTAAAAGAATCGTATGATAAACATTCTTCGGCCAAATTAATGTCTGAACAAAGGCAAGCCACGAATTCAATAAATTCTGGAGCATACTCTTTTGATAAGTTGTTGTGTACTGCCTGTAAGCATGGGTCGACAATACCTAATTGAGTAATATGATTTAGATAAAGCTTAGAACTCGCAACTTCAATTAAAAACTTTAAAATTAAAATATTATTTACTGGATCGTCGTTTGCGCAAACAAAATCAATGAGCGTTCCTATAGCATTCATTTCAACAATATGTTCAATAGCAACCGGGCTGGATCTAATTAAACTTAGATTTTGTATTTTAGAAGTCAAACCTGGTCCTGTTTCACCTGAAGTAATAGCATTTATTATTTTACTACATTCTTCTTTAATATTAATATCGATTAATATCGATTCACATATAATATGCTTGTATTCAGCATCTGCTTCGAATATTTCAAGAAGATTGATCAAACGACTATGAGTAGCTTGACCCAGTTCGGCTTTTTCAAATAATTTAGGTAATGATTTTATGAGATTATCAATCAGTTTCTTATTTTTGCTATATTCTGGAGCTTTTCCTCTATTTTGCAATATAATAATAATGTTATCCAATATTTCTGATTTTTTATCACCTGGGATTATAATATCTAACTGACAATTGTTATAGATAATTTTTGAAATTGTAGCTTCAACAGAATGTGACAATTGGCATTTAACTAACAATGTAGTAAATAGGACTGTTGCTTCCATTAGAAGAACACTATTTGAAGTTAGGTTAGCAGCTGAATTAATAAAAGGAGTAACAAGCTTAATCGCTTTTTCAATTAAAACTTGATCGTCATAGTCACAATTTTTTAACCATTCTATAATACTTTGGCTCATATTCTGTTCTTGAATTAGTTTAGAGTAATATGAAACCGTATAATAAGCAGAATTATCTATGATAGAAGAAAAGATGTTTAAAATTACTTCAGATAGATTACTTTCAGCAGCGAATTTTATTAGCGCAGGCGCCAGCTTCTTTATAACTCCTAATGAAAGAGCGGCATCACAAGCTTCAATATTGTTTTTGGTTGTACCCACAAGCTCAGTAACTAAAGGTTGTAATTTGAAAAAATATGCAGATTTAAAACCAGGAGTATCCGGTATATCCGCTAATATAACACTTAGTTTCGTTGTATAATCACTGTGCATAGTCGAACAATTCCTGGGTTAATACTTATTCTTTTTTACTTATTTCTTTATTTAATCGGCAAAGGATTTATAAGACACGTAAACTTATTCTACATGTAACAATAAATTTTATTAATATAACATAAGCGCGAAAATACGTGTAACAGTAAAACAAAAAAAATTTTTAATACACGATTCAGATCGGTACTACTTGAGTAAAATTATTAAGAATACGTCTTCAATTTACTCAACAATGAACTGATCATTAAATACAATTTTTTTGACGAGTTCAAAACATAATCGTGCTCTTTATTGTAAATATGAATTTCTATATCTTGAATCTGATTCAATTTATCGGTAAACGAATTTTTTGTTTGTTTAAAAGCTAGTTCGCAATCATTTTCATAGTTTATTAAATAATTAAATTTTTCATTCAATTTGCTAAGTTGATCTTTTTTTTGGTTTACCAAGTTTATAAAATTATTTTCATCATGTGTCAATTGTTCGAGCAGCTTCTCTTGTGTTTCGTATTCTCTAATTTTTTCATCCTTTAATTCCTTTAAAATTTTCAACTCGTATTCAGTATTGACAGTGCATAAAAGATTATTGAGTTTTTCTGTTTCTTCTTGCATAGAATTAATTTTGCTGGAAAGATCTTTTTCCTTTTCGAGCTTACTTTTATATTCAAGCAAAGAATTAATGTAGCTCTGCACATCTGTCTCATTTAAAGTGTTAAGCATTTGCATTAGTAGGTTGTGGCTTTTATTGACGTTTGAAAGTGTATCACAGAGTTTCGTGTTTTCAGCATCTAACGTTGTCAATTCATTCTTTTTTAGTTTGCACAATTCTTCTAAAGATTTAACTTCATTAACATTAACATTGATCGCTTTAGCTGCTTCGATTCGGGATTTTGTTTGCGTTAAAGATTCTTGATTTTTTTGAATAATTGATTGTAGTTTTTGTTTGTCGCTTACAATACGAAGATTTTCATAATCAAGTCTTTTACGTTCTTGTTCTTTTTCATGGTACAATTTAAAAAGTAAATCGAACTCACATTGTTTAGTGTTTATCATGATTTTAATTTCCGAAATTTTTTCTTGAATTTTAGAAAATTCCATGTTGGCCAAATAGTTTTTTTCGACCAATTCGTTGTATTCCGCAGTGATTTTAGCAACCTCGTCTAAAGTTTCTTTGTAACAAGTTTCGAAATCAATAACTAATTGATGGTACTGGAGAGCAGAGTGAAACAAATTAATGATGTCTCGACCAGCTTTATCGATTTCTTCGCCGTCGAATTCATGATCAAATCCATGTACATAGATGAAATCTATTAATGGAAATGACAGGCCTAAAATATTGAGCCAACTTTTAAAAAGACAAATCACCCTTAATATCGGAATCGCATAAATGTAACCAGTTTTTTCATTTACCTTGTTTCTAGATTCTGTATTTAAAATAGATGTGTAGTCGTAATCTAATTCATCTCGCATTCGTATCGAACATGTGCAGACAAACTCTGCACATAAGTTAATTAAAGTATTCTTATCAATTTTTTTATCTGCTGTAAATAAGGATTTCAAATATTCTTTAACAGCTACATTTTCTTCAGTTAAAACTTGCAAAAGTCCACCACATGATTGATTTGTCATTGTTGACAAACATGAACACTTTTATTATAATCAGACGTGTATTTCGACTTAACAGCACGCGATTTTTTCAAGTTTTTACACGAAAAAATTTAGACTATAGAAAAATAGAGAATTTAGTATAATAATATTATTATTTTCACTGCATATTAGGCATTATTTTATTTCAAGAAGGAACATCTTGTGATTTGCATGCAAAACCCAAACGATATGTAATAAGCAAGATATATTAGGCCGAAAAACTAAATCATTGATGTAAATCTGGTTTTTTTATATTTTCACACAGCGGATAATAATGATCTAAGATGTTGTCATATTCTAACAAAATATTATTTGGAGAAAAAATACTTCCAACAGTTGGAATATCATTTAAACCAAGTAATAAACCCGAACGATACAAAGTCATTGAGTTTGCCTGGGGAAAACATCAAGTTGAAGAGCTAAGTAGTTCTGATTTAATTAAACGCATCAGAGCGCATTCTAATGGCAAAATAGGGGGTGACATTTCTTATAATGACATAAAGCAAAGTTTTTGCAATGCATTATCTCAAGTTCCAACTATTGAAATAAGAAAAGACACCATTTTAATATCGATTCATCCTGTAACTGCAATTATTTTATACGATCGATTATTGCTAAAGATTACTTCTGAACTCAACTTGAACGAGATCTCTAAAAAATTGGATATTATAACGCAAGAAGCAGTTACACAGATAGAAGAAGTTAAGCGTTATTACGAAAGAGAAAATGAAAGGTTACACAATGAGCGCAACAGCAACCTTGAGAACAGCTATAACAGCGAAAAACAAAGAAAAAATAAACTCATTGAAATTGAATACAACCTAATTTTCAAACCTTACTCTTTGGAAACGGCGAACGAGTTCAATTTGCCTATGTGCGTGGTTATGCCACTTGAGATGCAGTTTTTAGAGTTTCTTATGGGCATCATTTTTCAATATTATAATAACAAAATTCAAGAGTGGAACGCAAAAGTTTCGAGAATTTCTGATGTAGTTCGAAAAAGTTATCTGAAAGCAGCTCACATATTAGAAATTTATGATTACAAAGAACCGATACAATACTTGAAAGTTAATATTGATAACTTAAATAAAGCGATAGACGAGTTAATCGATTCGGACGAGCGAATTTTTACTTTACAACTAACCAAACTTTATTTCATGCCAGAGCATTGCACAGCTATCTACAATAGTTCAGTTAACATTAACAACGAAGAATTTTCAAACCTTGAAATTAATCCAAACCTCGAAGTTCTACTGGAACACATCAATCAAGAAGCCGAAACAGTAGCCGTAAAAGTTTTGAACCTAAACAACAATTTGCTAAATCTTGAATCTTTAATTCATTATAAAATTAGTGTTTCGAGAAACTCCATACAAATTTGGGAAGTCGCGTGTACTATGATGTCAGTCGGCGTAGCGGTCAGTACATCGATTACTGGCGCCTTTGGAATGAATTTCCGACTACCTTTTGAATCTTCTTACTACGCTTTTTATATTATTTCGATTTTTGCGCTCTTTATTATACTGATCAGCGTTGGAGTATCCAAATGGTTCAAACAAAAGTATGGATTGTGATCTAAAATACGCTTTTTTAACAAAAAAGTTTGTCCATTCTTTTAATATATTCAATGCTGCGGCCGACATCAAAAAATAATTTGTAAGTCGCTTCAACATCTGACACTGTTATAGCTTCATGGTTTTTTCTATAAGCATAAATTTTGCATAAAGCGATTAAGTTTATTGTATAACGCAAACTAGACTTAGTAGCTATTTGCACTAGAAGCTCGGCGGCGTCTGTGTCTATTGATACTTGTTCGTGCGATATGCGCAGCTGTAAAATTTTCCTACATTCATCTATAGTGTATTGTTTTGTATTAATGATCCATGCTCTGTCCAATAAATCGGTGGAAATACCATGTGGCGATATTTGGTTGGTTCCGCGAACGTTTGCCAGTCCTTTATTAGTTGATAAAATAACTAGTGGCAATCCCTGTACTTCTAAAGCCTTATTCAGAAATGAAAAACATTCAATGTCTAGCAAGTAAGACTCGTCAATAAATAAAACTCCTGGAACAAGTTTGGCTTTTTCTTCAAGAATCCATTCACTTATTTTTTCGTCAACTTTTTGCCGAATTTCATACGGTATTTCACCCGTGTCTCCTGCAAACAACGCAGTAAACCCTTCTGTACGACTGTTTATCACGTCAATATCGTGCAAAGAAGCGTGGTAATTTACTTCTTTTGATTGTTGTAATTCGCCCGATGGTGTTTCCATCAAAACATCGTCGTTTAACACGGCATCATATTTAATTGATCGGTTGTAAGCTCTGCCCAACTTTGTAACGCGTCCAATTTTTTTGTCTAAAGAAATGATGTCGCCAGACGTAATGTTTTTTTTTTCAAATGCAAGGATTAGCTTAGGTCCGATTTTGTAGAGTCCTTCCATATCAGTGGTTTTAAGCGTCAAACTGGCTTTTCTTGTACCGTTTTTAGTAGTTTCAATTATTATTTCTACGACTTCTCCCACGACAACTTCAACCTGGTCTTTTATATATACGGCAACAGATTGGCGCAATGCTTGCGTCAACACCTCGCATTTACTCAAATTCATGCTGTAAACTTCAGAACCAATCAAATGTGTGAATGGGATATCATTCCCTAGCGCTTGAGACATGGCATACGCAATGGCTGTTTTACCGGTTCCAGACTTTCCAGCAAGAATCATAATTCGGCCAGAAAGAGATTTTTCTTTGATTAATGATAATGCTATATAAGCTGCCTTTCGAGCTTCAATTTGGCCAACAAAACCATCAGATTCAAAAAGTACCGGATTTGCAGACACATCTTGGAGATTGTATTCCAAACCCAAACCCTGAATATGACTATGTAAGCTCAGCTTAGTTTGTCTTGTATTTAACTTATTCAAATCATTTAATAACAGAGCCATGGTGGGGTAATATTATCACTTGGCCTATGACAGTTTTTTAGCTTTACAAAGAAAATTATACTATTTTTTATTCAAAATTTTTGCTTACTCAAGTCGACAATCCGGCTAATCGGTAGAAATATTTTATACAATTAAATACCTGATAAAAAGATTTACATAGATTTGTTTTATAATATATTTTTTGTAGCTCATATGGGCAAGAAACTATCACCACGAAATTTACTTATCGTGTATTCTCGTAAAAATCTAATCACTCTCAAACCACCGGGAATGTAACTAATAAGAATCATTACTAAACTTGCAATTTGCAATCCTGCAAAAACCAACGTTAAAATATATGATTTCTTCAGGAACGTTGAAAAAATAACTCCATACACAGAAACTAAATAAGCAATAGATAAAGTTAAACGCGGCTTTTCAATCATCGCGTTTAAAAATGCTCTGGGGCCTTGAACTGTTCCTAATCCAATCATCCAGAAAATGCCGCCAAAAGTAAACAATACTGTAAATTTTTCCGGAGAAATGACGAGAATCGGCAAAAACAGAAAAGCTAAAATCATAAACACAGTTCCTATCAATAAAAATGAGCCAAACATCAACAATGTCGAATAACTCAAATTAAGCAAAGAAAAAGAACTTCTCGACTGATTGTCTCCAAACACAGCTCGTCTGGCGTTAGAATAGGAAGAAGAAACGACATTAGACATGTTTTCAAAAACTGACTTTGAATTCATACTAGAAAAATTTGCATTGTCTAAAAGTGATCAGTGACGAAAAAATCATATTGACTTACCATTTGAAGATATTCCCGGATAAGAGTAGGGATCAGAACTTTTTCCTGCCATAAGTAACTATAATTTTATAGTGTTATTATAATTCTTTAAATTACGGCAAGCTATTAATTTTTGTCAAAAATATTATTTACTGTTGAAAAAAATTAATTTATAAATCATGATAAATTAATAAAACAAAAATAAGGTAAATTACGTCGATGTTTATATTTTTCTTTACAATGTGATCGGTGTGAGATAAATAAATGGGTGAATATTTATATAGCAAATATGCAAAATGAAAAATAATGAAGCAGATTATATAATATTTCAAACCGGATCTGCCAGCAACGTCAAGTTGAACACTACGAGCAATGAGCACAATAACATGAGTTCGCAAATCGAATTTATGAAATGTATGGAACAAATCAAAAATCTTAAAGAAGAAAAGAAAAGGTTGCGCCACGAATTTAATAAATACAAACAGCTGTTGAGTGTGCATCAAAATTTAGAAGCTGAAATTTGTCAAAAACAAACTTTGTTAAAATCGTTAACATATATCGTATCCGAACGATTACGGCAAGCTAACGTCATAGGGGAAGCTTGGGGTTGGAGCGAACTGAACCCCAAATTTTTGGATTCTTTGGTTTATCACCATTCCGTCGAAGAAACGTCGGTTTTTTCTCGATTAAAAGTCACAGCCGTGCTCGATTATAAAATAAATTATTTTCGCACCAAATTATACGAAATGCAAAACCGTATTAGTTTGACAAACGAATACTTTGAATTAAACTTCCAAATAGACAAGTACATAAAGTATCTGTTTGAATTTGAAGGACAGTTAGCTGAACTGGCCAACAGTCCATCAAATAAAATAAGCGACGTTATTTTAAAAAAATACAACCTAAACCAATTTATTGATGTTTGCAATGAAATAGCTATGTTACAAGTGATTATTGAATTAGAAATGGACAAAAACAGCTACGAAGTAATAAACAACGGGCTGACGTTAGTAAAGACTTTCAACCAGCCAGAGATAATTAAAAATGATTAGTTTAAATTTTCACTTTTCGGCCTCGAGTTATTTCACCCCAACCGATAAGTCTCCAATTTTTGTCGATTCTTCTGGAAAGTGCCACTTTGTAGTTTATTCTGCTGCAGACGGGTTTTGCTAAAAATAGTTTGCACACGTCCGATTTTACACTGCTCACACGGGCTCCTACACTGGTACTGCCAATATTGACCATGAGGTATTCGCTTTTTTCTATGGGTTTAACGCGGTTTTGCTTTTTCGAACCGTCTTCTAAGTTAGACTTTTTTATTCGAGCACCGATCAGATGTCGAAGTAAATAATAGTTAACTTCGATGGCTTCGTAAATGTCTGGCATTTTTCCTGGATGACCCATAACTTGGCCGACAAACCCATCTCCTTTTGTCAGCGAAGGGTCAACGTTGGTTCCAATACCAATCAAACCCCCTGGAACCGCAAACTGTAAACTGTTGTTGTCTACATAGAGAGAAGTGATTATGCTCTCAATCGGCTTTACCTTGAACGAATCATCCGGGTTTTTAGTAATTATGCCCGGTCTGAATTCGACTTTGTCACCAATTTTAAACACACCTTTCAATATACTGCCTCCGGCGACACCTCCAACTAAAGTGCTAATTTTTTCTCCAGGTTTGTTTACATCGAAAGATCTAATGATAATCATTTCTGGGTCAGCAGAATAGTCTCTTGGAGGAACAGGAATCTGTTCGCAAAGATACTGAATAACCACATCGATATTGTACTTCATGATTGCACTTATGGGTACGATCGGGCTTTTAGCGGCAATTGTTCCTTGAATAAATGACTTTATTTGTTCGTAATGTTGGATGCAACGTTCTTCTTTCACTAATTCAACTTTGTTTTGTATCACAATTAAATGTTTAAGATTCATAATTTCTACCGCAGCCAAATGTTCGCTTGTTTGCGGTTGGGGGCACGATTCGTTTCCTGCAATCAGCAAAAGAGCAGCGTCCATGACTGCAGCTCCGTTCAACATCGTTGCCATCAATATATCGTGCCCAGGACAGTCAATAAACGAAACGTGTCGAACCAGTCGCGCTATACCATTACAGTTCTCGGCTGAACAGGGAATTTCGTAAGGAGCGTCTGACCCACAGCTAGAATAGCATTCCGGAGGTTTGCAATTCTCGTTTGTGCATTTGTAAAGTTTGGCATTCGCGTATCCGAGCTTAATTGTAATGTTACGTTCTTTTTCGTTTTTGAACCTAATCGTTTGAACCCCTGATAAAGCTCTTACGACTGTGGATTTTCCATGAGCTACATGCCCGATAGTTCCAATATTTATCGTGGCTTGATGACAAATAATTTCAGGTGAACTAGGATTTAGTTTTTCCACCTCTAAATGCGCAATATCCTAGCAGTTGATTGATAAACTAGTGAAAACCTACATTTATCTGATTTGACATTAATGTAACTAACTAAAGTAACAAGTACTCAAGATTTTTCTCAAAATAATATTTTGATAATTTTTATTTTTCAGACTTGCTACAATAAATTAAATTTTTTCTTTATTTCGTATAAAAGAAAAATAATATATTCTATAGCGCTTTTAGGACGATTTCGTCGTAAATTTTAGTTGCGGAATTTTTTGTAAAATCCACTAGTTCGTCTATAGCTTCATCATCTTTGACGTCTCCTATTTGCTTGTAGTAATATATTTCTCTAGTGTTTTTATCTATAACGAGAGATAACAGAGTGTATTGTTTTCCGCTATTTCGCAGATCTTCAACATAATCTTCGAAAGGCAACTCAATCAACGAGATTCCATCGTTTTCATTTACGACTAACGCACAACGCGCAGCAGTGAATGTAACGTTTGTGAAAATATTCTTTGTCAAAAACATAACGTTAATAGCTGACAAGCAAGCGATCATCAGGTCGTCGTAGTTAGTGAACTTCAAGACGTCGATTATAACTAAATACAAAACAGACTCGTACTTGTCTTCATCGATCATTGAAACAATGAAATTGCACATCGTGCTGCAGAAAATCGACAGGTCTTGTATTTTATTAGAGTCTACGTCGAATCTGTAATACAAGGAGTTAACAGTCTTGCTTTGCAATTCATCGTACGTAACAATATTATTAAAAGTATTGGTTGGAGTTTGAAACTGAATTGTTTTTTCGCTGTCCGAAATTTTATTCAACGTTTGGAGCTCGAGTGATTGCTTCATTATGACGCCTACGGTAAATTTCGACGAAAAATACAGCTGGGACTCTAAATATTCATCTTCATTACTGACGTTATTATTTTGTAGCGACTTATAGTACGATATTAACGAACTTTGGTTAATAGAATACACTGGAAAAGTGAAAGGTCCTTGAAGTACGCAAGACACCAAACATTTGTTTAGGTTAATTAGCGCTTGATTTTTGTTTGTAATAGAAACATTATTTGCCGGTTTGGATATATTTTTCTGATCGAGATAAATTGGCAGACAGCCATTTTTATATTCTATTTCGTGGGCAAATGTACACACATTGTTTTGTAGCCTATCCAACATAAAAATTTTTATCTTAAAAGATAAATTTCTTTGCGTTAGAATATTAATTACCGACGATTTGCGATTGAGCTAATCAAGTGCGAAATAATCATATAAAATTACATTCATTTGTAAAATAATACAGTTGATTTGTGTAGATTGTTGCATGCTGCTTTACATATTTATTATGTTTGTTGCAGATTAAAAATAAATTTCTTTAGGTTAGCTTATGAAAAATCATCAAATCACCAGAAATAATGCAAATTTAAAAGCGTAGGCTATAATGAAATTTTTAGAATAATGTAAGTACCTTTCAAGCAGCCCATAATTATAGATTTTAAAAATCCTCTATACAAGTGATTACTATGGAAAATCAATCAAAAACACAACCAGACGCTAAAAATGCAACTTCTATTCACTCGAAGTTTGAAAGTGAGTCTGTATTTCCTCTTTTAAAAGATTATAAGAACGTAGATAAAATAAACAACTTTGAAGATATCAATCTTGACAAAAATCCGACGCATCAAATTGAAAAAGGAGTCAATTCCGACATTTCAACACCACGAATTGATAAAAAGAACATTAAACTACACAAATGTGAATTCGGTTCGAATGCACATTTATGTGACGGGCTTTTTACACCCGTCGTGGGCTGTGAAATCAATCCCACAATCATTCTCAAAATAAAAGATCAATTTATAGATCTGCATTCAATAGATCCTGACGGTGACATCAGATTGCATTTTTCTTGGTGTCGTGGTCCGGCGCGGGCCGTTTGCTATTTCCACTTGAACCGCATCGCTATTATGGAATGTACAGTAACCTTGCGCTGCTACTGCTCTGTAGAATGTTTTCAACGTGGTTACATCCAGGTGAAAAAGTTTTACTTGACCAATGGAAAAGTCAAAATTCCACAGCAAAGCGACGACTACAGTTACGGTGTACCTGTTCGAATAGTAGACCCGTATACTTTAGACGATTTCAGAGAAATAGATTATAAGCATTATTCTCTGTTGAGTTACTCAGGTTTAATTTCCGGAAGCAACATAATTTGTTGCGAGCCAATAGCTTACACGAAACAGTATATTCCCACAGAAAACGACACAGGACACGAACTTTTTTTGAGAGTCGCTGTGGAACACATTTCGCGTCCACTAATTGCGTATATAAAAACGCAACATTCGCAAAAGTACTTGCACGATTACCCATCCACCTCCAACAACGCCAACGAAATTATGTGGTGGACCGAGTTTGACAAACAATTGACCTCGGGCAAAGATTTCAGTGACTACTACACAAACATCAAAACTAACTGTGTAGTCCCCTTGCCGCCGTATGTTGAACAAAGACCTTTCGTGCCTGTGGTTTTAGGCTCTAACACTATCAAACGTTTAAGATATATTTTACCCAACACTTTTCTCGCTGAGACTTTAGGCATTGGACTTGATTTTCGGCGTTTTCGTAAAATGAAGACAAGCGGCAAATACACGTCTTCTATAGAAGAACACCATTCACTACAAGCAATGGAGTCACATTTTCAGAAAATAAAAAGAGAACGCATCAACTTTTTGACTGAAACATTTTTTTTCTCTTGGAAACCTCAAGAAGTAAAACACAAAAAAGAACTTCGTTCGATTCGAAACAATTCAAGCGGTGAGTCTTTTACTGTCATGACATGGAATGTTTTGGCCGAAATATACGCGACGGTCAAAGCATTCCCGCATGCAAAGCCCAACATATTGAACTGGAATTTTAGACGGGAGAGAATTCTTGCTGAAATCATCTCATATAACCCAGACATTATTTGTTTACAAGAAATTCAAGGAGATCATTTCGAAGAGTTTTTTGCTCCAGCATTGCTGCAACGAGGGTACGAAGGTCTGTACAAACAAAAGACTACTAAACTATTTTGTGGAGGTGGAAAGTACAAACCCGGGAAGTTTGTTTGCGACGGATGTGCAACGTTCTTTAAAACCCCTATGTTCACATTACTAGATCATTTCGGAATTGAATTCGCTAGAGTTCTCCCAACAAATTTCAAAAATAAAATGACAGATAAGCGAATTAGCAAAGATAACGTAGCTTTGGTTCTATGTCTCGAATATAACGGAACGTATAACATGCAAACTAACAGTACAAACTCTGTCTTAGTCGTAGCCAACACTCATATTATTGCAAATCCAGATGCCCCAGACATTAAAATTTGGCAAGCTAACGCACTCACAAGTGTTTTAACGCAATATCTTATACAAGCCGGGAAGTACATTTGTGGTAAAGCCGCAAGTATTACGCAACCAGCTTTAATCATTTGCGGAGATTTCAATAGTACGCCCGAGAGTGCGGTTTATGAATTAATTGTAACTGGACAATGCCGTCAAAACCATCCTGATTTTACAAACTCTCAATCATACACGTGGCTTGAAGATGTCAAATTAGGTCACGGCTTGAAACTTATTAGTTCTTACAGTTTAGCAAATGCAATTCGTATCTGTGCGCCGGCTAATTACCCAAGTAGCGAATACGAACCAGAATTTACAAATTACACCCAAATGTACATAGCCTGTTTAGATTATATTTTTTTCGATCAAACAATGTTGCAAGTAACAGCCACGTTAGAATTAGTTTCTGAGCTCGAATTGTTGGAAGAAGCTCATAATTTGCAAGCCAGTGATTGGGCACTTCCGTCCGCGCAAAGACCAAGTGATCATTTACCACTGCTGACGCGCTTTGAATGGAAACATTAGCACGCTGATATATTCAGTATAGATTACAGTTAATTAAAATGTTATATTAGATAAATGGTGTATATATATATACACAATGAAATAGCATAGGTTTTCTGTGTATTTCAAATCCAAAACAAAAAGTTATAAAGTATAAAACATAGCAAAAAATATTACTTCAAATAAGTAATAATATGCATATTATAAAATAATAGCTTATAATTCATCTTGTTTGGTATCAGTTTTGACGTGAACTTTCTTGATATAGTTGTGCAATGCTTCCTTTGTTCTAGCGTCATGGTAAACTATAGGAGTCTTAGTTCCAGCTTTTAAGAAAAAGACAGCGGGAAATCCGTCGTATTTAAACTCATCTGAATCGATTTCGTTGTCATTAGCATCAATCGAAGCGACCATGAGAGATTTGTCATTGCAAACTTCTTTAGCGAAATCTTTAAAAATGGGGAAGAACTGGGTACAGTGGTGGCACCAAGGGACGTGAACCAGTAATAAGACATCCTTTTGTTTTTGGAAAACAAGTTTACGGAAGTTAGAACCGACAATTGTTCTCAAACATCCTTTATCCTTTTCACTTTCAGGAGCACTCTTGATGTGACGTTTGGCTTCTCCCTTAACAACATTCTCAATATGGGAAGTGATGTTATGCTCAGTAGCGTCGACAACCTTGAAATCGGCAATATAATTTTTATCATTGAACGTGACAACGAATGCTGGTGGGTTGCTGATGCTCAATAGACTTTGTGCGTGGTGAGGGAAAAGTTCAGTATCAAGCCATACAAAATTAAACTTGTTTCTGAATTTTTTTGAAACTGCTTGAACAGCTTTTCGGACAGCTTCATAGTCTTTGTTAGCTCCGGCAAACCAAACCCAGTTTGAACTGTTCTTGGCATACTCTGGATAATTTTCTCCATTTATCGGCCCAAATAATGGAAGAGTTTCTCTATCGATAAGAGCCGCGAGAGTGTCTACTTTTAAGTCAGTCAACATTTCGACCTCAGAGTTAGCTCGAACAATGTATAAAGCTTTTTTCTCGGATGGGTCTACTACTTGGTAGTATATCCCTTTAGCTCGGTTATTTTCTCCATAATTAACAAATTCTGCTACTAATGGATCTTTTTCATCATGAACAACCAAAATGTATTTTACAATTTTAGCCTCTTCTGCTTTTGCTTGTGATAAACTTGGAGCTATTTTTGGGATGGGGGAAAGAAATGAGGTTACCCATTCAGTTATAGCTTCAGCTGTTCTTCCACTGTCGTAAGCAGTTTTTTTACCCTTGCGTATCATGTAAACTGTTGGGAATCCTTTAATTTCGTGCTTATTTGCTAATTCGTTTTCAATAGTGGCGTCAACTTCAGCAAAACGAACGTTCTCGTCACGTAAATTCTTTGCAGCTTTAGCGTATTCTGGTTCTAGATGTTTACAATGTCTACACCAAGGCGCCATAAACATTACCATGACGTTGTCATTTGATTTCATAAAATCATCGAAGTTAGCCGAGGTTAACTTTTCTACAGAGCCGTTACCGATGGCACTGTTAATCTTGACTTCTTGCGCACTTTTTTCATGGACATTGTCTAAGCAGATGACATTACCATCCGCTTCAACTTTATTGTTTATGCATTCATAATTAAGTTGACCATTTTCCCGGTTGCGCTGATCTACGACGGCATCCCCAGCAACGAAAGCTGTTGGAATTGAACTTAGTAGATACAAATAAGGAATATAACGTAGTAACGCAACTTTCATAATGGTAAAAATATAGATCGATAAAGAAATTGAATTTTATATTTATATTATTATAATATTTTTGTTTTAAGTATTTATAAATTTAATTTTTAATTAATATTTTGTATTGTATTATTTGTTGTTACTGTATTAACAAATGACGATATAATGTTAATGACAATTTTGCTGATCTCTTTGATTACTTCAGATAGTAAACCGTTTACATCTTGTTTTTTTTCTGAAATCTGCGCTTGAACTATTTCTCTGTTTATCAGTCCAAATTTTTCCGATTTATTTTTAGCACTTGGATCAATAATCACTTCAATTTCCGGTACAGAATTTGAATGTCTGAAAATGTAATCTCTTTTTGAAACGCTAGACGATCCAATGATTTGGGCAGGAGTTATAGTGTCGTCAAATCCATATTCGTTCAAAAATTCTCGCGGAATAATAATATTTTCCAAAACCATAGTATTATGTCGCGATGAAACTAATGAATTAAACAACAATAAGGAACAATGAACATATATTTTTAAGACAAAAAATTGCATAACTTTTTCAGCACAGGGATAATATTTACACACCCCACAAATTATACGTTTTATTTAATTAATCAGTTAAATATAACGACCAATAAATTACATAATATTGTGATATAAATATATGTTTGTGGATGCAAACCCAAACAATAAAGAACTAATTAAAACTAATCATCAGATAAATAAATTTAATATAATTCTCAACGGACATACTTTAGAAAAATATTCAAGTGAACACTCTGAACTCGCTTTACTATCTAGATATTTTGCGGAGCTGTTGCAAAGCCAAAACCTTGATGATGCAATCGAAAACTTAAAACTAGCCAAGCAAGCACTATTAAGCAAGAATCTAGCAAAATCCGTCAGTTATTCAATTCAATACTTGAGGCCAAGTCTGTCGTCGAAATTTTTTAAACGTAAAAATTCTACGCTTACTTCACCGACATTGCGAATCAATATAACACCAAAAAAAACTATTTTCAGCTGGCAAGGCCAAATTAATGCAGAAAAAAATTTTGATTTTTCAGCGCTATATAGCACTCATTGTTTCAAAGGATGCTCTTGGATTCACAAATCTCAATTTTCAATAAACAATTTATTCTCACAAACATTTACAATTACTTGTAGCCGCTATTTGGATTTTTTACGCGATATTCGAAAAGACTACTCTCTCACGGTAAATATGCCTTTGAAAGAGAAAAACACGAGTTTTTCAGCAGTGTCGAACCATTTATGTATAAACTATCATAATTTGCAAGTGAAACTTGGAAAAATGAAGTTTCCAATTGATAAACAGTCCAGTCCTAAACAATATTTTTTCAGCACGTTTTATCAAAAAGATTTTTCTACTGTAAATAATATTTTGCTTAAAAACTCCAAGTACCAGATTTTTCAAAGAATAGGCATCGATCAAAACATCAGTTTTTTAATAGGATCTATTTTTAAAAAAAAAGTTTCAATTAACGGTAAATATGTCGAGTCCTTATTCAACATTTCAGCTGGGTTGTCTACTTTTTCCAGACGTTTATCGGTCCCGGATGAACCGTATTTGAAGCCGTTCAGAAACACCAAGCTAAGAGGATTTTCTAACAGCATCGACAGCAATAACGATAATCTTTTTCTTTTTTCAACAAACCCGCAGAATAATTTAAAAGATTTTCTCAACGTAAGCACAACCGTCACACTTAAACTGAAAAATAGTGAAAATCAGAGTCTTAAATTAGCTACTAATAAACTGTTAGACTCTATCAGGCCAATTGTTTTTTTTGATTTTTCATCTCACTTTTTAGATAGATTAGTTAACTTTTCCTATGGGACTGGATTGCAAATCCAAACATTTCAGAATCAAAATTTTGAAGTAGGTCTAGCGTATCAGAAAATTAACAAACTGCAACTAATAAAACCAGCTTTTTATTGCCAATTTAATAAATAAATGTTTTATTTAATCTATAATTTATTTTGATTGGTTGATTCATCCATCATTAATTTTATGTGGAATAGTAAGTATTAATACTAATCCAAACGCGTTAGTTCTGTTTTGGCTAGTCCAGATTGTATTGTTGACAATTATTTATTTAACCAAAAACAATGTCAGAATGGCTTGGTAAGATCAGATTATGCGAAATATTTATTCAGGCTAATATTGGAAATTTTACTTTCTATATTTAGTTTAATATTCCTTATTTTTAATGATTTACAAAAACAAGAAATCGATCCTTTTTTTTCGTATGTTAACGGGATAATCCTCAAAATAATTTACTTTTAGAAATTGGCAGCGTAAAGTTTTAAAAAATAATATTTGAGGAAGAACCGATTTATTTCAGAACTATTGCATTTAATGACTGAAACAACGACTTCTCATATTAGTTTTTCAGAAAGGTTATATCCCGCTTATACGGCTAACTCTTCTTTTGGAGTTTTAACATCAGACTTTCAGGAGTGGGAAAATGCGCCAGAACATGTTTGTATCATACGTTTTCCACCAGGCACTGCAATAATCTTGCAGTCGAGAATTTGTGCAAAACTCAACAATTTTGAAGACCTATCTAAAATCCAAGTACAAAATTTTTTACTTCCTCCTAAATTGTACGCAAAGCTTGACCTCAAAGACTATGGTTTAAAAATCAGTCCTTTAAAAAACGAAGATTTTAGGTTGTTTAAGATAGAAATCGACATATTGCTTAAAGAAGAGGTTGCAACACTTCATGAATGGCATCCTTATATAAAAAAGTTCAAAGATAGCAAAACATGTGAACTAGAAAAAGTTCCTTTTAAAATAACCTTGTTTGGTTTGTTGACTGATTTACCTAATTTAGTTGAGCTTTACATAGGTTTAGATGCAGAAAACCTTGTTAAAGCAAATCATACTTCGCAATTATTAGTTTGTTTTTTTGAAGAGGACGAGGAAATCACACTTGGCGGAAAAGTAATGGGCAAAGTTCACTCATGTGAATTTTTAAATGAATACAAATCCGCTGATTATGATTATAAATTAGTTAGCAAAACTAAATGTCCATGGCTGAACCCGTCAGGTTTATTGCCGCCCCTGCGTAAATTTAGAGAAGAACGTCATCGAACGGCTTTGGATGTAGACGCTGCGTTTGTTCACGCAACAGAAATTAATATGCTTGGTATGCTAAAACGAGGACGTGAGGAGTGGAATGAATTGACACTCATTAATAGTTTAGAATCTTTAATGATGAGAGAAGCTTTTAACCAAAACTCTTCTACGTTAATAAGTAACAGTCTGATCTCGAATGAAAATGAATATACGGTAAAAATTATTGATGATGTTAAGTTTTTCGACGACCCCGATAGTGATTATAGCGATCAATGTTTCGGTGATACAACGGTCGTAGATTTCCGAGAATTGATGGAAGAACGACCGTTTGCATCACATCAAAAACGACGTCGCGAAAAAAAAAATAAAATTCACAAGACTGATGTTATACTAAATAATAAAATTACTCAAGAAATGAAGAACTTAAGGGAAAAGCTATTTAAAAAAAAAGCTTACTCCCCGAATATAAATGAGTCTTTTAGTGAGCTAAATGCTACATTGGACGACATGTAAAAAATGTTAAGTCTTCAAAAATTATTTTATTTTATTTCTTTTTTAAATTTTTAAATTTTAAAAAAAGCAAGCAATAAGTGCACGTGCACTATACGGAAAAGAAAATGTCAAGAGAAGAGTGTGAAAATCTTAATAACAACCAAGTTTTTAGTGAATCTCTTGTTGTAGAACAACTTAGAGAGGAGCTGCAATCTGAATTAGAATCTCAGAGTAGACGAAACTCAAATCTTAGCGAATCAAAAGTGCGTCTCTCAGCCATATATAACCCAGACGCAGAGATTGTTCTTGATGAGTTTATAGATAAAAACACTTTGAATGATTCAAGTAAATTCAATGACGAAAACACACGTCAGCTAAAAGAGTCACTTTCTTTAATTCAAAAAACAAAAGACTTGTGTAACGAAAATGAAGCAAAGAAAGCCGCAAAAAGCTCTATGCTTTCAAATTTAGGTACTGTCGGGTTAGCTTTGTTTATGTCTGCTGCAACGGATCTTTACAATGACTATATCATCGATCAATACAAGGTGGGGCTCAGATCCCCTCCCGGTATGAAAACTATGCGTTTCCTTGTGTCTCACGGAGCTGGTACCGTTATCTTTTTCTTACTATCTTTAATTTTCCACGGTAAAGAAATTTCGATGCAGATGTTCTCCTACAAACATTGCAAACTTTTTTTTCCAATAGCTGCAGGATTCGGTTTCAATGAAGTAGCTGGTAATTATTTACAGTCTTTTTTAACAGGTGGAGCTATTAAAATACTTAGTCAAACTCGTATCTTGTATACTTCTGTTTTCGCTTACCTCTTTTTGAAGCGAAAGATGTCCATCCTACAGTCAACTATGTTAGTGGCAATCATGTTAACAATTTGTGTGTCCATGTATGAATGTTACGATGATTTCCTTCCCAAGAAAAAACCACAACCTATTGTAGCAACTAAAACTGAAAAAGCTACTGACACATCTAAATCCGCTCCAATACCTACTGACCATTCGTTTAAAACAATGAACACACCAGTAACTCCAGATACGACTCAATATCAAACGCCATCGAATCATGAATCTGAAACTTCTTTGAATGAAACCCCCTCCTCGGATACCTCCGCGTCTTCCGAAAAACTTATAAATACGCCACCATTTCCGGTTCAAAAAAAAATTGAACTTAACGAACTTATTTTCCAAAATATGTACGATATCGGCTCTACTATTAAGTTCCTGACCGCTTCTCGTCTCATACTCGAATTATTGCATAACAAACCTAAAGAAGTTAAAACACCAGCCAGAGCCTTGTTTGCAAGATACTTCTGTCCTCCAAAACAATTATTTTCTTCAGTTGAGTTGATAGATCTGAAAAATCATCTTACTAAATTCCTCGGTACAAATTTTCATCAGACTAAGATAAGCTCTTCAGTACATTCACTCACTCACAGCTTTCTTTTAAATACGTCTGTTGACGATGTTATGAACTTCTATACTTTATGCAGTCAACTTCAAGAACATGAATTAACACAACCCTACACTGTTCCTGACGATGTGAAAGATATTGTCTACAGCGAATTGAAACAGTTTAATACGAACAACGATTTAATATACAAAGAAACATCAACGAAATCTAATGAGCAAACTGAAAATAATAATGCTAATTCACTAAAAACATCCATACCATTATATCTCGAAAACTACTACTTATACATGAGATGTGAAAACAGACACTGGATCGATAATTTTATCAATAATGTTGAGAAATACAATATCGTCGGCAACCCCAACGAAGATTTTAGCTTGTTTTACTCCGCACTATCCTTAATTATGTTCAATGGACTTACTGTCAAGCAAAGATTGCATTTGTTTTTCTCCACATTCGGTCAGGTTATTGAGGACTATAACAAGCAAGAAGGAGGAACGGACAAAATTAGTTACATTGCCCTTAAGGACATATACAGATGGATTGTACGTACAACACTTTTTGTATACAACCCGCAGGACAACTTTTCATCCCCCTATGATCCGGATTTGAAAACTCTTCTTCAGTACTACAAAGACGGTAGGTTTAGGTACGACCAATCTGCTGAAAAGTTGCTCGCAAAATTAGACGCTTCTGATACTAAAGATATAATAGCTTACAGAAAATACATCAACTTTGTAGCTAACGCCCGATTAATATCAAATTCATTGGAAAAAAACTTATTTGCAGATCACCCTTTCTATCAAGTATCAACTAATGAAAATAATGTTCCAACAAATTTCCGCATACCAATGCTTAGTATTTCAAAACCATACATTTCAGGTGTACCTTTCCCGTTAATTAACGGAGAAGAATACCAAACACAAATAGTTGAACGAGAACAAGAACTTAAACGGCAACAACATAAACTTGAACAGTACCAACAAGAACTAGAACAGTTCCAAGCACAAATAGACACACACCGAAAACTAATACTAACCATGGAAAAAAAATATTCAACTCTTACGCTAAGACAACTAACGTCCATATCACCAACTAATGAGTTTAAAGAATTTCTAAAGACACTAATGTACCCATCTGAACTAATAAAACTACAAAACCAACATCTAGAGTTTAAACAACTTCTATTTAACCAGCTATACCAACTAAAACAACAACAATTTCTATTTAAACAGGTACCCCAAGGTGATGAAGAACAACGACAACTAGCAAAACAGAAAAAAGTACTAACACATGAAGCAGTACAAGTGCTAGAACAACTAGCAGAACAGGAAAAAGTAATAATGTCTAAACTACAACAAGTGCAAAAACAACTAAACCAAATGGATAAGCAAACAAAACTAATAATTCAACTACAACATCAACTAGAACAACTACTTTATAAACTTCTACCAGAATACCAAGTAAATCAACTGCGGGAAACATGTTTATCAGAACTACCTGAAGAACGATTAGAACCAAATTTAAATGATACATCTGATGATGGTGACAGAATAACTAATTGTTACTATGCTCCATTTTATAACTATATTGATAAAACACCGACTTACCACTTCATCTCTCAGCTTGACAGATATACTGCCAAGCTAAACTTGGTTTCAGAGGCTGCTCTTTACTTATTTATAACTGGAAAAAATGGTTTTGACCATCGTGCAAACGGTGTTTTGTATCTGGAACAACGAAAAGACAATCCTTTGTTATACAATGACATGATTGACAAAAAACTATACATCAAAACTGTACCGTCGGAGCCTGTTGAAAAACTATCGGCCGACGCCGAATACAAACTCGAACCATTTGACTCTGATTACGAAAATGACGCAATAGCCGCTCAAAACAAACATAACATCTCACATTTGAAGAAAACCAAAGCTACGGGTGAGAAACTATCACTTCCAATCACAATTTTGATCACTCAATTCCTATCTATCATTTCTGTTGCCGTTGGGCTTTGGTCCGAAGTTAACATGAAGCAAAGCACTTTGCCGTTTTTGACTCACTTCGGTTTGACAAGATACATTGGATCTATAATTGCCGTTTTCCAGGTCATCCTCGAATATTTCACTGATTCAAACGCTGCCAGCAAATTCCCCTTCAAGGAATGGAATTTTTTCGTAGCCTTGTGGCCACTCCAAATTCTTTTCAGTGCTGCCGCCAGTGTCTTGATGGTTGTGCGTTTGGATAGTTTGTGGAAAACTTTGAACGGATCGCTCGGACTGACTCTCAATTACTTGCTACTCTGTTTCATGTTCCCCCAACGTAACATTTTCGTCTTTTTCCGACTGTTGGCATACACCGCTGTTATGCTAGAAATTATTACGTTTTCACTATGCAAGACTGAAAAACAAAAGTTGTTACAATTAACAGCAGATTACGAAAAACTGTATAACAATTTTTAATTTAATATTTATTTATATATTTAAATTAATGAGTTAATAGAATTATTATTTTCACGACACTAACAATTTTTATTTTTTCTTCATTAAAAAAAAATAAAATTAAGCGTTGCTTTTTTTAGTGTAACAAAATTTGATTTTATGAGTGCAACTGGAACAAGTTGTCAAACTTCGTCTTCTAAGTTAGACCGCCGCCGTCTAAGTCGTTCGGCCCAGTCTCTTATGGATAAAAGCATGTTAAAAGAAGAATTAATTGCAAGAATGGATGCGCAAAAAAAATTTCAAGACGGAAACATCTCGTCGTACCTCAATAAATCTACCATCTACTACATTCTGTTTGTGTGCGCAATGATATTAAGCAAGGTCATTCAATCATATTTGATTAAATCATTCAACGCTCCTGAAAATCCATTTCAATCAGTCAACCCTTCCGCAGCGTCCATTATTTCTTATTTTATTTTTTTTCTTGGATGTTGGATTATGAGCATAGTTCAAAGCGGTTTTATAATAGGTACTTCCCGTTGTGTGTTCAACAAGAATACCTGTACTTGGTTCGTCATTAACGTGCCTTATGTAGTTCAAGAATTAGTCCAAGGAACATTCAGGACTGCGAATCTACCTACATTATGGAGTTTAATAGCAAACCTAAAGTTGCCGATAACCGTTTTGTTTTCCATTGTACTGTATCAGAAGAGATACAACGCCTCTCAAGTTCTTCTTATCTCAATTATTCCAATTCTGATCATGTCTTTTTACAGCTTTCCTTCTACCTTTAGTCAGTTAGCTGAACGGAAAGTCAAACTGTACGGAATGTACCAAAATAGATCTGAAAAGCTGATAGCATTGAGAAAACTTGCCACGAGCCGTGCAGGTACTGTACCAAACGATTTCGTGTTCACACTTATCATGGGTTTTCTTACTGTTTGCATGACTACTTACAGCAGCATGGTCAACGAAAGAATTGCGAAAAAAGACTTGGTTTCATCCAACTTGTACAGTTCTACCGCTAACTGCAGCTTAATTATTCTTATCTACTTATGCATAATGTGGACATTCTCTCATACATCTCCAAACCCTTTCGCAAACGGATTGTTAAAATCGTACAATTTCAAGCAGTGGATCTACTTTTTCTGCCTAGCGTTTGACTTATTTTTTACCACTTTCTTGATCACTTACTACGATTCTCTTTTGAAAAGTTTGGCGTATGCGATTGCCCTACCAATAATATACATCATCGTCGATTGTGGCATTTCAGGAGAACCGTTGATTGGAGCAAAAGTACTGCTCTGCATTGCAATTAGCGTTCTTAGCATTTGCTACACCTTGAGTTGCAGATTCCGATCCAAGCAAGAACAACTCGAGCTGGAATACAATGAACTCAAGCAAATGCAAAATTCCATGTACTCTCCTTCTTCTAATAACTAATCTCCTATTTTCAAATTCATACACGTCGTGTTTCGCGTTTAAAACGCTTTCTAAATCTGTGAGAAACATTGATTTGGTATTCTCTGGTTAACTAATTAATCTATCTCTGGATAATCTGATATGTTGTGTTAGAAATACATTCGTACAGAAACATCAATTCTAGAAATTTTTTTTTCTTTGCTTACCGTGCTGATCAATATTTGTGTTTCTTTGATTTGTAATTTTAAGCAATTTTAACTTTTTCTTTCGGTTATATATAGCTTGTGTAATCAATAAGCCAAGAACGGCTAAAACTCCTATGATTATGATTGCAATCGTAAATTTTTGCTCTTCAAGCATAATAATCCGTAAATAAAAACGATTGAAATATTCGAGAAAATTAAACAGTAATAATTTTCGATTATTTTGGGGATTTAATGAATTTAGAAAATAAGAAACCTGTTGTTTTGAGCCAGCTAGGATATTCGTCTTCTGAAGCTTTATTAACAACGTTTCCTAATTCTAATTTATTACTGAACAGTAGTTTTGATTTGGAAATTCGAGAAATTAGTAATGAATCCGAGTCAGCTGTTTTAAACAACAATTTCATCCTTTCAAATGGCAATCAAATAAATTTGACAGGGAAAATTTCAGCTACACAAAACGCCGCTCAAGGTTTGTACGGCATGATCGACAACGGTACACACTTTACAGTTTTCCCGCTGCAATTTGTTTTGAAGTTTTTGCCCAACAACGCTGCTAACTTAACCGAAGACGATTTGATGATTCAATCTGACTTGCTAAAACACAACCGTATTGTTGAAGAACAAATAATAAAAAATGTGTGCAACAATGAGAATAAATTCTTTGAAGAAGGCGATAATAAAACAACTAGTGTTGTCAGTGAGAAAAAAAAATCAAGTACCCAAAAAAAAAAAGTAGATGAAGAGCGCAAAGCCACATCATTGCTTAAAATAACCCATATTGAAAGCAACGACGCTGATTGGGATTATAATAACAAGGTCGCAACAGATGACGAAGATATGGACGATTCTTCGGAAAGCGAAAATCTAACCATAAATGCCGATTTGCTCGACAATGAAAACGAGGAAGATTTTTCCAAATACGGCACAAAGCTATATAAAGCCATGAAAAACATGAATGAATTAACAGTAGAACAAGAGTTCAAAGACGTCAGCAACTTGGAAAGTGATGAAGGAAGCAGTATCTTCAGAAACGAGCCTTCGCAAAACAGCACCAACTTGGGTCAGTTCAAATCCAAATCGTTTAACATCAACGTAGGGGATCGCGAAAACACAAACAAAATGAGACCCATATATGATCGTCTTGAAACCAAAGAGTGTATTCGAGAAAAACTTCTCAAATTTGTCAGAAAAAATCCAAACTGCGAGCTTCGACGCGCTTTAGAAGCAATCAATATTGATATGCGCGGGGGAAGACTTGAAGTGATTCGTGCCATTTTACGGGAAGATTTTGTCATTACTACTGAACTCGTGAAAAACGTCAAAGTTCGATATATTTCGGTGAAAAAACCTTAGCTCACTTATTTTACTGCGTTAGTGTGGATGGTTCATTTGTCTTTTCAAATCTTGTATTTCGTTTTTAATACTTATATACTCGTTATAAAGTATTTGAACATTTTCGATATTATCGTCTACAGAAAGATTCGTCCCATAAAGTATTTTATATGCTTTTTCACATTCTAGTAATTTTGTTTTGATTTGTTTTTTTTTAGCAATCAGTTCTTTTAACGTTCTGTGCAAATTTTCAGTCTGATGGTAAACTGGAGTTTTAATCAGTTCTCTCGATTCGAGACATCTTAAATGCGACAAGCAATGTTCTTGCAAATCAAGCAGATTCTCGATGTATTTAAGCTGCTTTTGACTAGGTTCTTGACCCGTTTGCGTTCTGAATACGTGTACAAATTGTTTAATGCGTTTAATTATGTCCTTCAAATAGCTGTTTGCTTGCGTCAAGTCGGCACTTCTTATGTCGTCAACACAAATATTTATCTTTTTTAAAAGTTTAACGGCCAGTCGAGCGGCGAAGGCGTTTAATCTTGCATTGTCGTCATTTACACTTAAATTATTGTTTAAAATGCCGTTTTTACAAATTTTACTGTGTAATTTAACATTATTCAACGCACTATCGTTGTTTTCACGCTGTTCATTACGTAATTCAAAAGAGTTATTAGATGTGTTTGCATATGCCTGATATGTTTGACTCGTGTTCATTTTTGGTAAACTATTACTGGCACAAAACTTGGGAGTTTTTGAACAGCTTTGAGTTTGGTTTATGAGAACAACGTTTTCATCGTTGCAAGAAGCATTGTTTACTTTTTCAGATAATACACTGCTATTTTCTTTCACGAGCGTATTTTTTAAATTTTTTTCACCTGATTCATTGACGATTGATGGTAGGCTCTAATGTTAACATTTATAAGGCAACACCTACCAAATATTTTTCTATATCATTAGGGTTTTGTAAAGATTTCAGAGTTTCTGAAAATCTATGAAGACGCATGTTACTACATTAAAATCAAACTATTGGATATCATTATTGCCTCTTCAAGCGCGATGAAATTAAATATGTGCTCGATTATTTTAAATAATTTTATTAGAAATATTTAAACTCAGATTTTGAAGCCGGTTCGAAACATCTGAAAATTTCTGAAGCACTTTCTGGTCGGTTTCAGGTAAAGTCTCGGGAATATTTGAGTTTGCTATTTTGCTTATTCTGCTGACAACATCTTTAGCAACCGTAGCAGCGATATCTTGTGAAGGATCGCTTTTCAACGACTCTATTATTCCTTGAACATCTTGTAATAACGTTTTGATTTCTTTAGTCTCTATAACTTTAGCTTCTTCTGGACTAGTAACGTTGAAAATACTTGATAAAATATTAATAAGGCTCTTTGTAAGCGGGGTTTCGTTGGAAATGTGAAGCTCCACTGGAGGCAAATTTGGCACAGCCTGACGAGATACCATACGCAGCTGAGGCGCTGAGAATGATACTTGTCCACCTTCACTCATTGTTTGATTTTTAATTGCTAAGTTAGTTGGTTCATGTTTGGTTTGATTTCTTGAGTTGCCAAAAAACTTATCTGTAAACGCTGTGTTATCTTTTTTATTCAAATATACACTGTTTTTGTGACAGCTAATAATAGATTCTAGTTTATTCAACCGATTTTCTAAAGATTTGGTTTCGTTATTTAGTACTTCTTTTCCAGTATTTATTATAGCTAATGTATCAGGATCTTGTAGTCCTTCTTTACACAAAACTTCAAGTTCCGCGTTCAAGATTTCATTTTGACGTTTCAAATGCACAGATTTTATTTCAACAATGAATAGTCTCTCTTTCGCTTGTGTTAGTTCACTTCTTGTATCTTGGAGCTTTGTTTCAAATTCGTCTCGCTCACATTGTAATAAATATCTAGACGGTCTACACGGGCATTCGTGCGAATTACTCGCCAATTTATTTGCTAATTCAATCGCCTCTACGACTTCAGCTCGTAAGATTGAAACTTGTTCTTGTGTATCGCCAATTTCGTCTAAAATTAATGAGAAAGTGTCTTTAATACGGTTAATGAAGTCTTTGTTTATTTTTGTAGCCGGCAGTGTTTCATTTAACGATAATATTAATTCTTTGGCTGTAGACTTTAACACTGATGAGGTGGTGTTTATGATATTGTTTACATCTGTCAATACTGTAGATGTATTGGTATTTAACGCATCTGCTCGATACGCTTCTTTCGGAGACCAAAGTCGATTTACACCTTTATCTTTGACTTGTTTATTTAGTTCAATATTTTGTTTGCTCAAAAATTGGATTGCTTTAGCTAAATTATATACTAAAGCATCAGATGGTGTAGTCCGTTTGCTTTCTGGAAAATTGACTATTCTGCTAGCGACGCTTACCAATTGTCTTAATTGGTCCATTTCTAAATCTTCCACTGGTGTTACTTGGGTAACTAAGCTTTTAATTTCATTTAAAAGTTCGTTCGAAGTGTCATTATCAATCATAGAGTCAAAGTTGTTTGATACAATTTGATCTTCTATGTTTTCAATTTCGTCGTTTAACATTGAATCAAAGTTTTCACCATCTTCGTAGTCTTGAACATTGGATGCTGCGTCTTTCATGTTCAAAATATTTGATATCGATTTGAACATACTTTTGAACAAACCCTCTCTTTGCTGAGGCGTTTTATGTTTGTGTCTGGAATAAGGCACGTAATTTGATCTGGCTACTTGTTTCGAATGATTGTAAGAATTAAGATGATGTTTTACTTTTGTTTCATGTGCGCTTTTCATATTATTGAATTTCGTATTTTTACTTTTTGTAGTATTCATACTCGCATTCTTAATTTGAGAATTCACAGCTTTCATTGACGGATCTGCCGCGTCTATTGAAAAATGGTTTCGATTCTCGTTGTTTTTTGCAGCCGACGATACACTATTTTTAGAAATTTTATAAGACTCGGCTTTTTTCGAGTTCATTTTTTCTACCTCTGAATCAAATCTGCTTAAACTTTTTCTTCTCGAATTATCAAATGTATTTTCACTCTGTTCTAACGCTGGATCAATTTTGCGTATCATTGGTTCCCATTTCCCGTCGTTATTTACATAACATACTCCGTCCTCGAGTTTTGCCAACCACTGGTTTTCGTAATAAACCCATTTAACGCCATTCTCGTCAATGACTACATATTCATCGCCATCCCAAACCCAGCGATTTCCGTTACAGTCTTCATAGCATTGTTCAGAATTTGATTTATTGACTATAGTTGACATAATACGGCGTTTCAAACTCAATATTTATATTTGTGCACCATACTAGAATTAGGCGTAAATGTAAATTTTCGATTATTAACCTTAATTCTTTAAATAAAGCTCTTCTCTCTTATCAAAATCAATAAATGCTGTGTTTGCGTTTTTAATGCCTACGACATTTTGATTATCAATAAGGTATCCGTAAAATTGGTATTTTGGAACTTTACCGTTTTGTATTATACAGTCTGGGATTGAAGATACAATAGAAAAAGCCGAAGCTTTTACTGCTCGGTTGAATAACAATAATATCATGTCGTTGCCTTCATCGTCTGTAACATATATTGGATTTTTACATGTTGGACTCAGTTCAATTTCAAATAATTTATGGTTACACGGAGATATCGATTTTATTGGAATTAATTTATACGTGGCTGTCAAACACTCAGCTGTTTTTTTTTTATCAATCGAAAATCTATAACTATAATACTTAGATTCGTTGCTGCAGTCGTCACAGTGCAGTAAGTCAGGAATTACTATATTATTCTGATGGTTTATACAAGTAGATTTAAGCTCACTCAACGAAGCACTCATGTACAAAATCGGTTTAAACATACATTTGTGACCCATTGCAAGCAGACAGCTTCTCCAGTTTTTTATATCATACCCCAAACTGCAGTTTTGCATACACGCATTTACACAATACGCATCGGTTTGATCTGTTAAACCCGATGCGTACTGGCACCTGGGAACCAACAAATACTCAAACAGAAACGCATCTCTCCAGAAACTTCGATGAGCGTTAACTACGGAAAAAATTACTACACAAAGATTATGAAACATCCACCCCGCAGAACTCATTAATTTACCAATTAATTATTTTTCTTATTCTTTTATACACAAGATGTAATACAATTATTATGTTTACTAGTTTTATACGCTCGGCTAAATTGCCCAGATATGGATAGCCATCAAGGTGAAAAGCTTAGATTATGCCTTTGATATTTTAAGGTGCAAGTATTGAGTTTGTATGAGCGACGATCAACAAACAGACTATTTTAGCGATGACGAACCGTATCATCAACAACCAGGAGATCTATGTCCTTTATTATGCATCGATGATCACGTAATGGCTCTGAAAAAAATTATTTCTGCTGGTACGCACTTACCTGCCGTAGAACATAATTCAATAGTAATATATACCTACAATTCACAAACCTTCTCCTCTAAATTTATGAACATTTCAGATATATTGATCAGACAAGCGTTGTTGTTTATGCAAATAGGTGAAACCGCAGAACTGTTTGTTGCTAACGCTTTTGATAGTAGTGATAAGCAAAAAATTGCTTTGAAAGATTTCAAAAAACTCGAAAAATTACGTATTTTATCAATGCGCAGAAGGTTTATTGATAACACTGAACAAATGCAATCGTATGGGGTCTTAACACTTCAAAACGTCGAAAATCACCTAAATTTCGAAGAAATCGTTCATGAACTAATAAACAGAGTTGAGTGTTCGCTTCGAATAAATAAAAGTATGGTCATTCAATTGAACATCTCAGATGTAGATAAAAAATACGAACAAGCACTTGTCTTAAATCTTAATGACCCCCTCTATGAAGAACTAATTACAATTTTAGAACAGTTCAAACTTGGAGACGTTTGCGAATTTGATTTTACATCTGCCAGTTTTGTTATAGTGAACAAACTTAAAAAAATCATACTTGCGTCAGTTTCGGACCCAATGATAAAAAAAGTTTTTTACTCACTAAAAATTTGGCTCGTCAGCTTTCATTCTGCGTGCGAAATTAAGTATTTCGATTTCAAATGCAACTCATTTACCAATAAAAAAACAGACTGCAAAATCGTTCAAAAAGTATATCCTGGACAAACACATATCCACTATTACGAACCGAACGATATAATAAAAGGTATCTTCTCTTTTAATAAAACTAAAACAAATTTTAGCTTTATTTACAAACGAGACAGATCCATTCCTTTAGCGCTGCAGCACATCATGGTTAGATCTGTTATTGGTTCGCAAGTGACATTAACCTGTCCGGCTCATCAGTTTGATGGTTTTCACAATCCTAAACTCGAACGTTTTAATTGGTTTCACAGCCTAACAAAGCTCTGGATTTCTGAACTAAACTCTCTTATTTCATCTGTATTGGAAAACTACGAAACTAAATCAGAAGCTTGTACTGCGTTTGACAGCCATATCAACTTCAAAGAGTTGCACAACGGAATTGAGTTTCAAGTCCTAACCATTGAGAAACCTTCTCTTACCTTTTACAATATGACTCGAAATGAATCTATCATTGAAGTCATTCAACTTTTAAAACAAATTAAGCCTAATCCACACAATACCGACGATTATCATATTAACATTTATCTGATCGAGGATTTAGCCAAACAGTGTAAATTTTATCTTTACGGAATGCAAAATACACTTAATTTTACCAAAAAATCCTGTCTAGTAAATCAAAAAAATAAAAAAACTTTACAAACTGGCAGTCAAACAAACGATCTTAATAATAATTCTCAAAATAAAATTCAAAATATTTTTCAAGAGATAATACTGCTTGCTGAACTTATTACTAATTCTAACGAAAGAACCTTAGAGCAAACTTTCACCAAAATCAAAGAACTGCCTTGCGACCGAAAGACGGTACCTGAAATCGCCAAACTCATGATAGATAAATTTTTCATGTTTAATATGTACGATCTCTGCTTGAAAGTAATCGAGTTTTTCAACGAATTAACCGTTAGCTCTGAGTATGTAGAAATTGAAAATATTTGTAAAGAAAAAATCGATGGATACAGTAAATCATATAAATTGATGTGCCAAAATATGATGCAGTTTCTTGCTTCTACTAATTAAAACTCATAATTTTATATTGGCAAACCGTTGACAAATCAACAGATTTTAAACCTTTTGATTGAAAAAATTCTCCGTCTATTGAAAACGATATATCTTTGTTTTGTTTTGTCAAATTTTCTTTAAAAACAACGAAAGCGTTATTATACGGCCCAATTCTGTCATACAACGAACATCCAATTTTTTCGCATAAAATTGCTGCTATTGTTTTTGCTACATGTACGTTTGGTTTTGCGTTGTTGCTGACTTCATCACATACCCTTTTTACTGATTTATTTCGATTATCACTCTGCCGTACAGCATAAATCGTTTCATAAGTACCTATAGACCCCGGAACTTTGCACCGTATTTTAGTTCTTTGCAGCTCATAAAAATCATTTTTGTTCTGATTCCAACAAAGCGGAATCACAGTTTGAGTTGTGCTGTGCATCTTTCCGAAAGTTTTAACTTTAATCTGAGTTCCATCTGAGATATCGATGCCAGTGGTTTGCTGCTCTAAAGAATCTAATTGTCGTGATATTTTTCCTAAATTAACTCCGCCAGCGTAAAAACTAATATTGGAATAAATCAATGTAGAAGAGCATTCACTTAAAAGAAACAGTCTTGTGTTTGAATTGTGTTTCGTTATAATCTGAGGTAAGTTAATAGCAGAACTTATGCGATTAAAATCAAAGCGTTCGAGGTTATTTAACTTACTTGCATAAATGTCTATATTATACCTTTTACTCAAGTTACCGCTGTTGCCATTTATAATTACTATAAAATCAATTATTTTGTTAATTTTATTTTTATACGCTGGCAAACAGCTCTTCAAACCCAGACAAGTGAACATCATCATATTTAATAGTGCATTACCTGTTCGATTTTTTTCAAAATCTTTTCCCATTTCAACTTCTGATCCAAACAAACAATAGTTGGTAAAGTAAAAATAATTATATGAATCTATTGGCAGCTTTAACATATTTGAACTATTGAAGCTTTTTTCAACTATTTGAATTAACTCCGTATTAACTGATTGGCGATCAAATTTTAAGTCAATCCTTCCAAGAAGTAATCTTTTAACATTAAGCTTATTTATCAGTCGGCTAATTTCATTGTTTAGTGAACGTTTTGTTTTTTCTAAACTAGAATAGTCTCTGCTGCTAAGTCTAATTTGAGAACATTCACGAGCTAAATCATTCCCCGTTCCACACGGTAACAAAATAAACAAACATTTTTCCAAATCAACTGAATTTTTGTACAATTGAGCGATTAGCCGTCCAAAAGTACCATCACCTCCTCCCACAACGATTATATGATTCGAATCTATAGCTTTTATCCTTTTATTAATTTCATCAATAGTTATTGATTGGTTTGTTGTGCCATTATCAATCGATTTAATACTGTGAGAGTGAACACACGAATCACTGTCAAGCCTATGAAGTTCTTCGTTAGATGCGCCAGCTAAACTAGTGTCAACACCTGAAGAGCTTTTATTTTTTTTCACTTTTGATAATTTTTTAATTGCGTCATCAACTTGGTTTGAATCTAATACATTTCGCAAACTAAACTCAAGCGAATGATATTGTAAGTCAACTATATATGGACCAGACAAATCATCTAAATATTTCAAGACCTGACTTCCAGACTTAGGATTAAAAAATATAAAATTACTAAGCATTATTTAGTAAATGGATGACTATTTCAATTATAGTTAAGCATGCGCTCCTATTGCACTCATAGGAAATGCTGGTCCACTTAATACTAAAAAGAGAATTTATCAATTTGTTTGTTAGATAATTAATTATTTGTCCGCGCCAAATTATATGCACTATCAATAGAACTTCTCCGATTTTGTTTTATTGGAGGAAAAGAAGGAGCAACTTTTTTTACCCACGGTCTCAATCCAAATCTTCTTCTAATGTATTGAGGTTTTGAGTAATTTCGCGTTTCTTGGTTATTCGAGAGAATTTTCGGTACTGGTCGTGGAATAGAATGCTCATTCGTATTTGTTGTAAAGATAGGAATTGCGGGGTTATTTTGATGATATTTATTTTTTAATCCTAGTACATTGTTTATAAAGTCATCAATCACTGTTACGTCATAATCTTGTTTTTTATGTATATCTACCGCATCTGAACTTGTTTTTTTATTGGCTTCAGAAAAAACTTTTTGCTTCATGATTCCAAATAAGAAAGCGGTTACTTTAGAAATCAAGTCGTGATGATCATTGTGATCTAAAATCTGTTGCAACAAAGGAAGGTTGAAATCATTGATACCTAACAAATTTTTTGGATCGCCATAATAGAAACAAGCCATTAAATATAAACTACAAAATTTCCAATACGTTTTTAGTAACTCAACAAACGTAGGCTGAGCCAAAACTAACTTTTGCTTAACTATATCGTTGAATTTATTATATGATTTATCTATCATTTCGTTTAATTCCATGTCTAAACCAAATAGTTCAGATTTGTTAGGGTTTACATCGTAAAAAGCGTAATCTGAGTTTACCTTATGCTCATTACTTCTCCCCGTGCTTGATGGAGAATTATAACACGACGGAGACTCAGATTCTAGCATTAAGTATGTTTGTATTAAATCCTTAACTGCAGTGTAAGTACTGCTAACATTATAACTTGCTGCAGTTTGCAATAATTTTATCTGAGTGTTTGTTAAAACATTTGGAGTGAACATACTTAAGTAATCATACAACGTCACATTATTATTAATTTTGGTTTCACCAACTTTGTGCAAATTTTGTAGATTCAAACATTTAAAATCATCGTTATTCTCGTTATAACAAATATTTTGAAGTTTTAACAAGATTTGAAAGATTAAATTTATCTGAGGATTGCAAACTATGCTTTCAATACAATCATTGATACAATCTAGTCTTGATTTTAATGAGTTTGAATGAGTATCAAACGATTCTATTATGTATAACGCTCGCATCTGGTTTTTTAGTTTTGGAACACAGTAAAGAAAATACAAAAATATTTCATCTTCATATAAGTTATTTCCTTTCTTTTCCGCAATAGAAATATTTCTAGCCGCTGTTATTAATTCAGGCTCATTATAGACATCCACTAATGATTCAGAAAGCAAAGAAAATAAATCTTTAGATAATTGGAATGATAATACACATTTAAGTAGATCGAGTAATGATTTAGATGTACCCAGATACTTTTTCAATGCGTGAATTAATATTCCAAACCGCTGACCAAACTGTTTGGGCACTAACGACAAACGTTTATCAAAAGCAACATTTTTTTTTACACTCATATTAACAGGATCAGAATTTTTTTTAAACCATAAATCAACTGTGTCTTTTTTTGTAGCCTGTTCGAAATAGTTGAAATACTGAGTTATGGAATTAGAGTCATATACAGAGTCGAAGTTATATGCCCATGACAATGCAATTTTTGAATAGTTATCAATAAACTTACTCAATGCATCAAGTAAGTTGTTTGGTAACATAGAAACATCAACCTGTGTAACTGTGGACGGACTAACTTTTAAAGGTTTTAAGTTAATAAAAATATATTCACGCTTAGAAATGTTCGAAATAGTAGATTCAAGTTGTTTAGGGGGTTTTTTTTTTGGAATTTCTCCTTTGCATTTAGCCGGCTTGATAATAGGCCCTTTTTTACTCAGAGCAGTGTCGTTTAACACGCTAGAATTAATATAAACATTAAACTTACTTGTTGATTATAGCTACATCTGACGGATAGTTATCCCGTATGTGTTTTGCCAAACAGTCAATCTAAGAATTTAATTTTAGACACACTTACAATACTAATCAACGTGTCCTTTGTTTGTAGTTGTATTGTTCGCTCGAACTCAAAAAAAAAACCATAAGATAAGCTCTGTAACGATTTATTGGGAAATATAAACACGTAAAAAGTAACCTGTGTATTGTGTTCTATGAGACATCGAACTATTAATTCAACATAAATTATTTATTTTTTAAGGCTGTATAAGATGAAATTATTGTTAGTTGCGAGTATATTTTCCACAATTTTAGTTAATAGTTCAACTATTTCTCAAGATGGAAATGCGGTAAAAGATACAGAAATTTTTGTTAATAAAGCAGATCTATCCGGACTGGATTTAGTTCTTTCTTCCGCAGCCGCTCAATTATTCGGAACAACTGTAGTACCTTTATTCCGTCTAACTTCATTTTTTTACAAGACTACTACGCAGATACTTTACAATCTTTTGTTTTTTAATGCTCAGCCTGATGCTCCAGCTCCATTTTACGAGGTTGTTCGAGAAACCATCAACTCCTTTGCGGACAGCACAGGAATGATAACTTCAGCCGTAGAGATTGATGAATTCATTAACAGACTAAGCAACAACTTGAAAATCAAGAGCCCATTAGAGTTCGAAAAGATAGCAAGACTTAAGAAGGATATCAAGAGTATTTTGGTTCATTACCCTCTTGTAACTTGTGGTTCATACTTGGAATACTTGTCAAGAGTATTAAATACTTTCCAAACCAAGATTAACAATGGAACTCCTACCCAAGAATATCCACCAATGACAATTCCACTAAGAGGATCAATTACATCTCCTCTTAATATAGATTTATATGGCGACAATGGTGTAACTGAACATGCCATCAAACATCCTAATTTCTGGCAGTTTAATAAATATGGTTATACCGGAGGTTTAAACAATGGTATATGGAACATTCCATCGTATATTGAAAACAGAATCAAAGATTTTGCTCATCATTCACATATACTCAATTGGGTTGATAACATCACTCCAGATCCAATTTTTAACATCAATCACACTACTAAACCTGTTAATGCCACAACAACTATACCAGTTACTACTGTACCTGCTACCACAGCTTCTACCAATACTACTAACACTACAGCTCTACCGGCAGCCGTACCTTTCCCACAAGAACCTTGTCAGCAATTCAGCTGTGAAGACACCCCATTGGTTATCCCAACCTATGGACCTTTTGATTACTCTGTTGTCAATCCAGTTATCAACTCAAACGTCGAAATCAGCGAAGATGTCTTTAATTATGATATAAGTTACGATGTACCAAAACAGCAAAATTCCGCCAGCATCTCTTACACTTATATACCAAACGATTCAGACAATACAGTTAATGACGTATATTACGCTTCTGTTAATTCAAATCTTGTTATTCCCGAGGAATCGACAAATTATGAAGATAAATCACAAAAACCAATTACTAAAAACGATCCCAAAAAAGGTATGAGTGCTCCATATGTTACCATGAAAACCGGTATGGAACCAATTTTCAATCCTGCTTATTCTGGAATGAATGTATTAGGCGCTTTAAGTAACATCAAGTCCAATATAAAAGATGCAATTAACGGAGTCAATCCATACAAACTTCTTTCAAACGATCAAAAAAATACAGAAAACTTTGTTTGGAGCACACCTGATGCTTCCATCTTTTTAGTACAAAAACTCGAAGCACTTAAACCTTCATATATGAGCTCTGTTGAATTCTTGAAGAGAATCTCTGATTTGATAAAGTCTGCTAAAAAGACAATAACACCCTCAGAATTCATCATGTTAATTACCAGTAGAATTCCTAATCCCGAATTGTCTGAATCTGCTCGGGCTTCATTTTCTTCTTACATTGGTAATTTGTTTGAAGGCCCATTCTCAAGTTTTGATCAAGTTTTGAAACATATTTACGAAGTTATTGACAAAAAACTTCCGTTAATTTCAAACTACGGTGGTGTAGTAGTCGAACATTAAGATTTATAATTATTTGTCAGTTTTAAACTTTAATTTTTCTTAAATATCTTGTTCTCATTGGAAAAATTATCATTTTCAATAATTCGTTTATTTTTTATAGATGTATAATAGTTTGGAAAGTCAAATTTTAATTTGCTATCTAACATGTTTACAGCATCGTTAATATTAAACGGTTCTATAAGTAATTAATTAAGCAAAAAACTTACTGACATCAAATATGGTATAAAAAGAACGATAAGAGTTGTGTAACGTTGTCTCCTTTCTAACCTTTACAGTGAATATGTAAGGCCTCCATAAAACTTTGTGCGTTAATAATTCATTTATAAATACCGTATCATGTAGTTTTTTTGACAACTCTTCAGCCGTACAGCCAAATATTGTTTGTAGCGCACTATTAAAAACGGCAAATTCCACGTCACACATAGTTGTGTCTGTCAAATTGATTTTTCCTAACATTCTTTTTGCAATGTTAGTTGTTGAGCAGTGTGGACAAACAGTAGAGTTGTGCACTTTTTTATTACAATTCAAACAACCGTCGTAAATTAAACTAAGCGAGTTCTCATCGAGAGTATAAAATATTCTTGAAATGTACGCAATTACGGTATAATACTTAGCCTCTTTGTCTTCTATTGGAGTCTTGCAAATATCTTTCAAATCCTAAAAATATTAATTCATTTAAACTTACGACCAGTTCGGCTGAATAATCAGATTGGAAGTTGGTTTCCATGTTAACTATTGTTAAATTAGATGAATGCTCTTTGTACCATTCAATTAACTGATAATCGTCCTCATTAAGATTTTTCATAATCAAACTATTATTTAAAAATGTACCTTCGATAGCTTGTCTGTTCTCTTTTATCTGGCATGATACGATTTTGAGAATTTCGCCAACATGCATGTCTTCATAGTACTGAGGCTTCCAAAAATTAATTCTAATTCCATGTTTTGAAGCATCGACAAGTGTAACAGTGAAGACTTGCATAGCCTCATTATCTTTTGTTGTAACTGATCTAATTTTACCTACTTCATGAATAATACCTTTAATATTAGTAATAAAAGGGTATTCATTGTTCGATTTGATTACGCTGCGAATTGAATGAAAAGTATAAGAAACGTCCGCTCCAATAGACTCTTCCCCAGTACAGGGTGTGATATCGCATTTTTCTAATGAATTAAAAACTAATTCAAACGGGCAAAGAGATGCATTGGAATATCTTCGATTTGGAACTTTCACTAACCCTTTACTAAAAGTATAAGTTTCTCCAATTTTTAAAACTGAAGAAACATGAATAGCAGCAGAATTCCAAAATACTGCTGTGATTTGCGATCCATTTTCATCCATAAGTGTGGCATTTAAATATTGACCATTCGCATTGGTAATTTTATTTTGAAAACTATTTAATGGACTAATACTTATAACTTTGGCTTTTAAGATCCATCCTTTAGACGCTAAATTTAAATTTTCTATTGACCAATAATGTTGTCCCATTCTGCTGCGAAATAAAAAAGTAAGAAATAATTATTCATCACATGTATTAGGAAATATAAATATAAAATAAAGTAAGGTAAAAATAAGAGTAACCATACAACTACTATTTCAATAATAAACTCATAATATATTTTATATGATTGTGCGGATGAATTGATTATTAAGGTGCATTGTTATGTCAATTTATTATTCGCATTCAGACAAGAGAAAAGGGCCCTTGAATTGCTCTGATACGTCTAATTGTCATATATACCCTCTTCATCATTATATACGAACCGGAGATTTTGTTGCTCTCTTAAAAGCCATAAAGTAGGTTTCAGTATTATATAATTTATTAGAAAAGGTGTTTATTTGCACGAAAAAGATCCTACTGGATCTACTCTTTTAGATCTAGCTCTCCAGTTGATTGAAAATTTGCTATTTTTAAGTTTGTGTACATCTTTGTCAATTGATAATTTTTTATCACAGGATAAACTTAATGAAATCTTGCTTAAAAATCCCAATGAAATAGAAAGTTCTCAGTATACTAAAACTCTTTCTGACATAGAGAATGATATTAAAACATATTCATTAACTAGTTTTATATCTGATGAAAATGACATTAGCAATACTAACAAATTAGAAAAACCGGTTAACAAAGCGCAAAATTATGATAAATATTATGCAAAAGAGGAACAAAATGAAGATAGTTCATATTTTCTTAAAAATATTTCTAGTCAAATTTCGGTTTCATACCAAAAACTACAAATGATTAACCAGGAAAGTAAAATATTTAAAGCCATGTTTAAAACTATTAATTTAAATGTGTCTAAACAGTTAAAAATACAATTCAAATATACCTTAAAACGATTTGATTTTCTAACCGAGTTATGTAGGTATTTGATTACAGAGCAAAAAAAGTATCTTGCTAGCAAAGATATAGAATTAAGTAATCAGAAAATAGAAGTTAAAAGCATGTTTTCTAAATTAACTATACCACTAATGTACACCACATTGATACAAGTGTTACTTTCTAAATATCCATGCTCAGTTTGGAACAAAGCTTGGGAAGTTGACAACTCGTTTCATATTAGAATATTATGCGCCACAGTCTGTAAATTCAAGTATCCTGGCAAATACATAATTTTATTTCTTGCTGAGTTAATGACGATATGGGCTAGGCTTTACAATGAGCTGCCTTCTAACTGTATAAGATTTATTCCGGTGACAGAGTATTATTTGTTACATATATCTTTTGTTCTTGATGTGCCTGAATTTTTCGAAGGACTAATTAAGAATAAATCAAAAGAATGGATCAAAGGATCGCCTTTTAACTGGGATATTGTTTTAAAAGAGATTAACAAAAATTCTGACTCATTCAACCCTGTATACAAAAATACATTGACGAAGTTGCTTCAATAAAATCGTAATCTATTGCCTCACCCCGTTTAAGATATTTATGTCAGTTTTCAAGCACCATGCGGGTGCTTGACAAGTTTAATTTTGTATCGATGAACAATTATGCTTTGAGCTTAACTACAACGTTTTTAGAATCTATAGTTCCAATAGTAGATCAAAGCCGTCCGTATCAAGATCTTCAATTGCCAATCGACTGCTTTTTATTCACTCGCACCGAAGTGTTATATTTTTTGCAATCAACGTTGGAAGAACTGAAAAACAAATTCAAATGTTCAAGTAACGCTGAACTTTTTAGCAAACTAGGGATTCAATTTGTTTTTTTCTCTGTTAAGCAAAAAGCTTGTTTAAAATTGAAAAAAAAGTTTCCATGGATTCCTAATGTAAGCAATCAGTTTTATTTTACATTATCATCTCAAGGGTTTGGTTCCCAAGATCAGAATCAAAATTGATTTAAGATTTTTTGTCTTATTTATAAGAGCAGCGTGGTGCATAGTTTTCTATTAAGGATATGGCCTATGACTTCAGAACACATAAGATTATTTAGTAATGATCATTATAGTGATAAAAAAAATCAAAACAAAGATCAGTCATCTTTACATAAAATTACAGCTTTATGTAAAACTTTTTCTTCCAATAGTCAAACTAAGTTAGATATTGTTGATTATTCCTCAGTAATTCCTATATTTAAGAATTATAGGCAAAAAAACTATGGAATTTTTATATTAGTTCTCGCTCCACAAATTACTGTTGATTTTACTGCACATAGTGATATTTACATAGTTTTTAAAAATTTGCGATTTGCAAGTAAGTTACAGCGTCATGATAATAATTTATTTTGTGTAATAAACAGCCAAGAACTGTGTAAAATTCAAGATGATCAAGTTGAAATTTATTTAAAAAGTTTAAATCACTCACCTATATACATCAAAAATATGCGTGATTACTCAATGTCGAATCTCATGAATTTTCTAAAAGTTAAGTTTGTTGATATGAACCAAAAAATAGAAAATTTTGCCGACTACTACACAGATAAAAACGCGCTTGACAAAACCTTAAATCATACAAGCTTTCATTTGGTTCCATACGAAGTCAACAATTTAGCCATTTGGAATATTTATCGACTTTTTAAATTGAAAATGGATATCAATAACCAAAGAATTAAATCAAGTGATTTATCAGCACGAGCAAACATTTTAAACAAAGATTTGGAAAACACAATTTATACTTTATCAGCAAGTATTCAAAAGATATTATTATTAACTGCTTCGAATAACGAAGTCTCACTTAATTATAACGAGCTTTCAAATCTAATAGCTGAAATAGATTTATATTTAGACAATAAAGAAGAAATGAGATCAGGTTATTTTTTAAAAAATTACGAGTCCATAATTTCGTTGTATGAAAAAGAAACATTTAATGTTCCTCAAGTTTTAACTTCGTCGCTATATTTAAGCCTTTCATTACAAGAGATGAAATTCATTGAACACGCGCATAGCTTCGTTACTTATCTTTTATCTTCAGAAACTAATGTAGCTAATGTATTTACTAAAAATCGACCAGGAGATAATTGTATAACAGTTTTCGGGTTTTCCTACAAATTTTCGCATATCTCAAATAAAAAAATTGGAATATTAGAAAAATTTCAGTGCACTCCTGAAAATATTGCTGATTTAAGAAAATGGACTTATCTCGCTGAAGTTTCTTGTAAAAAAAATGACACAGCGAAAAATTTTGTTATTACAAAAAAAAATCTTGACAAATTTCCTTTGTTTTGCACAGAACAAAACATTGGATTTAAACTAGCACCGGAAATATTCATATATATCGAAAAATGGCCGAATCATTTAGTCCCATGTAAGAAAAATCCTAAGCTATCAAAGAATCTGTATTTGTTAGTTATAAATATTCTAGGAGTATCATATTATAGTCTGACAGGAATTTCATATGATTTAATATCCTATATTCTTGTTGATTGGCTAAATTTTGTACCTCCAGAAGTTGAATTAATAAGTGAAACAATTTGTTTAACAAATTGAAAACTTTAAAATTTGGCAAAAACTCATTTTTTTTAATTAAATGTGTTCCAAAATATATTTTATATTTTTATTTAGACTAGCTCCATAGTGAGAAATTGTATTATTAATTAATATGTCAGAGTTTTATTTTTGTGATAAATTATCAAAAGACCACTTCAAAAAAGTTATCAACACGATACAAGTGTTGAAAGAAAAAAATTCTATTGAATCTTTACAAAAAGAATTTTCCGACTGTTGTGAATCTGATGGTCTTGATATTGATACAAATAAAAATTTAACTCAAAGTGAAAAATCTGCATGTACGAATTCTTCTACTATTCACGAAAATAATTCGAAGTGTGGATTTAAAAACAATACCAAAAATCAAAGGCAGTCAGACTGTTGCTCACAACAGTATCAAAACCAATTTTCGAATTCTATCCCGCAAAACAATTGTTGTTCTAACGCTCGACAACAAAAAAACTGTCACCAGCAACAACCAAATTATCAACCGATAAATTTGCCTAATAATACTAAATCGCAACATCCTCCGGGAAATTACCATGGTAGAGTTCCCATTCAGCCTGCTTCTGTTTATCATTACACCCCTTCTCCGTCATATCAACAAGTTACTTTTGTTCCAGTACATCAAAGTTACTCAGCTAATTTTGTTAATCCACCCAATCAATATTACTCTCCTATGACCATATCAACTAATACACCCATGTCCATAACGCCAAACACCCCTATGACTATATCGTCAAATACACCTACCAACATATACGTTCCTTCTCAACCTAAACCAGCTCGTACTAATGTGCATTATCATAATTCAATGGGCTGTTGCGATTGTAATAAATTAATTTTACCACGAAAATAATACATTATTTATTTGATTAGAGAAACAAATAAAGCTGGCAATTTATAAAAAAAAATTTATATTTACTTAATTAACAGACATATAACCAAAGAAATACTTCATCATAAGAAAAAATAAAACATAATATTTTCTTGTAAATAATTAAATTTTTTTTCGAATGTCGTTTATTAAGTAAAAAATAATCACTTAAATTTTCAATAAACACCACTTGTCAAAATTATGTCTAAACCAACATATTTAATCGTTCGTGTAAGATCAGATGTGTTTTATAAAGAAATCTAACTTGTAATTTTAGATAAATACTGTAACGATATACTTTTACTAAAACCTTCAAAACTAAACAATTGTTTAAAAAACAAGTACGTTTATGCATTAAACATAATGTTAAAATACATATAATATGAAAAATAAATATTGCCTAGTTTGTTTAAGTTCCACATTATTACTTATAATCAAATAAATAATTCCTGCAACACTAAAAACTCTCAAGAGAAGAAATTCGTACCGGAATGATGTTATATAAAATCACTATTCTTTATTTCTGTTAATTTAGAAAAACATTTCCACATATGTAATGTAATATTAGTTTTATATCCCATTTTGTTAAATACTATATTACTATCACGTGGGTACGTATTCTATACAATTTATTTTTCTATTTTTGGAATTTTTATAATTTATTAAACTATATTTTATCTAAATATGATAAACATTTTGTTACGTATCTTTACCTATTTTATCGTTGATATATCCTATTAAATAATACAAACAATTCAATTTAGTTTAGTTTGGTAAATTAACTGATAATACAATATATTAACAACTCTGATAAATCCCGTAATTTAATAAAGAATTTTTGTTTATCAATTATGTGTATTCAGTTATAAATAATTGTACAATCACATTGTATCTTTATTCAGCATAAATTAATTTGCTTAGACCGTTTAGTCATTTAATATATTTTTATTTTATTTTTTATAGAATAAATTAGCAATATTCTAGATCATATACGATAAACAGAAATTAAACTTTTCCAATAATGTCAAAACTTTCAACTAGTAAGTTTTAAATTTATATAAAATATGAATAGTCAAAATCAGGGATTTGTACATTCCAGAGGATGTAGAAACAGCATTTACTGATGGTTTATATGAAATTATTAACCATCTAAAAATAGACTTAAGTCAGAAATGTTTTTGGTTGTTTTGTTTTACAGGATTACTATCGACCGGTTTGTGCGCGGGTAGTTTTTTTTCATCTGGAACTAAAAACAGATCTCTTATAATTACTTATATTTTAATTGCTTACTATATAATAGCTGTTGCAGCTTATACAGTTTTAAACGCTCAAAAGTTCATACTTGGATATTGCAAACCTAAAAACTCAAATGAACGGTATTATATTTTAAGATATTTTGATACAGACACTTTAATGTACAAGATTGTAGTTACTCCCATGGCTGACTCATTAATAACTATATTGTACAAATTAACAATATACAGTTCACGCGAAAAGATTAAAAAAATTATTTCATCATTTTCATTTTTTGATTTTACAGCTTCAATCCCACGTGAAAATAAAGATTTAGTTCTAGGGTCAGAGTTCGAATTGGATGATAATGTATTATTGGAAAATGTATTTAAGTACTTAGTTTTAAACCAAAGACCACAAACTGCAGCTTCTGAAAACAAAAAATCTGCTAAAATTGATAATACTAATTCAAAAAACAATAATGTCAAGCAAAGACAAACAAAGAAACAGACGAATATTCCTCAGAACAAAAAAAAATTAACGAGAATAAAGTCATCTGAATTTTATATTGGAAAAGTTATAGACACGAATAATGAACTAATCGTTTCTGAATTTTTAGAAATAATAAATACAACCAAAATATTTGAATTTTAAAAGTAATGGTTCGGACTGAAATATGAAAAGAAACTATCGTATTTATATTTTTTCGTTAAATTGGATTATTTTAAATAATATTTCTGAAATTATAATAAACATTAAGTAAAAATATTTATTAATCCATGAAAGTCAATAACGCTCGATCTGAGCATTTTATGTTTCCAAAGTTTTATTTGTTTAGAAGTTAAGTCTATTATTCCACTGTAATTTTCACGTGGGACGTTGGTAGTTGAAATTTTAACATTAATGTCTTTAGGAAAAATTTGATTTGACAAATAAGTAATTTCAATCTGCCGCAGTGTTATCCAGTTAGCTTTGGCGAAGTATGACAACCAATTATCTCTAGGTTTCACAATTACACAAATGTCGTTGTTATCACATTTCAAAGGATCAATTGTAAAAATCCTAGAATAACGTTGCAACTTAGAATTATAGTAGCTGATCATAGCTTCTTCTTCATACTTTAAATAATTTTCGAAGTTTTCAGTAGCTTCTGCAGACTCTTCTGGTAATATAATTCCATGTGCATTCGACAAAATCTTGTCTAATTTCATATCTCTTAAAACAATTTCTGTTTTTATTTCTTTCAATTTTTTGAGTTCTTCCAATTTTTCATCGATTAAATTATTTATTTCATTAATTTCAACGTCTTGAAATTGCTTGAGCTTGTTGTAAATAGTTTTTAACTCATTAAATATCAAGGTTTTGTCTTTGTGTAGCTTTTTAAACTCGATCTCCCAGTTCACGACTGAAAAATCCTTTGAAACTTCTTTAAATTGATCTTCAGATTGATGCAAACCGTTTAAAATAAGTTTACGTCTGTTTTCAATGTTTTTAATTAATTCAACGCAAATGATCATGGATTGTTTTACTGAATTTATTTTTACTTTTCCTTCATTTATGATTTCATTATTTTCTAAATCATCAGTTTTCAAATTATTGTTTTCAAAATATTTTTCATTCTCTTCGTTTTCAAGTGAAATATATTCATTAACGGAAGAGTTTGGAATTTTGCTGATTTCATCTAGCAAATTATATAATTTTACTAACGAGATCAATAATTTTCTCCAATATACATTTCGAATTTCATATTGTTCAACGAGCTTTTCAATTATTGGTATCTCTAATTTAAAACTAATTTTGAAGGGCTGTTCAAAACTGTTAATAAGGCTATAAATAACTCAAATTGTAAACGTACCTATTCAGTTCATTAAGTAAAGATGGTAACATGCTATATTAATTGTGCCTTATATGTTCTTTTATTGCATTATATTTTAATTTTCTATTTAATTATTTTTTTAGTAATTACTTATGAAATAATTTTATGTAATGAAATTAAGTTTTGCACATTCATTATTTTCGTTAACAAACTTGTTTTTGACACTTTGGAATATAGAAGATTGTTATTTTCATTGTCTTATTTCACCAAGCAATAAACATATCAATAAAGTAAAGTTTTTAGTTACTCATAATGATCATGTAGATTTTAATGTAAGAAAAGCTAAAGATATTACGATTTATTCTCATTCTGAAAATTATACTTCAAGTATATTATTAAGTGGGTATATTCCGATAGTAGTTTTAACTTTATTTCACGTTGAAGTTAACATATTTGACGAAAGTTCGATACAAAAAATTTATGTAGATTATTTAAAGCAATTCAAATATTATTACATTTTAACTTTAAATAAGTCTATTGATAGTCTTTATTTGAAGAAAAATTATATTATAAGTTTAAATGATGATAGAATTACGCAAACAGTTACATACAAAAACAATAGTTCGCTCAAGTTATATAGTTTTTTTAAACCTAAACCCTTAATTTATAAATGTTGTCAGTATTTTAACGGTATTCTAACAAATAAATTAAGATTTTTCCAAAGTTACGATTTAAAATTTAGTAAAAAAAATAAAACTATCGAGTTAATTCAGGATTTGTCTATTTTTCCAGATGTTAAAATAAATAATTTAATTAAAAATTATGAATACATGTTGCAATATATAATATTGCGACTTTTGGTTAAATATTCACCAGTGATAAAATTTTTCAAGTTTAATAAAAACAGAACTTACAATTTCCAAATACTAACTCAAAGCATAAATAAAATTAAATATAATAAAATGATACGTGAAGTTGTGAAATGTAGAATTAAAATATTCATCATTTATCTAAAAACTTTTTGTTCACATATGGAAAACAATCATAGTATTAAATTCTTGATCACTAACGTAATTTCACCGTTCCGAAAATTGAGAATTTTATTTGCGAATGAGAAAAACTATATTTTCAATATATTAGTAGACAGATTCTTTTTACATCCATCTCTATCTAATAGCGATGAACATAGTTTATTAAAAAAAACAAACATGGTAGGAAAATAATTTAGTTAATTTTGTTTAGATTACTGAAACTGTTCAATTTCAAATAGGCAATCAAAGATATAAAAAAAAATTTTTAGTGGATTCTGGTTCGCCATATTTTTTAATATTTTTAACTATCAAAGAAGTTAACGATAATGTGTATCTACTAAATCTGATTAACGAAGTAACTGATTATAAAATACATAAGTTAGATTTAATAGGTGAAACAATATTGTTTCGAGAGATAACGGCCTCAGGTATGTGTTAAATGATTAAATCGATTTCTAGTGATAAAGTTTCAAAATTTTAATTTAAAAAATATAAGAATAGGATTAATATTGAATGGTGAATTTCTTGGATCGTTAAAAGTAAGTTTCTTCTTAGATTCTATGCTAGTACAATGTTTCTGGTATAATAGGTACACAATATTCGTCAGTATATGATGATTTAGAGTTTTTAGATCAATTAATCAATCATGTAAGTTAAAAAATCATATATTTGCTAAGGAGAAACTCAATGAAAATAATAAACTTGAAATATATTATTATAATGATAACGATTATATTCTGACCAAACCTTATAACACGGATTTTTTTTTCGATCAATCATTATCATTTTATGTTGAAAATGTCAGCAATAAAGCCACAAAAGCTAATTTTCAGTATATTAAAGTAAGTTTAGTAAAAATATTATTTTAGGCAACGAGACTAGTTTTATCGGAGTATAATATTATTTTATCTGATTGTATAGTGATATTTGACTCAGGCTCCGATTTTTTATTTTTTTCGCCTTGTAAGTTATTCGATGCTCAAATATTATTAGCTATACAAGATCTTTACCTAAAAAAATACTATAGTGAGAAAAATTTGGCTAATGCACCAAAATGGCTACTTATTGAAGCAGAGGTAAGTCTAATTAGGAATAATCTTTAGAATATTCATAAATCAAAAGTTCAATTTAAAATAAATATCACTAAAGAAATGAAAAAAGTTGTTAACGGTGAGAGATGGTACTTCAGTATTATATGCAACAATAATTACTGGGCTGAAATGCTTAATTGTAACAGAATAGAAAAATATAATTATGTATTCATAGGCGTTTCTATTTTAGAACAATATAATTTGAATTTTTCGATGTAAGTTAAGTCATGCATTCAATTATAGAATACCAATGTATAGAACCACGATTATTAGTTTAGATGCTACAACATTTAAGTCTGGTTATGAACGGTAGCTTATTAGATTCCCAATTTGAGTGCAATTAGATACGTTAATTTTAGAGAGACGCTCTCAGCACCTTTGTTTAAATATAAATAAAGAAAATGAGAACTAACTACTTTGCTTCATTATTGCTTATTTATAATTCGATAAAATTTTCAGCTGGAAAACAGATTTGCGATGCAAATTTAAGTTGTGAAAACGATTTTATTCTCGAAAATAAAAAATGCGTAAAAGAAATCGTTCAGCCTGTAAATTATCACTGTCCTTTGGATTATATATTTGACGAAGTAGAATGTTACAAAACTTCCCCATTGTCGATTAAATGCCCGCCTGGTTCAGAAACTGTTGGTAAAGGAAACTGCAGATTTAAAGTAGCTCGACCAGCACAGCCAGTTTGTCGAATCGGATTTACAGATAACGGTACTGAATGTGTGAGTGAAGAATATTTAGACATAGTTGAGTATTGCGAACAGGGACATAGAGAAGGAAATTATTGTGTCAAAACTGAAATACTTCCGTACGAAATCACTAAAAGCTGTTTAGAAAAATACGAACTAACGAAGGACGGTGATTGTATCACTCAGCAGACTTATGACTGTACGCCTCCAGATGTTCACCACGACAACAGAAAACTTATGGGTATTTCCAAACCAGCGGCAGCTAAACTCAACGTGAAAAAACAAACTTGCTATCGCAAAGAAGTAGGAAAAATAATTATCAATAAGTCGTGTCCTGAAGGTAGTGAAGACACTGGGGAGAGCTGTGTTATCAAACAAAAATTTAAACTACAGAAAAAATGTATAAACGGACTAGACGTAAACAATTGTAAAACAATTATTAAAGAACCTTATAAATACGATTGCGAAGATGGCTATTTAGAAAGAGGAATTGTCTGCAACAGATATGTACACGCAGAACCCATTCAATATTGTGAAAGAGGGTTGTTGTTAAATAACGAATGCAGAGAAGTTCATCCTATGATTCCATCATGTCCCGTAAAACTAAAGCTTGTAGGCGATGTTTGTGTTGGTAAAGAAATTAAAGAACCAATTTCCTCATGTTTAGCAGATTGTACTGGAGAAAATTGCAATAAAAAAAATTAATAAAAATTGACTGTACATAACTCAATTTTTTATTTGTTTACTCTTTCATTTGTGTTTTGAAGTCACTTGTTTTTTTCGTGATTATTCCGCTGCTATAACTGTATTTATTTTATAATGATTCTCTAATTTAAACTTTTTGTTGTTATTGTTTTTTATTTTACTAATGTATTGGTAAAGATGGTTTTACAATGTAGAAACTGTAAAAGCAATGAAATAGTGTTAAAAAGATGTAAGTCATCATACTCAGCAAAAAAATAATTATTAGCAGGACTGAATTATTATTTGTGCGAACCGTGTTTTATCGAGCAATTTGAAGATGAAGTTTACAAAGTGATAATTCACTGTAACTTGATTTCAACGGATGACATAGTTGCAATAGGAGTTTCCGGAGGAAAAGATTCATCTGCCTTGATTCACTGTTTGACAGAGATAAACAGACGCTATAACTGTGGATGGAAGTTTGTTTTAGTTGCTGTTGACGAAGGAATTTTAGGTTATCGAGATGAGTCTTTGAAATGTGTTGATCATATACAAAAAATGTACAATTTACCGTTAATTATAGAATCTTTTGCTGATCTTTATCATGGCTGGACAATGGATAAAATTGTTTCAGTGACAGGGAATAAAAATAGCTGCACTTATTGTGGTACTTTTCGCCGCAATGCGTTAGAAATAGGAGCAAGAAAACTCCATGCAACTAGTATTGCGACAGGCCATAATGCAGACGACAGTTTTGAGACAATGCTGATGAACATTTTCCGAAACGATTATAAAAAACTTTCGACTCAAGGGCCATCAACCGCCTGTTCGTGCAAAAAAAAATTAAATTTACAAAAAACTGGTTTAACTCGGGTAAAACCATTTTATTACACAACACAAAAAGAAATCGTTCTTTATTGTCACTACAATAAACTGAAATATTTCAGTACTGAGTGTAGTTATTCTGGAGAAGCGTTTAGAGGAAAAGTTAGACATCTTGTAAAAAGAATTGAGGCTAACGAGCCGAGAATTGTTAGAACAATATTATTTAATAAGTTTACCGATGATGTTTGTATTTGTGATGATATAAATAGTAGTGATCTTAAGGACTGTATCAATTGTAGCTCACTAACGTACAATGACGTTTGCAAAGCCTGTGAGCAAGTAAAAAAACTGAACGAAATGATGTACTGCTCATAATGAAACAGCAAATATAGTCAAAATGACGTACATTGTAGAAGCATCGTATCTAGCTGTTATGGTTGTATCGTTAGCCACGTCCCAGTAACACGTGGTATAAAAATGAAAACCATTATTTCTGCGTTCTAAAATTATGGAACCGATTACATACTTTGCATCTTCACTTATATCTTGTAAGTTTTTAATTACACCTATTAATTTAGTATTTATATTAAAACTTACGATGATTGATTTTCTCAACCCATTCCTGAACTTTAGTAGGATCGTAGGTATGATCGCCTATAACTTCATATATTACTTCTTCAGCCATTTTCTTGATTTTAGCACGGAATGGAACGAAGGACACTTCATATTCTTGTTTTCCATTGTGAATCTATTTTATAAAATAAATAACCAATACAAATTAACACTGTATTAAAATTTGTTATTATTTTTATAATTTGACAATAGTCTCCATTTAATTAATTATTTATAATCAAAATTTCCAGCAAGCAAGATCAAAAAAGACGTATCTTTTTGTTATTAGCATCAGTATTCGCTTGTGGCGCCGTAACACTCTGATAAACATCGTAAAATTTGAATTTACACGTTTTACAGATATATATGGCAACTGATGAACTTATTTTTTTTTTTTGGATAGTGTCGCTTCAGTTTTTCAAGTGTTTTTATATCTGTAGTATGAGTTTTATCGAAAGTCACATTAGGAACATACACAGTACCACATCTATTACAGAGCGATTTATTGGCAATTAACGTTTTAAAAAATAAAATAGTTTGGTCTGACACGGACAATCTTATTTCCTATAACATGTGATAGTTTGTTATTTGTTATTATATTTGCTAACACTTCCTGTAAATAATTCGTTGTGGTTAATTGTATAGACATTAATGGTTTTGGGAAATCGGCTATTTGGGTTTTCTTTAAAATAACTTTAAATTCTGTAAAATTAAAATCATGTGGCTAAAATCTGTTATATTATTAATTATAAATATTCGTGCTCATAATATATTGGACTATGAAAATCAAAACTGTTGAATAGAATTTGGGCTGGATTATCAGATCAAACCAATACGTTTTGAGTGATTCTTCTGCGTTTAATGTTTTAGTTTCTAATCTTGGAAATTCAAATAATGAGTTTTTTTAAGCAATGTTTGCTTCAGCTTAATACAAAAAATAAAAAACGTGTAAAAATATGAGTTCAGATGGATTTTTAGCTCCAAACACCACTAACTATGTCGATATATTGGCAGCTAATAAATTTTTTGACTCTATAATTAAAGATTCAAACCAATGCAACTAGTGAAGAATGATCTCATTAAGAAACTTTACTCAGGTCAGGAAGAAGAAATAAAACACGTTGATATCAATAAAAATTGGTATTCCAGGTACAAAATTAATAAAGAAAAAAATAATCAGTGTAGGAATATCTGATAATATTCAAAATCTCGACGAAGTTATGATCATAATTGATAATGCTGATGACGCACGAAAATTGTTTGAAAATATATCAGATAAAATTCGTTACGGCTCGTTAAAAAGCAGAATATTTCAGAAAAAAACAATGTTGGATTTAACGACACAGAAACACTTACATTTTTACACTCATCGTTAAAGTCAGTTGAAGAAGTTTACGATGGCTTCAAAATTTATTTTTAACAGTTATTATAATTACTTTAGAAATTATCTTGACATCGACAAATCATTACTAACTAGATATCCAGCGATTTTTTCGAAAAATACGGGTGAAGACTTGTTAACTGTATATTCACATTTTGGAACGTTACGATTGTCAAATGACAACGAAAAAAACTTATATTCACTCTATTCTCAAGTATTATTTCACGACAGTTTTGATCAGCCACGTGATAAATGATTACATTTAAATTACATGAAGAGTTAATTGAGCCGGTAAAAAGCGCATTAATCAGTCTTAATAATAAACCTGTTTTCACAAATCGAATGAATGATCTAAATAAACTAATCAGTACTTACTTTTTCAAATTTTGACATTATAAATAACATTGAGCAGCCCCAACCGTTGGATTTAGAAACAATAATTAAGTACTCTGTCACTAAAAATAACAGGAAAAACGATTCGGATTCATCATTAAGTGATAGAATTGTAATGATGATAGAAATACATTCTAAACCTCAACTTACATTAGCAAAAGCTTTAATCGATTCTATCATTGAAAATGATTATAAAACTTTGAAATCAGTATTTTTAATTTTTTCAGATTATCATAATTTAGAAGTATATAAAACCGTCAATCAAACGTTGTTGATTTTGAAAATAAAACTTACACTTGAAAAATTAAGAGAGATATTAGAAAAATTGTTGCGTGTTTTTTGATACTTTAGATCACATTGATCATAAAAAAGACATCAACGTAATTGATATAGCTATTGCTAATGTTTTTACATCTGCAGACAATGAGGAATCAAGAACTATTGCCGAGATGCTCTATAAAAACAGTTATAACAAATGTTGGCGTCAGATCAATATTCATGGTTAACGAAAATAATCTTATAGTAGACGATGATTTTATAATTGATGAGTTTAGAATCAACAAATTTTTAAATGTTATTGAAAGTCTACTCAGACCTGGAAAATATGGAGATTTACAAAGTGGAAAGGCAACTAAAAAAAGACTTCAAATACGGTTTGTACAATAACACACACAATTTTTAAGTAATTCAGGCTTAAAAGATTGTATTAATAACACATGTGATTTCGCTGAACTACAACTTATTCAGAACGATCTTTTCCAAAAACAGGATCAATATTCAGAGATGGTTATGCCTATAATTTCCGGAAGGTTCCTTTCTGGTGTTAATCATATAGGTAACAGTAAGAATAAAGCTCTAGGTGTTGCCTCGGTGATTTACTGGTTACATTTATCGGAAGCACATATGAAGGTTCTCAGTAATTTATCATATAAAACGTCGCTCAAAGAAGTTTTACTTAAAATGCTTGACAAAGCCGGAATGAACGCACATCTCATTCTGTCAACTTCTTTGAGAGGACGGTTATGTTACTTTAGCCCAGACGATACTATAAGCGAAGCAAATCTCCGATGTGTTATGGATTTGCCTTACATATTATCTAATGGGAAACAATCGTTCCTAGCGCTTAATCATTTGATTAGCATACTAGATAATGGGTACTTGTTTCCAGAGACTATCTTTTCATACTTAAGAACGCAAATAATTAGGCTATCTCGAAAACAATCAAAATTCTTGATAGATAAAAAGTTTCCAAGATCGAATTTGTTGAGTTGCTTAGACAACATTTTAGATTCAAAGTCTCCTTTTGATTTGGAATTACCTATTAGTCATATTTGTTGGATGCTTTCGAATTATATCTATATCACGCGAAAGTATAACAATTATTCGAACTCAGTTATGAAAAAATTAAACAGCACTGAAAAAATGGCCTTGTATTTTTGAAGTGGATGAAAATGAATTACTGAACCTAGTATTATTGCAACTTCTAAGTTTTATCAGCACTAATACCTTTGATACATATCAAATAAGTTCGAATATGAAGAATCCGCAGATCGTGAAAACTGAGGAACTAGTTCCATCATACTTAGCGGATCTAGTTAAAAATTAAAAATTAGCAACAGATATTTGCAATCAGCTTTAAATATTATTTATAACTAATTTATGTGAATAGCTAATTAATATAAATACGCGGTAATTCAAATTTTGCATAAATGTTAAAAAAATCAGGTTGATTAGTGTAAAGTTAGTAATGAATGTTTAAAGAGGTAAATAATATTAAGTCTGTGTCTGAACTTTTAAAACTATTTGATGCTTCGTTCTTTGGAAAAAATACATATAATAAATGGACGAACGAGCTGCTGCCTTTGCGTGCTGAATTAATACTGTTAGACTCTTGTAACGATCGAGCTTTCATTTTGCATTCGTGGAAAAAGTGCATCGATAACTGGAATTCAGCTATTGACTGGAACGACTTCAAGACAAATCAGATAATAAGTAAGGATTATAGTCACAACAAGCTTATCACTTTATTCAACCAAGTTAGTTTAGACGTAAGACGACTAACGCATTATGGTAACTTACAATCAGCTGAATTAAAATGGCGACTCGATTATTTCATAAAAATCACAATGCGTACTTATTTAGATAATGAAGCTCCGCCTAAAAATTGTAAAGAATCCATAATAAAATATCAATACATTCAAGGAGGCCATGACATTTGTGCCGTATTCGCTCATTTAAATCTTAATAAAAAAATGCAAAAAAAGTTTTACCAGATGAAGAGTTAGTTAAACTTTGTAGAAACTTCATTCAGCAACGACTGCTAATGTTTCACAGCGACGTCCCATTGAATCAGATAATGATGTTCTATTCCAAAGTAGTTACAAAGATTTTGTTTAACAATTCGTATTTCATGCTGATACATAAGTTAGGAATTAAAATAAACTTTAAAAATGTAAAAGTACCCGATCTTAAACAAGCAACTACTGGAGTCAAAATAAAAAATTCTAATTTGAACATTAATAACTCCAGCAGTTTTAAAGTGTCAGGTACAGAATACCATTTTTGTATTCCGTGGTTCATTACTATGCTGAGCCATAGCACTAAAAATGTCGAAGAGACAATAAATTTATGGAACTGTTTAATTGCTATGCCGCCTCCATTTTTTTTTTATTATATTGCAGCATTGATTGCTAATTTATATGATAATATTTTGCTTGACAATAAAGACATACCAAACTTAGAGATTTTTCTGTGGAAAAATGATAAAGAACGGCTTAATTTTCAAATTTTTAAAAAAGCGTTATTGATGTCATATAAACTTCTGTTGAATTTTCCTTATTATTATTTATTACGGTTTATCATTGAGGAAGTCACGGACAGATCAGAAGAACCTAAGTATTACGAATGCAAAAAGACGGATTACTGCTTGGTTTTTCAAACGACCATTGTCCCTATGTATTCTATTCCAACCGAATTATACACCCCCCTTTTACCCAATAAATTGAAAATCAAAAAAGAAGGTCAAAGCTTGTTTTCTTTTAATTATAATTTTTTTTCAACATAAAAAAATAGTTACTTGCTTGGTCGCAACGCTAACAAACTTAAAATTAACTCGTCAAACTCTTTTATTTCTTTTATGCCGTCGTTGAAATGGTAAACGGAAGACATCAGTTCATTAATTGTTTTGCTAGATAAAATTTCATCGTTTATCTTGAGAAGATAACGGTCCAGTTTGTCAAGAAATTCAATTTCTTCTTTTGTGAAATCAATATTATACTTCGTCTTCATGAAATCAACAAATGATGTCTTGGAATAAGATTCGGATTTTTTAATGCAGTATGTGGAAAAATCAGCCAGCAAAGTTTCACGTTTATTATTGTCCATAGCAGTATAATCCATTATTTTTCTTAAAGCATGAGCGTAATTCATCAGTAAAGTAGTGTTTTTTGTTCTCAATCTCTTGCCGTTGATTGTACCACAACAATAACATCTTGTGCTCAGCAGTATTGATTTTTTCTAGTATATCTTCTATCTTAGTATTTTCATCAGAAGTGTGTATAGTACGCGTTTCATTGTAAATTTTTAGAATCTGTGGCTTAATCGAATATACATTGATAATATCACTCAATCCATGAAGAGTTTTCAGTCTTTCCGATGGCGTAGAGTCTTGGGAAAAGAGCTCGGTTAATAATGGGTGTGAAGTTAAACTATGATAATGATTTTTCTAAAAACACTTGAAAAATTAGAGTATTGAGATACGGCACTAACTAACGAGAAACATATATTTTAAATTTGATACCATTTTTAGCCTGCCACTAATTTTGCAATATTATGCTTAATTATGATAAATTAAAAAAAAATCACATGTTTGCGGTAATATACATGTAAATAGAATTTTATTTTGATATTTTGAAAAAATATGTATCATACGAGATCTCTATTTTTTCAAACAAATTGTTTGCTGAGAAACTTTATCAACACTAGATGCGCTAAAAGTTAATGTTTTTTTGTGTGATTTTGAAGAGTGAGTAGAAGTTTTAGTTACTTTTATTTTTTTTTTTTCTGTAATTAACTTTGTCTTTTGATCGGATACTGGTACTTGAACTACTCTATCTCCCAACCAGCGCGAAACTCTTGTAGCAAATGTCAATACAGAAGTGGCTGTAATTAGTAATGTAGAGATAATTCCCAAAATGCTGTAAATAACGACAAACAAGTCATTTCTTGTTTTCTGTTTTTTCTGTGATTGGAACTCCTCCAATACCCGCTGGAAGATGGCTCAGTTTGACCTTAGGCAGTTTGGCAGCGTGATATAATCGGTCTGCTTTCGCTAATTTTTTACCGTTGTGTTTTTTGTCGTAAGAGAAAAGTACTTTGTTGTTGGAATCAAGGAATTCTGTAGTAAACTTTTCTTTTGTGATGGTATGTCTGCAAAAACCAGGGGTGGTTGAATAAAATTTCGAGTAACGTTCTCGTTTGCTTCCAGTTCCTTTAAATGCTCCAGTGCCACAGTTGATGTGGGCTATGTTAGACTCATCAATCAGCTCCATATTGTGATCGGCACCGCTGATGTAAGCATCTATGGAATATTTTTTTCAAAAGAGGTTCAATATGGTTAAATAAGTACTTGTCACCGCCAGAACTTCCGCTGCTAATGATTGGCTTGTCCGCTACAATGAATACCCAGTCGTGAGCTTTGGAAGCGTGCTCTAAACTATTTTCTAAAAAATTTCCAATGTTCGTTGGTTAGAGATATATCAGCAAAGCCAGGAGATAAGATAGTCGTATCAATAAATAAGAAAAACGCAGTCACTTGGTCTCCTGACTTGTAAACATTCGAAGAAGTTGAGTCAGTAAATGTTTTTTGTGTAGTGATAAAAATAATTTGGATAAGTCCATTTAGCTCCTTTGCGGTCCAGGTTTAGAATTATTGATTCTTCTAAGTTTCTTTCGATCATTTGAATAAACTAGTTTGGTCATAGTTGTAAATGATGAAACGTTTCCTTGCCAATCGCCTGTACCCGCGACGGGGAAAAATTGCATGTTTCAGCTCTGGTTTAGCGTACTGATTTTCAAACTCTTCAATCCACTTTTCATCGTCAAGCCCTATTATAGGCTGGCTGAAACACGAACCAGGCGAAACGATCATTGAAATTGGCAAAGTTTTTGCTTGTGTTTGTAAAGCTTTGCTAACGTTGGACTGCTCTGGTCCGCCAAAGTTTCCTAAAGAAACAAAATGCAACTGAGCATTTACTATAGAAACTAACAATACCTGTGCATAAGTAGATAATCGTCTCATTGCTTAGAATGATTATTGCACCTTGATTCGAAAGAACAAAATGCACCACGACGGACTAAATACAGTAATAATTAATTATTCGGGTTCTTTTTTGTAATCTAATGCAATAATCATTTTGCAAACTATTTTTAGTACTTGTATACTCTGTTGCTTTTGTTTATTTAACTCATAAGCATTTTTATTTTTAGTATACTCGTGTGTGGCGTTACAAAAGTCGTCTAAAAAATCGCAATTGATAATTACACCATCTATTTTCGGCTTTAACTTTCCGGACTCGTATATGTATCCTATAATAGAAATAAAATGTTTTATATTGTGCTTAGCACAAAACTTTTAATGCACTCGGATATTTCTCTAATGACAAAAATACATGACTGTTGGGAATAGTAATGTAGCGCCTATCTAAAAATTTTACGTACGAATTGATTAAAAACTTGTCATCAAAAATATTGATTGGTTCAGTGTTATAGTATGAATATAAATATTCATCAATTTCTGTATTCGACCGAGGTATTTTTTTTTTGTGTACTTTTGTGTGCTGACCTATTTTAACAGTTCTACCTCTTTTAAGCCATTGATCTTCATTAAGTAACACGATCACATCGGATTTTAAAAATATCTTCATACCTTTAAACACCCCACAAGGTTTTGCTTTCGAGTAGTCAATTACTTCATTATCTTTAAGTAACGAAGCGAGAACGTAAGCATTAGATTTTTTGAATCCTTCTTTTGATGTTGGAATTGCCTGACTGTTCAGTTCTCTCAAGTGTAATAGATCCATATCGATTTTAGATAAAAAACTATGTAAAAGAGTAGACTTACAACAAGTTGATAAATCTGTTGTATGATATTTTTTCTTTGCAAATTCAGTCAAGATTTTGCATATAGGTTCGAGAAGTGTAAAATTATTTTTTTGAGCTTGTGAAATTTTTACGAAATACCTCATCGAAGTGTTCAAAAATTCGTAATTAAATTGATAAGCTAATACGTACAAACAATAAGTATTAAAAATATTTTTTCCATCTATCACTATGAACGGATGTTGCCTTAATTTGAGAAAAAAATTGTCGTAGTTTCGCAAAAAAAATCTATGTTCTGCTTTATGAAAATCATATATATAACGTCGTGAAAAGTTGTTTAAATTCGAGTTTTCCATTTTGTGCGTATATGTATAATTTTTGACTAAGTCAGTTTTTTCCGGAAGTGTTTCGTCAATGTCAGAATCATCGAAATCATATAGTAGTTTATTGCTGTCTTTATTTAAACTTGACCCAATATCATCATTAGTTTCTATACATTTAATGTGTTTAAATTTATTAACAATAGTTGTTTGGTTTGATTTCAAATACGTGGAAGACAACATCGTAGCTGTAAAATTGGGAGGTAATTGTTTTGGAATTATAATACCAACATTAAAATTGCCATCATAAAATTCAATAGCCACCCAGCTATTTGTTTCAGTGAAATAAGCTTCAATCCAAATGATGGTCCTAACCGTTTCATAATTAATCTCTAATAATGTTTCCTTTGTTATCGCACTAGCAACTGTTTCTTGAAATTTTTTATTATAGTTTGATCTATATATAACATTGGAAAAAGGCTTGTTGACTGAAGTTGAAAGCCGAAATGGAATATTAAAAACATTAAGTAAAATAGCAAAAATTATGGTAGCTGTAGTCGGCAAAATTTGAGAAGAAGTGGTGGCTGCTAAAACACCTCTAACTAAATCGTTTGTTACACGTGATTTTTTAGTTACCTTTGATAAAAGACTGTTTAAAGGAGTAATGGTTAAATCGATATGAAAAATAGTATAAGTATTGATTAACCAATAAAACAAATGAAATAAGTTTTTAGAGGGTGTACAAATATTATGGTGTGTAGCATAATATTTCGACAAAATTAAGTGTTGAATGAATTGATTATTAATGATTTTATAAATTCTTAACAAATAAAGTCCGTGAGAGATAAATAATAGTTTCAAAATTTCTTCATTATCGGTCATTCTAAGAAGAAAAGAATTTATCTTATGGAAGCATAAAATAACATATTAAAAATTCACAAATTATAATTTTTGTCGGCCTATAATTTTAACTCTATTATCAGTTAACCGTGTGGTAGCTTTCATGGATTCTTGGCATTCAATACTTAACAAATTTAATAAAAATGCATTTAATTATGACAATATAGCTACAGAACTTGATATTCAAGATAATGTAGATGAAAATGCTATCAGTTCAGAAGAAGACAATAATGATGATTTTAAAGATAGTTTGTCTGTCAATGCCTTGGCAAATAAGAAAATTCAGGAAATTGATTTTGTACATGTTAAAGCTAGTGAAGCCAGTTGGCTGTCTCGATTGAAAAACATTATACGATAAAAAAAATATCAGTTTATCTCAACAAAGAAAATCTCAAAAAGAAAGAAAGAAAAGAATTCTTTATGTTAAGACCAATATGCACGAAGAAAGTCCTTTAGTAAACCAAACGGAAATGAAATTTCAGTTAGTCGCTGAAAAAGGATACTTAAACTTATTGTTTCACTATATTGAAGCAAAAGTAAATGTGTGATAAACAATTTAAATTTTAGATCAGCACAACTTTTAGATTTTCAATAAAAATTTATACTACTTTCTGACTAAAATTACATGTACATGTATCTTTTTTTTGAAGTTTATACAAAAATAGATAACAAGCAAATATGCCGAACAAAGTGTAAGTTAGAGAAACTTAGAATTATCAGAGAATGTAAAAAATCCTAAAGTAAAAAATCACACGTTAGCGTAAGTGACGACCGATCTCACTAATTTACAGAGCTAAGCCGGCAATTAACATGAAGATACACGAAGCAATGAAAAATAAACTTCTGCAGAAACAAAAAGAAGACGATAAAAATGGTATTTCTAAATTCGAAGACTAGATCTGTAGTGTAATTATATAATATATAATATTGGTTGATTTTTAAACAATGTATTGTCGATTACACACACAGCACACTCAAAAACCACAAGTTTTTATACATAACTTTATTACTATGTTACACTTGAAACTGATAGTAAATTCTGACCGTTTAATGAATGATTGTAAAAAGTTACGAAGGCGAGACTTAGCTGGTTGGAGGACAAAAAATATATATTCCACAAATAAAAACATTTCGAAATTTTTAAACATTCTGAAATTGAGAGGGTTACCATACGACTGTAGCGCAGATAAAATATTAGAATGGCTGCAAAAATACTCTGGAAATATAAGTAAAATTATAATAATAAAAAAATATAACAATGTTAACTCAGGGTTTGCATTAATTATTACAAATAAAGAGAGTACCACTAAAGAGATTTGGTTAAAGCTGCACAAAACAAAAATTACAACTGATAGATTCGTTGAAATATTTAGCTTAGTGCCTGCAAAATGTCCTTTGATTAACCAAACAAACATAAAATCAAATATTTGTGACTACTGTGGAAATGCATATAGTTTTCATTCTGATAAAGGTTTAAACAGTTTAGCGGCAAGTTATTCTTCCCAGTACGGCAATTCTCTTATGAGTTATGATTATCTGGAAATTCCAGCTCTGATCTACTTAGATTCTATTTATACAAATGACGTAATTAATTATCATCCGAAAAAATACCAAAAATCAAAACAATTCTCTTTATTGTACCCTAAAAGAGTAAATCAACTGACCAAAATCAACAAAGTTTTGTTCTATGATTTAGTGAGACTTACTGATTACAGCGCATCAGATGTAGAAATCGAAATATTAGAATCACTTTTGATTGAAGGACCCTTGTCTTTGAGCGAGTTAGGCAATCGGTTAAGTGCTGATGCTAGAGCATATCTTTTTATAAGCGAGTTAAAATTACAAATTTTTTGCAGTCGGATCGATGAGATCAAAACTATAAAAAAAGCAAACAACTGTATTATGACATACTTTGAAAACTCAGAGTTGCAAAATTTATGTGGTGATTGTAGCAGTACAGAACTCATCAAAATGAACCAAACCACAAATGTCTATAAAAATAAAAATTTTTTAACTTAAGAATTATCGCAGTGGATTCAAAATCTATTATCAAAGTTTAATAAACAAGTATGAAGCTACGCAGCGTTCAATGAACTTAGGAAGCTCGCACAATGTTCATTGTTATATTAGTAAAACTGTTTGCAACATGACTTGTTGTTTTGAAAAAATTTTTGTGAAATCGCGGTATCGCACTATATAGGTTTAATTACATGAGCGTATATCTGTTTAATTTAGTCAGGCAAACAAAAAATTGATATTCGATTTAATATATTATATGAAATAGTGTTAAATTCAAAGCAGAAGAATATTTTTGCTTAGAATTTCTAATAGAATTTTTTTTAAAAAACATTATCAGTCTAGGAGTTATAACTGTTCAATTTTCTGCAAGTCGGTAAGGAGTTAATAAGTTATTGAGTCGATTTACTAGTTTAATAATATTTGGAAATAAATAAGCATTATCTATGACGGTTACTAACGAAAATAATGAAATTAAAGAGTGGATCTTAGACGTAAACTATAAAAATAATCCTAGATATGACAGTTCGATTCATCAAGTAAGTTTCGACACAAGTTGTTTTGAAATCTTTTTTTAGCGAATAAGGCAGATGTGTGAGAAACAAGAAGCTTGTTTTTGGACGGCTGAAGAAATAGATTTGTATGGAGACCTGCGTGATTGGAATAATTTGAATGAGAACGAAAAAAGTTTCATTAAATATGTGCTGGCGTTTTTTGCAGCAAGTGACGGAATCGTTTTAGAAAACATTGGACGTCGTTTTTTCCTCGAGTTTCAAGTCCCTGAAATTAGAGATTTCTACGCATTTCAGTTGGCGATGGAAAATATCCACTCTGAAACGTACAGTTTGCTGATTGATTGTTATTTGCAATCCAATCTGCAAGAACAAATAAAAATTTTTCGAGCTATAAACCATATTAAAGCCGTTGAATCAAAAGCGCTTTGGGCTTTAAAGTGGATTAATAATGAGAACTCAATCGCTGAACGCTTGCTAGCGTTCTGTGCAGTCGAGGGAATTTTGTTTAGCGGTTCTTTTTGCGCCATTTTCTGGATGAAAAAACGCGGTCTGCTTCCTGGTTTGACGTTTAGTAACGAACTGATTTCGAGAGACGAAGGCATGCACACAGAGTTTGGCGCACTTCTTTACAATTCGTTGGAAAATCGATTACCAGAGAATGAAGCTCACCAGATCATTTTAGAAGCTTTAGACGTCGAACGTAAATTCATTTTAGAAGCATTGACTATCGATTTAATTGGAATGAATTCAAAACTAATGATTCAATATCTCGAATATGTCAGCGATAGACTTTTAAAAGATCTGGGATACAACTCAATTTTCAACTCTGAAAATCCGTTCTCCTGGATGGAGTTGATTTCAATCCAAGGAAAAACAAACTTTTTTGAAAAAAGAGTCAGTGACTACCAGTTGGCAGGTGCTACGTCTATAGATTTACACAACAAATTTGATCAAAATGCTGAATTCTAAGTGTAATTCTGCGCCAATTTGTTAATGTTGTTTTTACAAAAGATATAATTCATAATTAATGTTTATAAACTTTATGGATCAATATATTTTTGTGGCTTTCCAAATGCGAAGCTATTGAGTAAAGTTAATTCTAATTTTTCATTTTTGACCAAGTTCGAGCCTTTTGGAAGCAATACATCCTGTTGGTACAAAGGACCATATTTGAAAATTTTGGAATTAGCGTAAATAAAAATTTGGTTTGTAAACGGCGCAAATAGTAAGGCAGTAGATCCTAAACAGTTGATTGAATGCATTGTGATACACGTAGAACAACAGTATGAATGACAAACGAAACAAATAAAACTAAATGATATGATGCTACAACAAATATTGCAGCGTTTGTTATATACATTTCGAATTATATCAAAGTAATATTTTGGAAACAGATTTGTATATCTGTAAGTGCGTAAAATCTTGCTTTCCGGTATATATGGCGTGATGTTGTTGTGAAAACTTTTATTGGAGTCAGTAATACTCATTATCTTATTTTGTTGAACATTTTGTGACGAAAAGTCAAAGCATTCGGACGATAAAAACAATAAATTTAATTTCCAGGTCGAGCTTTCAACGTCTTGGTAATATTTGTGAATCTGCAAACCTCTTTTTTTAAAGTGCTCTAAAAAAGTCTTGTGCGAAAACAGCAAGTCGAAAGTATTGTCAACGCAGTCAATATTCAAATCTAAATAGAAATGCAAAATATAACGCAAATCGTTCGTACCCGAGTTAGAAAACAGATCAACAAGTAAATTCGCAGGCAAAAAGTTCTTCCAAATCGTGGTTATACAAAAACTTGAAAATTTCAGAAAATTAGAAAGTAGCTCCATGAACGCGGTTTTGACACAGTCGTTCATGAACAAGTAAGGAGAGTTTAGATAGTTTATTGTTTCTTTGCGTTTGATATGTTGAGCTTGAATATTAGTACTAGAACTGTTGACTAGTATGTACCTAAGCAGAAACACAACGAACTCGTAAGCAGTGTTGGTATTGTACAAAAAATAAGAATGAATCTTAGAAAAATCGATCAGCTCTTCGATTTTCGGAAACAAATCAAAAATAAAACTGTACTTTCGAGATTCGTTTTCGTTTATTAAGTCTATGATAAACTTATTATAAGCGCTTAAAAGCATATTAGCGTGATCAAACGTAGCGTGTCTTTCATTTGGCGAGGTTTTAAATAAATTCATTTCTTTTTTGTTAAGTTTGCGTAGGTCAGATTCATCTAATTGCCATTTGATATTATTCGTAAAAACGTTACTTCTGTATCTGTCAACTATTTCAGCTACTGTCGAAAAGAAATTACTGAAAATATCGTTTTCATGAATTGAAACAATAGGTTCGTCCGGGATTTTGACATGAATATTTGACATATCATCACAAGAACTGTTAGTAGAACTTACAGGGTACGTGATAAACGAATCAGATAGACTATTATCGTATTTGTCGATCGAAGACATCTTGATAGAATTTTTTATCTTACGGAACACATTCTGAGCCTTTCTAATGACAGGCGAGAACACGCTGTCCGCAAACCGTTTTTGATTTGATTTTTTTGGTGGCAACATTTCGCCTAAACAAGTATCTTCCCGTGATTTAATAAGCCAAGCTAAAATATTATGCATCGCTTGGACTGCATAAGTTTGTTCAATTCCAATGACGGGTTTTTCATATTTGATTAATTGAAGTGAGTCAAACAAAAGTTTTTCGTATAGCGATGATGGCGTTCTTGTAGAATCATACTGGATAAGCTGGAACAGCGAATGATATACAACATTAAAAAATATCTGCGAAATACACGACAATACTAGTTTTTTTACTTGAGCCAAACTTCCCTTTGAAGCGACTAAACGTGAAAATCTTGATAAAAACAGTAAATTAATGTCGCTGTCAAAAAAGTTCTTGCTATCTTTGTCCAGCAAAATCGAATCGAAATCGTAGTCGAAGTCTAAAGAATAAGGTTTAGAAGTAAGAATTAAAGACCTGACTAAAGTTACACACAATGGAATTTTAGATTGAGAGAGTATGAAATTTGTCGCCTCATGGGAATCGAATCTTAAAACATCAATGAGTTCGGAATAAGCCGCATATAGCAACGGTGATATAGAAACTTTGAATTCAATACTATTATCAATTCTTTTCAAAAACTGCTTTTTAATATAACTGTAATAAGTAATAGGAGAGTTGACATTATAATAATATATTCCGGCGTGCGATAAATCTTTCGAGAAAGCTTTCATAAAAACTGTTTTAGGTAGTTGAAGTAATTGCGATAAATTGGAAAATAACTGTCTTACAATGTTTTCTAATTGATTAGCAGGCTCTGCAGTGTCCTGATTTTCAATTTGGTTGCGATTACTAAGGTCAAGGTTTAAATTAAAACTTGCAAAGTTGTTAGTTTCTACGTTGAGCTGGCGATTAAAATTACTAAGTAGCATCGATAGCAATTCAGAAAAAGTATTGGTTTGATTTTCGGTTGCAGCGCCTGCTTCTGTTTCGTTAGAACTAGAAGTTTCTTCGGGCCTACTAACCATAACCTCACTTTCTTGACGATTAGTTACGTTTGTGTTGTTGGTATATGCTTGTGAGAACATGCTATTAAACATATTTGTAAGCATATCTCCGGCGTTTTCACGAGTGTTTCTTGGATTCATATGTACTTCTACATTTGGTGCGGTAGTTTCGTTTTGAGCATTTTCCAAAGCGTTTATCGAAAAGATCAAGTGATTTGTACTTTCATTTTCTGCGCTTTCGGTCCCAAATTGGTCAGTAGTATTGTTGCTCTGGTTCAAGAAAAAGTTTCTTGAATCCGAAACGAAATTACTCGAAATTTCCGAAACTTGATTCTGTATGTTGCTCAAGTCTTGCGAAAGCACAGAAAAATTCGAATCTACCGAGCCAAAGTTAAAGTTGCCAATTTGAGGCGTAATAGTAACTATAGGAATTATAGTTACATAATGTTGCAGGTTTGGCTGGTTAGTTGCAGTTGTATTCAGAGTAGAAACTGAGGTAGGTTGTATTTCTTGCGCTGGAACTATGGGTTGTTCTAAACTAGTATTATTACCTTGCGCTTGACCAGAAACTTCAGTCTCCTTCATTTCGTTGTCTTTGTCATATTTCCAAGCATATAGAGTCTTCTTTCCTTTTGCTGTTTCTTCTAAATTGTATGCCAATTTACACATATTCAAATTACGTTTGATGCACTCATTGTATAATTCATGCAAGAAAGTATTCGAGTCGACGTTTCCATTACCTCCATCAGCAAACAATGCCCAAAATGGAATGATAGGAAAAATCAAATCTGCAGATGATCTACACATTGGACATTTAATGTTATCTCCTTCAAAAAGAGAAGTAAATGAATTTTGATTTGTAGAACTCGGGTCAAAACATTTATAATGAACTGCGTGTTTACAGGTTTTGACTTTGTAAAATAGATTTGGAATTATGAACGGATAAGAATATCCACCAGTGAGTCTGTACTTAAGCGTAAATTTAGCAGTACGAACATCTAATAAATCGTAAATCGTTATTCTCTGTAAAGAATTTGACTCTGTGATCTGACAAATATAGTGCAAAGGTTCTTTTAAAGTGCCTTTTTCTCGACATATGTCGCAAGTAAACTGAGAACTAAGTATCAATTCAAGCTGATCTCTGTGATTTTGAGTTTGGCTAAAGATTGACTCGTTTTCGTAAGAATCGCTATCTTCTAAGTTGACAAATTTCGCTGATTCGTCTTTAATTAAAGAATCAAATGCCTCTAACTGTAAAGATTTAATTTTTTCCAGTAATATGGAACTTTTTTGTTTCGCAGCATTTATGAAATAAGATGATCGATTGTCTTTGGCGACAGTGACATTTAGGTTATTAGTAATCAGTATATCGCTAGAACTTTTGCCATTAATGTTAACTAATGAGGTAAATAAACACGATAACTCGTTTAGAATGATTTTTTGATATTTTAACAATACTTTGTCAGTAATAATTTTCGTAGCTTGATTTAAACCTTGTATAAGTCTATTTAATTTTTGTTCTAAAAGTTTTTTATCAAAGTTATTGTGCATTGAAAATCTACACCAAGGAATAAAAGTCGAGTCAATAATCTTGATAATAGAAGAATAGATTGAATTACTACTTTGTCTTACAAACAACATGATATCTTCATATGATTCGACACAAGTTATTTTTGAATCAGGTACAAATGAAGCTTCTGCTAAGCAAGATAGCGCTTCTATAGTTCTAATAATTAAAGTTTCAAAATTTTCTGAATCCCAGAATAACTTAGAAATGGCGTTAACTTTAAAATTTATAAAAGTAGCATTGTCATTGGATATGTTTAATAAAGACGAAAAGTTTTTAGTCTTGAAATTAATGTTAGATAAAACAAATGAGTCAATCTGGGAGTTAGAATTGAAAACAGGCGACCCGTAAAGCAAGTAGTCTGTGAGATTCTCGTTTAAAGTAAAATCCTTTGATCCTTGATTGCAGTAAGGTTTGAGTTTGTCAATAATAAGTTTTTCTAAAGGGTTCCAAGAAAGAACATCATTTAAGTTTTTAGTAAGTACAATTGCTAGAGGAATTGAAAATTTATTTATAACTGAAATTCTTTCAGCGAATTCTTCATTTTCTTTTTGCTGATGCGCAGCGTAATATTCGAATTCCAATAATCCATACGTTACAATAATTTCGATTAAGTTAAAGAATATTTGAAGCCAAATCAAGTTACTATTTATACCTTCATGAAGTACCAAAGAAAGTAGTTTTTGAAGTCCTGCTTCAGAGTAGAAGTTTTCAGGTTTTAATTCAGTGAAAATATCATCTAATATATTAACAAAAGAAGTGGATGATGAAACAGGAAAATTTTCAAGTTCGGTAAGTAATGTTATTTCTTTTTGATCTGAAAACTTTTCTAGCATATATCGTTTGCAGAACTCGAGTAGGATCGTCAAAGTATTTTCGTTGTTAAAATGATGCATCATAATAAATAATACAAAGATGGAGGCTATATTAGCTCTGGCACCAGTTTTTGCGATCGAATATTCACATATTAGCTTATCAAAATTTGTTCCATTTCTTTTCCAAAAATTCAATGAGTGTGAAATAACTGCTACAAAGTTTCTTAAACAATATTCAAACAAGAGACGGTAGAAATTGTTCTCATGGAACAACTTTAAATAGTTTTTGACAATTGTAACATTTTGAGACTCTAATCCCGATTCATTCTTTAATAAGATATAGTTAAACAAATTATCCAAAGGTAGTGCTAATGTCATAAACATTATTGCAATGTTATCAGAACAAAACACGTATTTCAAAAACTGTCTCTGTGTTAGTTTAGTCTCTATAGAAGATTTCAAATTTTGCAAAAAAACTATGTTGTTTAGTTGCTTTTTATGGTCGTTTGATTGAGCATCAAATAAGTAACTGCCAAAAACAGAGTAGATCAAGTGGTTTTGTATCAAAGGCAAGCATAGTATATCTGATTCAAATTCAACTATTTCATTTAATCTTGAATTTATGCCATTAAACGAATGAAAAGTTAAAAATTTTACTACGCTGCTGCATTTTGTAACAAAGTTAGAACAGAACTTGGAATTTGCGGTAAAAAAAATATAGTGAAGCAGCTCTACGTGGCGATACTGAAACCAGAAATTTTTCTTCAAGGTTTCCGAATTGATTAAACCAGAAATGTCTGCGTAACACTCTTCGAAAAACTCAGACAACAAGTTATCGGAATCCAAAGAATAAGTAACTATTGGATCGATAAAAAAATCCAGAACTAACGATAACAAAGTTTTATTTAGCACAAACAATTGCGATTTTTGTGTTGGGTTTAGTTTAATTTTCTGAACGTAAGCTTCAAGTAAAAATTTTGCATATCGAAACTTGACCCCTGGGTAGGGGAATAAAAGCGATAAGAAATTATTATAGTGCCTGGATGAAAGATTTTTTGGTTGAAAAATCATACACAATAGCTCATCAGTCAGTAATTTGTGAATAATTATGTTTATAGCGAAATAACAATTTTTAGCAAAGAGAGTGATCTCTGAAATGAAATCCTGTAAAGTTTGAGTGTTATTGATATTACTAAAATTCAAAACATACGAATCAAACTTGGCAACAATGTCAGATAAACCCGACTCTGCTGAAAGCGCTCGAATTTCGTTTTCAATTAATAATTCGAATTTATTAGCTGTATATCCTGTGTGATGCTGGCAAGTCAGAGACGGAAGATTAGAAAATTTACAACCGCAGTGGCAATAGCCTTCTTCATTCAAGCACTGAACTGCACGATGGTGTTGATGTTCACTTTGAAAAAAACATTCTGCACAAACTAAATAATTTTTATTAAATCCACATTCCTCACCTAAAAATCATTTTTTGCTAAAACTTACAGTAAAATGAATAATCTTCACGACTGCAGAAAGTGCTGCAGTTAATTTCAGTTAATTCACGATGTACTTTTTTACATATGTTAAAGACGTGTTCTATTTTATTTTTACTTATATTAAGAGCAGAACTCAATTTCATTGTTATATATTTTCATTATAGAAATGATTCTTAAATCAATTTTTATTATTTTTTCGCTGATGAAGAAAACAAACTTTGCTATTAATAAATAAATGTTACTGAAATACAAATATAAAAAAAAAATTTAAAAAAAAAACGACAACTGCTGGATTTGAACCAACGCGGGCATAGCCCATTAGATTTCAAGTCTAACCCCTTAACCACTCGGGCAAGTTGCCAATCGCAAAGCTGAATCATTTCTCATAGTAGTTACGTTGCAACTGTGTTGCGGTCTTTCTACTTTAAGATATTTAAAATAATAAATTATCATTTTTAGTAATTCCTATGTGATGAGACCGTACCCAAAAGTGGTTCTTTGGCTAATTACAAGTAAAACCAAGAACTATTAGTTTCAATCCAACATAAACCGACAACTGCTGGATTTGAACCAACGCGGGCATAGCCCATTAGATTTCGAGTCTAACCCCTTAACCACTCGGGCAAGTTGCCAATTAATTCGACTAAATTTTATTTCCATTTCGGTTCACAGTTTTTAACTATACTTTTTTATAATTCGATGTTGTATTTTTCATGTTATCAATTTTTATTTTAAAAGTAGTTTGTATGAATAAAAAGTTGAATTTATGTTTTATTAAAAAGAACAAACGCACGAACAATGATAGGTTAAAATACATTAAAAGAACTGTTGATATTGTAAATAACAGCGAATTAACTAATAATACAGAACAGAATAGAAGCATTGAACAATTTGACTCTAGTTTGTATCAATTGGAACAAATTTCAAACGATGACCAAGATGCAACAGGTCAACCTGACCCAACAGTTAAAAATATAGTTTCTGAATATTTTACGAATAATTTAGAAGACCAACATCAATCTCAGTTTGAATTATTCACAACAGATTCGCACTTTCAAGCTAGCTACTGGGACTTTTTGGTTTTATCTGCCACTGGATTATCGAAAAAAAAAAATTATCAAAAGAAAGCTGTTATAACCACGACATATCTAATTACTTTTACGAAATTCATTCCTGCTTTCTTACTATCAAAAAAACATATGATATTTAATAATTCAAATCCTACAGAGTTTGCAACTACCGAGAGAACTCAAATGGAAACTATCGCTTCGAAAGGCCCTAGTTCAATCAATCAAGTACGAGCAGAAATAGAAACTTTGGCAAATGCTTCTGTCTTTTATTCTGGATTTTTTATACAACTCACTAATAAAAGTACACATAAAAAAGTAGAGACCGTATCTATTAAAGAGATTGTAAAAGACTCGTCAAATTTATATTGCCCGGCAAAAAAAGAAAATAGAGAAAACTCAACCCAAAAAAAAATTGCTAAGTTACCAATTTTATCTCACGAGAAACAAATTCTGGAGGCTATTACACAAAATTCAGTCACAATTATTGTTGCTGAAACGGGCAGTGGTAAAACCACACAACTACCACAAATAATATACAAACATCTGCTTTCAAATCGTAATTTAAGTAATTCGAGGTACAACAAACCGTTAATTGTGTGTACTCAACCAAGAAGAATAGCTGCTATAAACGTAGCTACCACAGTTTCTAACAACTTAGGTTTCGAGTTAGGTAGAGAAGTCGGTTATTCGGTAAGATTCGACGATAAAACTTCGTGGTCGACTCGAATAAAATTTGCAACTGACGCATACTTAGTTAGAGAAGCTATGACAGACCCTTATTTTTCTGTTTACGACTATATCATTATCGATGAAGCGCATGAACGCTCTGTTTCAAGCGATCTTCTATTATCGCTGTTGAAAATAACAATGGTAAAGAAACCCACATTAAAAATTATTATAACAAGTGCAACATTAGATATCAAAGCTTTTATAGATTTTTTTCCCAAAGCTAATATTTTAAACATTCCAGGACGAGCATTTCCTGTTGATGTTACTCATTATCCCTTCACTCCTAAGGATTTCATTGCAGCAGCCGTACAAGAATTATTTAATATTCATTTAAATCAGACGTATAACGTAGATCAACCTTCTGACATATTAGTATTTTTAACCGGTATCGATGACATATTTACGTTCAACTATCTAGTATACCAAAAATTTCGATCGTTCGAAAATAGTTCAACAAAGATTTCTCCCTTAATATTGGTGCCAGTGATTAGTTTTCTTTCGAAAGAAGATCAATCACACATTTTCAAACAGTTCAAGTTTCGCAAATGCGTTGTTGCAACAAACATTGCCGAAACTTCTATTACAGTTGTCGGAATCAAATATGTAGTCGACTGTGGATATGTTAAAACAATGAAATATAATTCTAAGTTAAGAGTTAATTCCCTATGTCTTGAACCGTGCACAAAAAGTGCCTCTAAACAACGAGCGGGCAGAGCTGGGCGTATGGGCCACGGATATTGTCAACGATTATTTACTCAAGAAGATTTCCTACTTATGCAAGACGCAGCGAAACCAAAAATTTTATGTACTAATATTGAATCTATCATATTGATATTGCTCAATTTGAATATTAAAAATATTTTCGAACATGCAATGATCAACCGACCTAACGATGATAATTTAGCTCGTGCTTTGTACAATCTTTATTTTATCGGTCTTTTAAGCTCCAAAGGAGAATTAACTATGTGTGGTCGATTTGCGTCAAAGTTTCCAGTTTTACCAGAGCATTCTCGGTTTATTTTAGAAGGTGTTAAATTAGGAGTCGCAGAGGATGTCATTGTGATCGTTTCTACTTTGCAGGTAGGAGATTTATTTCACACTTATAATATTGAAAAAGAAGTTCTTGCAGACATTAGATTAAAGTTTTCGGTTGACTCAAACGATTTGTTGACGTTATTAAATATATACAACCAATGGAAACGCGCTAATTATTCAAAAGCATTTGCTGAAAAATCTTGTTTAAACCACAAATTACTTGTTCAAGTTCGACATATCAATGAACAACTAACTAAAATTTGCAATAAATTAAAGCTAAATCTGAATTTAAGCGATCAACTAGCAAACGACACAGTAAAAAAACATAACTTGATCAAAAAAGCAGCTTGTTGCGCATTTTTAAATAATGTGTCAAAGTCAATCGGTATTAACAAATATTGTATTTTATCAACATCTATAAATGCATGTATAAATCCAAACTCAGTTATGCATTTGTCTCAGTACAATCCAGAGTATTTAATATTTGTAAATATTATTGTAACGCACAACGAATACATAAATAACGTCAGCGAAATAGATCCGTCGTGGGTAAAAGAATATGATCCGGTTTTATATAACGTTTCTGTGCTGTAAAAAGATTATTCGAAGTGTAAAGTACTATTTTCTTATTTAGCCTGCTATTTATTTAATTTAATCGTAAATTATAAAAGTTCACAATTCGTGCCAGATAAATATGACTATTTAGTCCAATTTCAGATATTATCAGAATGAACTACAATGATAGTGGAAAACTTTTGCATAACATGATAAAAACAAACTTGGAAGCTCCTGACTTGTATTTTCAAACGGATCTGATTTACGTATCTGCCTATATAAATGCAAAACCAGTTGTTGCTTTAATAGACACTGGCGCTCAGTCTTCTATTTTAACCAAAGAGCTGCTGGAATATCTCGAGTTAAACGAGCTTTTAGATCAAAATTGGTTGGGTAGTGTTTCTGGAGTTGGAACATCGCATATCTTAGGAAAAGTTCATTGTTTAGACATTATTATTGAAAACATCGAAATAATATCTACTTTTTTAGTTATTAAAGACTTAAAATACCCTATTATCTTTGGTTTAGATATATTACAAAGATATCTTTGTATTATCTGCCTTAAATCTAAATACGTCAGATTTGCAGACATGATCAATGTCAACTTCAGCTCTGATAAGGACAGAGTTAGTTTTATAGAAGCTTTTGAGACTTATTTAAAAGAAAAAAATTCTAAAATTACTTAATAAAGTATTTGCCTATTGAACAAAACTTCGATCGAACCAACATTTTCATTTATCGAAGAAAACTCCATTTTAAAATTACTAGGAAAACTAAAATCAGCCATGTTTACTTTACTAACTACAAAATAAATAGTAAGATAGTTAAATTCATTAGTGGCACTTTTATACTCAATCAAACGCTCGATCATTTTCGCAAACGTTTCGTGATATGACAAAGAAAAATTTTTTAATTTAAGACTTAAATACATTTCGCTCAAAGTTTCTGGTACTGCATTCAAATAAATAATATCAAGATTAAAATTTTCTTTTTTGCAGTGATATATTAGTGAATCTATGTCGATTATTGTGGTATTAATTAAATTTTCGAGCTCATCATCATTTCGCCTGCCAACAAGAACTACTTTACGATTTGGGCAAAAATCAACAATTTTGTTTCGAGATTCTAAACAATAAACATCTTTTAAAATAATCATATTAAATTAACTACTAGAAAATTTTAAACGCGGTACACACTTCTAATTCTGATAATATTTACACATTCAATAACGCTTTAAAACATGAAAGTGTATGTTAAATACCCTTTTATCGCAATTAGATTCACATGTTAATTTAATACTCTTATTATCTAACAATGTCTTTCCATCAAAAAGCTCAAACAAGAGTCATGATAACCAAATAGTTTCATTTATTATATATTACGAAAAAGATTGCAACTCAGCATTAAAATTACTCGATTACAAAAACTTGATTATGCAACAATTATGCAACAACACAATCAATATTTCAGAGAGTTTTCAGTTTACAAGCTCAAAAATTGATAAAGTTCTTATCAATAAGAACACTCCAGTTAATACATTTTGCATTGATAAACCTATAAAACTTTTGCAGATATGTTCTAAATTATACTCTAATAATAAACTTTCTTCTAGTCTAACGAACAGAAATGAGTTTAACAATATTAACGATCCGAGTTATAAAAGGATGAAACATAAATTTAATAAAAGCCAGAACTATAAAGGCTGTGAAATTCCTGTTTTTGAAATATGTGTTATAAACGTCGTGGTGACTCGACAAAAACTTTCTAGGTTAGTCCAAGAGTACAGTCAAAAGCACAGCCCGGGCGATCCTAGAGTGTTTAACAAAATATTTTACAGCGTAATAGAAAACATGATTACACGTCGAAAAAGTCAAATATACTTTTCTACTAATCTCGACATATCTTTAGCTATAAATAAACCGCTAACGTCTAAACTTGAAAAGACCTTATTATCATATTTACTCAATTCCTACAGCATTAAAGAATACGCATTGCTTTATAAAAGCGACTGCAATGGCTGTTCTTTTCAATCCATCAAGAATATATTTCGACCTAAAACGCACTATCTAATAGTCGTTAAACTTGATAAAGGTAAATATATATGCTGTTTTAACCTATTTAGCCTGTGTGGAAGAGAATCAATAGACTATCAATACAAGCCATTTATCGCTTTTTTCAACACAAAGACTGGTAATGTGAAAATCTATTTTGACAACTCGCTAAAATCACTTTTAAGAATTCAACACAACAATTATTTAACTATTGGAGATCAGTAAGTAAAAATACAGAATTATAAATTTATTAGGCAGAGAAATGCAATCATTATTTTGAATGACATGAGATACATACAGCTTGAAAATTGTTCAGCTTACAATGTATTTTTGGAACTAGATGTTTCGATAAGCACTATTTTAAGCATAAATATATATAAAATCGGCTTAAACTAAGCTAATTGCAAACAATATTTATTTTGAAGCAATATGTCACGATATTTTTGTAGGATGGGCGTGATAAAATGTTTTAGTTTGATTGATAAATCGTACGGAATTTGCAACTTAAACATTTGTGTTAAAAAAATCAATGCATTAAAATAAGTAATCATTTGATTTTCACCTGCAAAAATTTGTTTATTGAAGTTTTTGATATCGTTGACGACAAATTCTAGAATACTGGTTAATAGACTTATCAACTCAATAACATATTTCATTGGTAAGTTAAGCAGTATAGGTTTTAACTGCGTGTTTGATTGTGACTTAAGTATGTTTAAAATTTCTTTTTTTAACTGCACAAGCAAATTTTCATCGATTTTCGCGGTGTCAATCTTTAGTTTTTCAATTAAATCAAAGTTTTGTATGATGATGTCAGCAAACTGGTAAGCTGAAACTGCATGAGTGGAAGAAATTTCTGTTTCTTTGTCTTGCTTCAATGTTTTAGGTAGTTCTAAAGTGCTCTCGTCTACTTCTTGATTGGAACATGTAAACATAGTAATTCCAGACTCTTTTGAAAATGATATTAAAGAATTTTCATCGTTTATAGAAAGTAAAAGCTGCAGTTTGTTGCAAATAAAAGAACAGTGAACCAAGGTTTTTGAAGTCAGAGAAAGATACCATAGGAATCCGGCGTTTGTGTAAGCTAAAACACAGTTTGGACTTTTCGAATAAGTAAATCCTAGAACATACTCTTCATTGCTTAATCCGATTTTACGGACAATATTTCCAAATTTGAGCTCCCACATTCTTATAGTCCTGTCAGTCGATCCTGTGACGAGGTAATCATTATTGGCACTAAATAGTACACTAGTTATTAAGTTGGCGTGACCGTATAAAATGTTAAGAATCGAAAAGTCAGTTAGCGACAATATATTTATATTGTTATCTTCATAAGCTAAAGCTAGCAAGCTAAAGTCTTTAGAAAAGCTAGCACACAATACATTATTATGTAAACTCAAGGATTTAGATTCTTTTAGAATTATTTCTTGGTTTGCCGACAAACTTAGTTTGATTTCATACAATTCATTAGGCTCTTTTGTGATAACGTAAAGTTTGTTTTCATGTTGATCCAGTTCAATAAAACTGATGAAATTATTATTTTTTAATGTTAGACTAGATATTATTCTGTTTGAAGCGGAATGGTAAATAACAAGCATGCCCGTGCTGGTAGCAACTATTAATAAATCCGTGTCTAACAATTTCATCTTGGTAAATTTGTGTTCTTTAGGTAATTGCAATTTCAAGGATTCGAAATAATAGTATTGTATATTACTAAACCGAGTAATTTTAGTATCAGATAAAAAATGTAAAGAATAATCGGAATTTAAATGCGTTATTTGCTTGACTTTTCTCGATAAACATAGATTTTCGCCTATTTCGACAAAATCGTTGAACAAACTACAAAATTTTTTATTTTCATTCAATTGATTAAGCGCCTTAATATCGAGGCTCGCCAATTTAAATGAACCTGAAGAAACGCGCAAGTAAACATTAAGTTTTTCAGTTGACTCCAATACAACAGCACTGACTGTTTTTCGCATATCGTTTATTTCTTGTGAAAAGATTTCGAACCTAAAACGAATCAATAATTTATAAAGTTCATTCTGTTCATCGTTACTTGTGTCTAACTGTTCGAAATTTTTTAAATCTTTTAAAAGATCCAAGAACATCTCATATTTGCTGATTAGTTCTACGTTACCTGTTTCGTTTGCAGGTTTTGATATGAATTTTGTAACGTCTTCGTTTGCAAATAATTGTTCGAAGTCGCTTTGCTTCTTTTTTAATTGCCTTTTTTTAATATTCAAGTTGTCAATTTTAGATTTCAAATAAGTATTTGTTCGTTTTATTGCTATTTCTTCAGATTGATATTCAAGTAGTTGAATATAGTAATTAGAAAATAACAAAATATTATCTTTGCAAGCTTCATTGTTTTTTTTAACTGAAATTAAACGTTTAGAGTAAAAACAGTGTTCATTTCTTGAGTTTAATGATTTATTGACCAGTATAGTTTCAAAATTTAAGTTGAAAGAGTTCGATAAAGAAAAAATCTCCAAGTGGTGAAATTTGCATCCAACAATTAAATGTTTTTTATCTTGAGTTAGCATTAAAAATAATACTTCATTTCTGCAATGGTTAACACATATGTCAATCATCGCTTGTTTTTTCAAGGACCAAATCAAAATTGATCCGTTTTCAAATCCTACGAATATAAAAACCAAACGATTTTCAAGGTTAGTATCATTTGGATCAGTTACTACTTCAAAGCACGAAATGTTTTTTTGAGGTATACTATATGTATTGGACAAACTAAAATCGAATAAATCGACGATCTGAAAATTACTATTATTTGTCACGACGAATAGTGAATTCAACTCAGGAACAATTTTAAAATCTTTAATACTGTGTTTGTCAAACGATAATTCAGTAAGGAAATTCCTCCCTTCTTCATTGTATATTAATATAGTACCATTGGAATACCCAACAATCAAGTAATCGTAAGCTGAGAAATAACTTATTTTGGTTATAATTGCCCCTATTTGACGATTATCATAATTTAGTCGATCACCGTTATTATATACTTGTCTGTTTGTCTTGAGATCCCAAATAATAAAAATATTTTCGTGAGGAGTGATTATATAGTTAGGTGTAATTGCATAAGTCTGCAATTTTGAATTAAAACTTCCTAATAAATTTGATTTTTTGTATATTAAAATTGAGTCCATTTTATCTTGTGTAAAAAGAATTTTGTGTACACAATATTTAAATTGTAATAATCTTTAGTTTCAAATATTTCTATATTCAATGAACGGTAAGTTTATCAAGGAAAGACATTAATGGCCATTTACTCGTTTTGGATAATTATTTCAAAATAAATAAATTTTTTGACAAATTATCTATGTTTGAGTCACGTTTTTATTAATTTCGTGCTCAAACAATTATGAGAAACGTAGAAATGCGTTAATATATTTTTTCACAATGTTTTACATCTTATTTTAGACAAAAAATCAGTTATCAATTTGTTTCTTCTTACATATATCGTATATGCATCAGTATATGGAACGAGGTAAGTAATAAACGACACAATAGTTTTAGAAAAGCATTCTCTATAGTCAAAACCTCAATGCAGAATGAGCTTGGATTGTCAGCTACTGCATTAGGTATGATCGATACTTGTTTCTTATCAATGTACGCTTTAGGACAGTTTGTAATTCCATCATTACTTATAAGTTCTAATGTATCTAGCAAACGTGCTATACTATTAATGTATTTCTTATTTGGTACAGCTTCTATCATATTCGGAATGTCTTCAAGTATATCAATTTTTAATATTTTATGGATTATCTGTGGATTAAGTCATGCAGCTACATTTCCATTGCTTGCCACAATTGTAAATAACTGTTTCGCTACGGAAAATAGAGGAAAAATGATTGGAGCCTGGTCAACATCGCAGCAAGTCGGATCTGTATTATCAACAACCGTTGCTTCATTTTTATTAAGTCATTTTTCATGGAGACATGCAATGATAGTTCCTGGGATCAACTCTATTATCATAGGTTTTTTATTCTATTTTCTTTACGATATCGTCAAAGTTAACACTCCGTCCAAGAAAGATGGTGAAGCAAATACTCGAAAAATTAAAAACCATTCGAATAGTTTAGGTTTCAAAAATTTATTTAGCTTTGTTTGTAATGCTGAAATTAGTTTGTTAGGATTCTCCTATTTTTGCACTAAATTTATTAGGTACACATTACTCTTTTGGTTACCTTATTACTATCATGTTAGTCAAAACTTTTCCAAATCTTCAGCAGGATACGTTAGCAACATATTTGATTTAGGTGGAATACCAGGCGGATTTATTGCGGGCTACTTCGCTGACAGATTTCTGCGTGGTAAGAGAACGCTCGTTGCTGCAGTATCTGGATTGATCTCTTCCTGTTTACTAACTTTTTACACAGTGAACCCATATACCAATATTTATTTGGGTTTCGCTTTGATGAGTTTTATTGGTTTTTTTATAGCGTCTGCTGACGCTATTATCGGTGGAGCTGCCGCCAATGATGTGGCTGAAAGAAAAAAATTAACAAATATAATTACAATAAGTGGAATAATCAATGGATTTGGAGCCGTAGGAACAATTGTCCAAAGTTTCTACACAACTAAAGTAGTGTCGTCGTATGGATGGAACTATTATTTCATTGGGCTCGCGATGTTAAGTTTTTTAAGCACAATCTGCTTAATTATACCTTGCATCAGTGAAAATAAATATATAAACTCTATTTGTAACGCAAAGAACAAGAAATTAGCAATGGTCGTATAAAAGTTTTTTTATGTTTTTATTGATTTCAAATAAATAATAAATTTTCCTTGTTTATAAGATTTAATCGTAACAATAAATAAAAAATATATGGTAGACAGTTACTATATCACCGCTGCTCTAGCTTATGCTAATGGAAAACCCCACATAGGGCATGCATACGAGTTTTTACTAGCTGATACATTAGCCAGAGCTCACGAAGTTTTGGGAGAAGATGTATTATTACTCGCTGGAACTGATGAACATGGAGAAAAGGTCGCTAACACAGCACAGACTAACAACAAAACACCAAAGGATTGGGTAGATGAAATAATTCCTCACTATTACGAACTTATTTCTAACCTTGGGATTTCCAAGATTTCTTTTGTTCGAACCACTGATGAGTCGCATGTAACGTTCTGCCAACATTTGTGGAACACAGTTTTTAACAAGGGTTACATTTACTTGTCACACTACGAAGGTTGGTATAACACCAAAGAAGAAGCTTACATTCCTGAGTCAGAAGCCAAGCTGCACAACTACCAGTGCCCAACCACCGGAACAAAATATCTTAAAAAATCAGAAGAATGTTATTTTTTCCGACTAGGTTTATTCAAAGATCGTTTACTCGAACTGATTGCAAATACAAACTTTGTTCAGCCTGAACAAATAAGAAATCAACTGATTAATAGGCTAACTTCAGATGATCTGCTTGATCTTTGTGTTTCAAGGTCATCTATTACATGGGGTATACCCGTGCCCAACGATCCTGCTCACGTCATGTATGTGTGGTTTGACGCACTCTCTGGGTATATCAGCGGGTTAAATTATCTAGATAAAGACTCTAACTTATCAAAATACTGGCCTGCCTCAGTACATTTGATTGGGAAGGATATCAGTTGGTTCCATTGCGTAATCTGGCCTGCAATGCTCATGGCTGCTGATCTCCCTTTGCCAAAGCATGTATTGACTCATGGCTTTATTTTAGATTCCAAAGGTTTGAAAATGAGTAAATCTTTAAACAACATAATTGACCCTGCATCATTATTTTCGTTGTATGAAGCAGACTGCATACGATGGTATGCAATAAGAAATACTAACTACGGAGGTGACATAAAATTTTCCTACGAATCATTGGAACTGATGAACAACTCAGAGCTATGTAATTCCCTCGGAAATTTAATACATCGAGCCACTTCGTTAGCGCAGAAATGTTTCAACGGTATCATACCCGATTGTCCAAGAGACTTTATTATTGATATTGGTGATGCCATAGAAAGAGCAAAGCATATAATCAAAAACAACGCTATCTCTCAACTAGCGGAACTAATACTAACTATGCTACGTGTTACAAATAAATATTTGGCCGATATGGCACCTTGGAAGTTAAAAGATGACCAATACCAGAAAAATAAAATTATAGTCTCATCATTAGAGGTGATTTATGTTATGGCTCATTTCTTGTATCCAATTTGTCCAAGTTCAGCTTTAACTATTTTCAACAAATTAAGCACACCGAGAAAATCGCTAGCAGACTTAGATTCAAACATTAATCTAACTACAGGAACAACGATCTCAGTTGGAGAAATATTATTCAAGCAGATAAAAGTAAAAAATATTTAAATAATATTAATATATATAAATAACTTTAAAAATTAATCAACTTCTTCCATTTTAGCTGCTGATTCTTGAGAAATCTCAATGCTCTCGAGATGAGGTGGTTCTTGGAATTCAGAGTCTTGTATACTTAAGCCGAATTGGATCATTTTATGAATACGAGACGCGAATGTTGCTGGGTTTTCCAAAGAGAAACCTGAAGTTAATAGAGCAGTTTCGAACAAAAGCCAAACTAAGTCTTTGATAGTAGTATCGTTTTTGTCGTTCATGACACGAACTTTAAGTTCCTTTAAAACTGGGTGGTGAACATTAATTTCTAATGTCTTTTTTGCAGTCATGTAGGAAGACATAGTAGTGTCGCGAAGAGCTTGAGCTTTCATGATACGTTCCATGTTAGCGCTCCAACCGTATTCGGAGGTGACTAAGACACATGGACTGTTCGTTACTCGTTCAGAAATAACAACCTTTTCAACTTTGTCATGCAAAATTTCTTTGATGACATTGGTCAAAGGTTCGAACTCGTCTTTGAGTTCTTGAAGTTTCTTCTTTTCTTCTTCATCTTCAACTAGGTTCATGCCTTCTTTTGAACAGCATACAAATTTCTTTCCGTCGTATTCAGTTAATTGTTGTACAACGTATTCATCAATTGGGTCAGTCATTAAAATAACTTCATAGTTCTTCTTGTTAAGACGTTCCAAGAAAGGAGAGTTGATAAGTGCTTGTTTGTTTTCACCAGAAATGTAGTATATAGCTTTTTGACTTTCTGGGGCTCTATCGACGTATTCGCGAAGAGAAATTTCTTCATTGACAGATTTGGTGGTTGAATATCTGAGTAATTCAGCTAACTAAAAAAATGTTTTAAGTTGAAATTTTCGGTAAAAATGACTCAGAATTTGCAATAAATATCACAAATGCCTTAAGTTTTACCGAGTTAAATTGTTTCCACATTATAATTCCAAAACGTTCATATAATGCATCCGCAATTTAACGAATCTGCCCAATTATATCTGTTACACAGTAATGACGACTGTGAACATGATTTTGCTGGGCTGGTATATGATAAACTTACTTTAGCTCTGTTGTTGCTGTCTTCGTGAACACCAAGTTTGATATTCTTACCAAACTGTTCAAAAAAGATCTTATAGTCTTCTTTAGAATCTGTTATCTTTTCGAATAATTCGATACATTTCTTTACAATGTTCTTACGAATAATCTTCATAATTCGGTTTTGTTGAAGAGATTCACGAGATATGTTGAGTGGAAGATCTTCTGAATCGACTATTCCCTTGACAAAAGACAACCATTCTGGAATAAGTTCTTCGGCGTCATCTGTGATGAAGACTCTTCTGACATATAGTTTAATGTTGTTTCTCTTTTTCTTTGTGTCAAAAAGATCGAATGGAGCTCTCTTAGGTACGAAAAGAACACATTTGAATTCGATTTGTCCTTCAACTGAGAAGTGACTTACACATAAATGCTTTTCCCAATCATTTGAAAGAGTCTTGTAGAATGCTGCGTATTCTTCTTCAGTAACATCTTCTGGTTTTCTCATCCAAATAGGTTTGGTGCTGTTAATTGTTTCAAATTCCACAGTTTGCTCTTCTATGGTCTTTGTGTATTTTTTTGGTTCGGTTTCGTTTTCTTCTTTGTTATCAACTTCTTTTCTCTTAGCTTCTTCTAACTCTTCTCCTTCAAGTTCTACTTCGACGGATTTAGTTTTCTTGACAGACAAGCGAATTGGGAAATTGATGTATTCTGAATGTTTTTTAATGATTTCTCTTAATTTCTTTTCTTCAGCGAATTCAAGTTGATCTTCTTTAAGAGAAAGAACTAAGTAAGTTCCACGAGTTAACTTAGGGTAGCATGAATCTTCATTCCATTTAGTTACAGTGAAAGTTCCACCAGCATATGATTCCCAAATATATTGATCATCATTGTTGTGCTTGGAAATAACGGTAACTTTGTCTGCGATTAAATAAGCTGAGTAAAATCCAACACCAAATTGCCCAATAAGGTTGAAGTCTGATGCAGCGCTGCTTGAAGTAATGCATTCCATGAATGATTTAGTTCCAGATCTAGCGATTGTACCAAGATTTTTTATCATGTCTTCCTTAGTCATACCAATACCAGTATCTTGAATTATCAAAGTTTTAGATTCTTTGTCAGGAATAATACTGATTTCCATTTTTGGTTCTACCGTTAAAATTTCTGGATTGGTCAAAGATTCATATCGAATCTTATCTAAAGCATCAGAAGCATTAGAAATCAATTCTCTGATAGCAACCTCTTTGTTGCTGTAAAGAGTATTTACAATAATGCCCATCAGCTGATTAATTTCAGCTGAGAAATTATATTGTTCACTATCTTTAACACTGCTCATCGTAAATATAATAGTCAAAAAAAAAAATTTAATAATCAACTTTAGTGACGTTATGTCTTTTAGTATTTAAAATATTAAATGGATTTGATTTTATTTAAGAAATAATAAATATAAATTCAGAATTGTTTATATTCGCTGAAATTTTTTCATTATTAGTTTTAAGTCTATTAAGCTAAAATAATTATTCTTATTATTTCTCTTTTAATTGATGAGTCAAAATGAAAGTAAATCCTTAGTTTTTCAACGAATCGAAGAAAAATTCAAGCTTGAATCACATGATAATATCAATAATAATGTAAAGAACTTCTATCAAAAGTTAGGAAAAAAACTTGCAAATTATCAAGGAGCTAAATTACCCAAATCGATCAAATTAGTTCCAAATACTCAATACATTTACGAAATACTAACGTTAATGGAACCAGAAAGTTGGAATGCAAGTATTGTTTGTAAATCTGCTCCACTTTTTCTTTCTCATTCTAAATATGCACTGCAATGTTTTTGCATTTTGGTCCTACTACCTCATACGAAAAAACATCTTTTAGAAAATAGCAAATTACATCCTAATATATATCAGGCTGTTTTGACTTGTTCTCGCAGACCTGAAATATTTATTAGACATTTTTTTGTTCCATTATTATTTGACGAAGCTATTTCGATACATCATGTATCGATTCTAAATTCTATAATTTCCAAAGTTTCTTTGCCAAGTAAATATTTATCACTTTTGATACTTATTTTACTTTCTTCTCCAGACTACTCGAAAAAAGTTATATTTGTTTTATCTGCAATATTAACAAAGAAAACTAAATTAAACGAAAAAATAATTGAGAAACTAGATAAGTTTTATCAAAATTATTTCACGAATTTCGAAAACTATTCTCTTATTGAATGGCAAAGTTTATTATTATTTTTAAATTCATGGTCAGACTCCATTAAAGATGAAAGTTTATTATCATATAAAAATATTTTGAAAAAATGCAACAGTAAAAACATAAAATCAGAACTCTTATCAAAACTAAAATGATATAGTTATATTTTTATAAATTTAAATTATTAATTTTATAATTTTAAAAAATGCACTTGCCGGGAATCGAACCCGGGTCATATCGATGGCAACGACACATTCTACCACTGAACCACAAGTGCTTATAAAATATAAAAGTTATTGATGCATTCTGTGGATATTGTGTTGTCTCCGTTTGATTTTTTCATGTATAGTATTTTTTTTTATTATGATGTAACATACAATTGCATTATCATGATGAATTGATTTCACGACAGTCTTATGATTAAGTTTGTGATTATTTATTAAATTCTGAACAACCAATTTTATCTATGATGAGAACTACAAATATTCAACTAGAATAGTTGCTTATTAAGTAGGAATCTTTCTGAGATGATTTCATTTATTCAGCGTACTATGATAAGAAAAATTATCTTGCAATTTCAAGTTATTCAATTTTTTTCTTATCTTAGATGCGCAACACTAAACAGCTAATATATTCTTGAATAATATCATTTCTTTATTGATATTAAAAACCATATTAGTTACATTAATTTAATACTCTTAAATTATTTAATAACTATTTTTTTGATTCATAATTTATATATCTATGGCAGGATTGATCAGATCAAAAGATGTTTCTTTAGGTACGTTGGTAATACCTAAAGAACAGATCTTTCCCATCATCAACTTACTAGGTAGAAAAAAATATTTGATGATTGAGGACATGAACGAAAAATTAAGTTTAAGGCCTTATACTGAAGAAATTACCCGAATGTTGATAATACAAAAACAAATATTACAGTTAATAGACAAAATATCAAAAGTAACGAACGTTATTATTGATACAAAATTTAATGATCAATTTTTATACGAAATAAATAATTACTCTTCAGATTCAATTGAAAACACTTTGAAGAGCTTTTTGGAACAAATTACATTGTTTGAAACTACAAAAAAAGAATTAGAAGAAAGTCGAAATAATTTAATTCGTGAACGTATAATTTCTTTTGTTTCTATGGAACAATATTCACAATATAAAAAGCAGCATATACAATTAAACTCAACATCTAGTTCAAATATAGCGAATGAAATAAAAAGCAATATCTTGTCTACAATTTCTGGCATAATTATGCAAACAAAATCACTTAAATTTTGCAATACTTTGCTTCGAATAACTAGAGGAAATATATATATAACATTTGAATCAATCCCACAAAGTCTATGTGAAGGAAACGACAGTATTCAAAATTCTTTAGTTTTTATTATATATATTTTAGGAAATCAAGATTCTACAATATCGAATAAAGTTTTACAAGTATGTAGAACTTTTGAAGTTAAAACTTCAGTGTGGCCTAATTCATATGATGATGCTTTGATAGCTTTTGATTCATATTCTAATGCAATAAACGAAAAAACCATTACATTAGAAGCATTTGAAACTGTTTTCAATAATGAATTATTATCAATAACGCAATTCAATGAAGGATCTAATTTAACTTTAATTCAAGAATGGCTAATTTACATTCAAAATCAGCTTACTATTTATGAAACTTTAAATTTATTTGAGCACACAGAAACTACTGTAAGGGCGAATTGTTGGTACCCTAGCAATTTACACACGACAATAGCTAATGATATTGCAAATTTAGCTAACAATAATTCAATGAATTGTTTATTTTTATGTAATGGAAAATATAATAAAGTCAAACCAAGTTTATTTTACGAAAACCAGTTTACAGAATGTTTTCAGTCAATCATAAACACATACGGTATTCCCAGATATAAAGAAATTAATCCATTAATTTTTACTATAGTAACTTTCCCATTTTTGTTTGGAATAATGTATGGTGATGTAGGGCATGGACTAGTGTTTTTACAATTAGTATTACTATTATTTTATTTCCAAAAAACTCTCAAAAATCAAAACAATGAAATAATTCAATTGATTATTTTTGGACGTTATTTATTATTACTTATGGCACTTTGTTCAATTTATGTTGGATCGATCTATTACGATTTTTTTGGTATACCACTTAATAATATAAATTTAAAAAGTATTACTAATACTGATGATTACAAGGTTCCATACGGTATTAATCCAATTTGGAAAATATCTGAAAACGAATTAGAATTTCTCAATTCTTATAAAATGAAATTATCTATGATTATTGCATTTGTACATATGCTAATTGGAATTATTAATAATGGAATTAATTTGTTATATTTCAGACAAAAAATTCAAATGTTATTAATTTTTTTACCTAAGCTAATCTTATTCGTTACGATAGTTGGATATTTTGTTTTTCTAATAATTTTTAAGTGGTTAAAACCTTATCATCATGAAAAACGTCCCGGATTGATTAATTTAATAATAAATACATTTATGGGACGTGCGTCTTATGAAGATGGAATTTATTACAATGCAGAACCACAAGTAGAAAATATTTTATTTAAAATGGTACTTTCTGTAACCATAATATTATTCACTGCTTACCCACTATATATAATTATACGTAATATAAAAACAAAAAAACATCAGAATATTGATTCGCCAACTCTCGAAGATAAAGATGAAAAAGAGTCCACGGGAGATGCAATTATTCATCATTTAATTGATTCAATAGAATTTGTTTTAGGTTCTATCAGCAATACGGCTTCATATTTACGATTATGGGCGTTAAGTTTAGCACATCAACAACTATCTATTGTGTTTTTGAAACAAATGCTGTTGGGCTCGCTTAAAGCTCCCACATCACGTAGCTCAATTTTAAAATATATCACAAGTGCTGTAGGTGCGCTCATAGCCACGACATTATTTGCAATAATCACTGTATTAATCATGATATGTATGGATATACTAGAGTGTTATCTGCATACATTAAGATTACATTGGGTTGAATTCCAAAACAAATTTTTCTACGGAGATGGTAAACTATTCATTCCCTTTTCGATAAGCGTTGCTGTATTAAAAGATGAGTAAAATTATTAATCCATAACTTATACAATTATATAATTATATTTTGAAATTATGTACAAAAATTTACGATGTTAAATTTTATTCTAAATTATGAGACAAATTTTTGCTTTAGATAACGTTATTTAAATCGTTTTATTTCATAATTTTACGGACTCATAATTGATATAACAATAAAAAAGCTTTTCTGTTTCGTTATATTATAATGTTATTAATCTATGTCTATTTTTTTATGAACAATTTCTTCATCTCAAGGGTATGTTTTCATTGCACAGGTTGTAATCCAAATCGAACACACCTATAAAATACGGCGTAAAACACAATAATTCTTCAGCATAACAACTTAACAATGATTTTATTGACTTTAACAATTCGTATTTACATTTCCTAAAAAGCTTTAAAGAACCATGTTAAATAAGATTATGTATTGCGTTTAATTGAGAATAACTATAATCTCTAGATCATAGTTCTTGTAATGAACGTTTTATGATATAAAATTAATAATTAAATTTTAGATTTGATAGTGGTTAAATATATGTAAAAAAAATTATAAATTAATTAATTATGGGTATAATATATAACATTTTTGTTTATTATTACAAATTGTAAAACACATCTCTTATGAACATTGATGACCTTAAAAGTTATTTAAAAATCACACGATCATTAATATTGAATCATGAATTTAGTTATAAAAAGTTACTTAAATACCAATTATTATTAAAAAATATAAAAGACGAATGTATCGCGAACAACTATGAAAATACAATAATTAATAGCTCAATTGAAAATTTATCCGAGTGTAATCTTATCGAAGAAATTAATAAATTACAGTTTTCTTCATTAAATAATTTAAATTCATTTGAAGATCAAGTCAAACTTTTTTGTGATTCGTATCTAAATCAGTATTGTATCACTTCGAGTTTGCAAGAGATATCAGAAGATTTTGAGGAGCCAAGTGCTAGAGGCAAAATAATAAAACAAAGTATCTTAGTTCTGTTAAAACATTATCTGTTATTATTGAAACAAGAAAACTTTGATAAGTTAAGAAACTTTAAATCCTATTATTTCATTGTGAATCAGAATAACCAAAAGTCAGTCAATTTTCCATATATCATTTATTATGGAACAAATGTACCTTATCTTTTTCAGCATTTAACTAAATTACTATTTATGTACTCAACAAAATCATATAAAGTTCCAGAACTAAATGATTTTTTTGAAGAGTATTCTTTGTACAGATATCAATTATTAACTTTTCAAAACACGTTAAAACAATATTTAAATCATATTATACTTACACATAAAAGAATCAATCCTCTAAAATTACAATTAGAAGTTTTTTTAGATATTATTATTAATGAAAAGACTTTTTTGAAGTCATTTGTGAATTTGTCAGATGAATATGTAAATAAATTTTTAAAACTTCTTTGCTCAAAGTTTAGTTTTTACGCTAAAAATAATTTTTACGATCTAGATAATAAAATATATAATATTAGTAGTATAAAATCTGTTGAAGAAAATATTTTGAATACTACAAAATATAAATATAAACAATCAGAATATAAAAATATTTTAAACTTTCTGATTGAGCCTATTGTTGAATGAAAACAACTAATTTACCTGATATGAAACAAACAAGTCGTTATTGTTTAATCACGTTCAGTTTTATAATTTATTTATTGTATCGAACAAAAATGTTAATATGCTTTCATCCTAGTTGATTTAAATTTTTACATAATTAATCATTATGCAGATATATCTAAATAATATAGCATACTTATAGATAGTTAATTTTCCTAAAAGCATATTAGATTTAATAATGATATAAATTTGAATAAACCCTATAAATATAATTATTAGTAATAGTTATCGGAGTAGTAATTAGATTTTAGCTATATTTTTATGTATTTAAGTAAGTAATAACGAATCTTAGTGCAATACTTTATGGAAGTATTGATATACTTATATTTAATTAACAAAAACGGTATGCTAAACTTTTATATTACATATTATTAAATAGAAACAATTTATTATTTGTTTTTCTTTGTAAATAATATCTCAGTATATCACATATTGTGATAAAAAAATTATGTCGATATATATTATTTCACAAGAGAACAATCTAGATAACAAATAGAATGAGCATATAATACTTTTACATATAAAAAATTATCTTATTTTCTGGAATGTTATACGATTTATAGTAATCTTAGTTATCGACTTTATAGTCAATATTATTTATTTTTGATTAGCTTGTTTAAAAGACGTAAATTTATATAAAAAATATGTACGCATTTTGCAATTAGAACAAGTTTATATTTAGATGATTTATCTAGTATTAACTATACTTTATTGTTAGTATGTAACCTAATTGTGTTTTACTATTAGATTAAAATAATACTTATACTTTT